>NC_141144.1:26416260-26758760 GCF_053477565.2 Lygodium microphyllum | reverse complement strand
GGAGGGAGGGGGAGGAGTAGTGTTGTTCACTTGACACATACCCTGCAAACTCGACATGTACCTTGCAAACTCGACACATCCCCTACAAACCCAACACAACAAAGACTTTGAACATCTTATGAAGGTGAGGCATGAAGCCAAAAGCTAGGGCGTGAAGGCAGGGAGTGCAGGGACACTCGGGGCATGAATGTGTCAAAGTGTATAGAGGACACCCTCGGCACCAAACCACGACACTTGGCACCCCCAAAACCTCCTATTAAGATATAGAAAAGATTCTAAAACCCCTCTACATGGGAAGAGACCAAAATTTTAGTTTTTCTAGCATAGATAGCATTGTTGTTTTAATTTTTTGAAGTCTCCCATTTTGCCCTTGGAAATCACTTTACAAGAGTGGTTAGACAATGAGGCTTCTGAGGATAGTGAAATGTTGAGAGTGATAGAAGGCGTTGGCAAAATTGATGTGAATAGTTTCCCCTTGGGCCTAATTCTCACATACTCCTAATGTGCTAGGGTGTGATAAGAATGCTAAGATAGAATGTAGAAGTTCACAAACTCATTACTGCAACTATGATTATTCTTTCATGACACTACACGTAGCCTTTGCATGCCATCTCAAAAATCTTAAAGCAATTGTGAGTGTGATTATCGAGATTGTGAAGTGAATCCTCACATTGTGCTTGCAATTGTGGTTTCCAACTCACAACTAAGCAATTAGCCTTATCAATGTGATTCAATCATTGTGATCCTCCACACGAATTACAAGTAGCTAGTTAAGTAATGATTGGCTTTCCAAAATCATCTATCACATTTTAACTATAAGTAATCATAACATTGGATTGTCCTTGGCTTGAAGATCTCATCATAAGTGTACTTTTCACGGTGGGAAATACATTTGGGACCATTTGCCAAATAGGCATAACCTTAATGTGTCCACTAAAAACATTATATGAAGTTTGAGTTGACTATAGAAGTTGGGAAGCATTGCCTCAATTGAGTTGCTAGTCAACTTAATGACACCATTTAAGGCTAAAAAACTTCCTAAACCAGGTTTGATTGGTACACACAATAAGGGACATCTATGGGAAACACAATCTATCCATTCATTGCCATGCAAATGGGAGTTTTTTGGGGTCAAACGAATTAGTCTAGATTTATGAATTGATCACTTTGATGGATTTTAGGCATCACATTAATTAGTTATTCACCTTGACATAGTTTGATCACTTGTACTCCTTTAGCTCCACTACACCAACTTGACTAACTACACCTAGCATATTTCCACTCCACCTTAATTGATTGACTAAATGCCACTCTAGTGATCATCATCTTGTCTAATTCTGATCACCTTGACCAAGGTGATCACATTACCTTAATTGATTTCATTAAACCACTCAAGGTGGTCTTCACCTTGATTGACCCATTCCACTCAAAGTGGTCATCATCTTGATTGCATACCATCCATCACCTCCACTTAAGGAGGTCATTTCCTTGAGTAACCTTCACTCTCATCAAGTTAATCATCACATTGATTGGATCCATCACCTTGATTGAATCCTATGTCCAATCAAAGTAAATTAACACCACATTCCCTCAAGGTGATTAGCATCACCTTGATCGTATGCATCTTGATCAAGCATTGCCTCAATTGCATTCCATCAACTCCACTCAAGCTAATCATCACTCAACTAGATCACCTCTACTCATTATGATCACCTTGATTAAGGTGATCATAACCCGCATTGATGTAAACCCACTCAAAGTGATGATCACCTTGATGGGAATTAATGCCCTCTCCTACATCCCATCACCTTGACTACATCCCAAAAGTGGTTTTTGCATCCACTTAAGGTAAATTGCATTTAGCATGCATAAAGTATATAGAGTAGGAAAAACCCACTTGAGGTGATCTTCACCTTGACTGAATTTTATTGCCTTGATTGGATTACCTTAATCTTCACCTTTTAATGGGTTTTTGCCACCTTGATTGGATCACTTTGATCAAGCTAAACAACCATTTCAGCCAAGGTGATCATCACTTCGAGTATATTTCCATAAGCATTCAAAAGGTGATCTTTCCATCTAAAAGACAAAAACTCATACCTAAACATCACTAACCCATCATCCCCACTCAAGATGATCTTCATCTTGACTAGAGCATATAAAAATTATTCAAGGTAAATGACTTAAGGTGATCGATGACTAGAATGATTGATCATGTCCTTGATTGGAATCACCTTAAAAGAAGATATCACATTCATTAGACTTTCCACTCAAAGTTTTCAATACATATAACCTCTACACCACCTACTATTTCCATGTACTTCCACAAACACATAAACACCACATAGACCACATTCCACCTCCATTTGAGAAGTGTACAACATTATCTACAAGGTGTTCCAAAGCATTTGGAAGGTGTTTGAAAGGTGGAAACTTACCTTTAGTGGTATAATAATAAATTAAATTTGTTGACCCTAGAACAAAAACAACATCTCTAGTGTACATAGAAGGGAAGTATGGACAATAGAGATCAAGACCTAACACCTTGCATGCCAAAGTGGTGTTCATTAGTTTAAAAATGCAAGAAAAGCACCCATCAAAGCCTATTGATCACCTCAATTTGCCAAAATTTAGCTAAAAATATTAACTTTGTCATCAAGTCCAAAACATCAATAGTAATGCATTCAAATGAAATGATCCAATGATCTAGGGCAAAGCCTTGTATTTGCACTGCAAATTGAAGAGGTTCATGGTTGTTAAAAAAAAAAAACCCATTGCCCAGCTGTTAGTAGTCATCACCTCGACCGGTACATCATCACCTTGATTGGTAAAAGACTCCTTAAAAAAGCAAAGTCGCATGCACAAGATCCTCTTCTACATACAATGATATCTTACATAAATTGAGAGCTATAGAAAATTGTCACTAAGACCCTCCAAAATCACTATGACTATATTTATAAAATAGGAGGTGGATCTAGCAAGCCATAAAGTCACAAATCATTTGTATATCATATCTACACACATGTTATCAACACCATGTAATCTCTCGGTAGATTTGCCCCAATCATGAATTTTTCATAAATGAATTCAATCAAAGCAAAGAATTAGATTGGATTGATTGGTTTGCTTGCCTAGAATCTATTGCATGAGTACATAATTGATTGTATAGGTTGAAAATAATAAAGTTCTCTATCTTGCATGTTCCATGCATCACCTAGACTACTTCCCAATTTTCTTGAATATGCAAAATCTTCACCTCCATTGCATCAAATGCACATGTATTTGTTGTTAGATTCATCTACACAACAACCTATAGATTTTGATCAATCAATAATGTCAATCTAGAGCCATCCCTAATGAACAAATTATCACCTCAACTACTTGTAAGCTATCTATACATTGGTACATGCTATAGAATTTTGGTCGAAGGTCTTAAATCTTGACCTCCAATTATCTCTTCTTGTTTGTGATATCCAAAACTTGATTCTTGTTAAAATGTGTGGTGCTAGAGGCACATGTAACTGAATCCCATAAGCAAAGTACAAGGTGAGTATCCAAGCTAGAAAGCTATAAAACACATGTACTTGCAACCATCAAATTAGTCAAGTCTCTTTCATGCTCTCATGGTCTCTTTCTTGTTCTTCTTCTTTCCCCCATAGTTCACTATTCTCTTCTTGCTCAATCATGTTTTCTAACATAGTATTAGAGCCTCTTTCTTGGAGCTTCTGAAGTTGTGAAGCTTCCATAACTGCTACTCAAAGTTTGGGAGCTCAAATATTGGTGGTATTGAAATCCAAGAAGGCATGAGTGAATATTGAAGGTTGGAGTTTCCAATATCATTGAGAAGACAAGAAGGTCATCATCCATTAAGGTATAACTCTCCATTGTGTGCATATTCTTGGCTCATCTTGAAGGCTTTCATTATTAAGAGGGAGAAGATGGGTATCCATTGAAGTGTTTGTATAAGTTTTACTTTGGCAAGTTCGTAGATTGTCTACCATTGACAAGGGGGTTGCTTGTGGTAAGCACAAGCCACCTACTTCTTGTGAGAAGCTCAGGGGCTACTTGTTCATCAAGTTGAGGGCCTACTTATATTGGGGGGGTTGCTTTTATGGGAGACAGAGAAGGACAAGAGAAAAAGGTGAGTAATGATTTCTTCATAGAGCTTGAAGCCCTCCATAATCTGTTTGCTTGATACTTGGAGATTTTCATGATTAGAAATTGTCTTGTGATGAATTTGTGGCTTCAGTTTATTATTGCCACATTAATTTGAGGAAGGGGGACTTATCCTTCCTAAGTTATCTTCTTTGAACCAAGGTTATTAAACCTTAGTAATTCAAAACCCATTTACATCTCTTCTTCTTGAAGTAGCTCCAAATAACATGTGTTCACACTGAGCCTTGTTGAGCTAGTTATCTTTAAAGCCTTGTTCACATAATTGGACATAAAGTAGTTGCTTTTGAAGTTGTATTTCATGTTGTCTATGCTTGAGTTGTTCAGATAAAAAATCATTTGTAAAAGGAGTTGCATTCACACTATCATAAAATCAAATAAGTTATTCTAAAATACACAAATGGATGTAACACTCCTCTAAAGCCAAATCCTTTTGTACTTCTCTGAAAAATTTCATCTCTTTGTAAAAGGAGCTAGATACTACCACATGAGTCACCAGTAAGACCTCTCCATTTCCAAAAATATCGAAAATAGAAGTAGTGGCAAAAAATTAAATGGTGATTGTTTTCATACATGGAAAATGAAAACTATGTATCATCTCATGTGCAAGGACTTATGGGAGTTATTTCCTAATGACCTACAATGGAGGAGAAAAAATAATAAAGCGTTAGGAATTATTGCATGGGGCTTTTCAAATGATGTACTTCACCACCTTTTAGGCATAAAAGGGGCAAAAGAAGCATGGGATGAGCTCAATAAAATCTTTGGTTCACAAGCAACAAATTAAAAAATTAATCTTTTGATAGACTTTTTAAAATTGGACCTAGGTAACTTTGACTCCCTAAAATCACTCATCAATAAATTCAAAAGTCTAAAGGTGCAACTCTCTTCCATTAGCAAATATATTAAAGAAGATGAAGCCATTGCCATGCTACTCAATAGTGTGGATAAACGCAAAAAAGGGTATGAAAAAGTGGTTGCTGTTGAGAAATAGACAAATGATGTATGCTCCAGGAAGAGATGTCCTGAATCCCATATGCACAATGAGGAGAGTGGAACAACCCAACTACTACAAAGCATTGTACTTTCACAATGATAATGCAATATCATGATGCTTTCCTCTTTTAGTTAGTGTCATTGTCATTGTCAGTCCAATACATAAGATTGTCTTTATGAGTCCAAGCTTCCATCTTAGAACCTAATTCACTTGTGTAACAGTTGTCTACTCTTATCCATGTCAACATGAATTTAGTCTTCATCTTCCAACCTCCATAGCTCCTACCATGCTCTAGATCCAACATTTTTACATGGTATTAGAGCATGGCATAACTCTCTTCTCTACTCTCTCAGTCCCTCTTAACCTCAAGACAACTCAAGTCCAACTCATGGTTCCATTTCTCACTTCCATCTCCACTTGACCTTGTGTCTACCATAGCCAAAACAACGCCTACCTGACTTTGAGCTTCTAGATCTCTCAAAACAGAGCATATCTCAATTTTCTTCCTTCTAGGGATTTGTTCCCTGGCTCAGGGCCCTACTCTTTATATCACATAAAAGCTTGACATTGGCCATTCCAGAGCTTAGCATTGTTAGAACTCAAACTCGTTGTCCAGAACTACGCCATTTATTGCCCGTATGAAGATTTTCCCTCTCCGCCGTGCGATCTACCCTGCAACCATAGGGCTTTCAAAGATCCATACCTAAGCTCTCTCCAACTCAGAGGGTTTCCCAAATGGACATCTTTGTAATCTACAGTAAGTAAAAAACTAGGTCCCTGTCCTGAAACCCTAAAAGGGCAGCCATGGCCAAGTTTCCTCAAGGTCATAACTTACTCCTCTTAGTCCATTGAAGACTATATCACTTTGTATTACTGAGCACTTAATTTCCAGAAAAGCATCACACTAAATCAACAAAGCAAGAAGAAGATCAAGCATCAATATGTGACATTGAGCTCCAAGACAATATCTTTTTAATATTCATGCAGTGTTGTTAAACACTAATCATCTTGTGTCTCTTGACACATTCAAGTACAACTCCTTTGCTAGCTAATTTGTTGCTAATAAAAAATGGGAGAGCTCAAACAAATAGCAAAGTTCAATGGAGAAGGCTTCCATGCTTGGAAGGAAAAGACCATGTATCACCTCATGAGGAAAGACCTATGGGATCTCTTTGAAGATGATGAAGGTAATAAAGATGGCGGGAAAGAAGATTCAAAAAGTAGGATCCTTGTAGTAGCTCCACCAAAAATCAAAGAATGGAAGAAGATGAATAACAAGGCACTAGGCATCATTTCCTGGGGACTAAGTGATGATATGCTACATCATATCTCTGGCATCAGAGATGCTAGAATTTCTTGGGAAGGAACTTGAAAGGATCTTTGGTACCCAAGCAAATAATTCAAAGGTAAAATTACTCATGCAATTTCATAAACTAGATATAAAAGATAGTGCTTCCATGACCATACACATTAACAAGTTCAAGAGCCTAAAAACCTAGCTTGCAACTCTTAAGAAGAATATTGATGAAGATGAAGCAATAGCCGCGTACTGCTTGCAAGTGTAAATAAGCATCCAATGAGAATCTTGTGTCCACCCTAAGTAATGTTCCAAGTCTCTCACTTAAATATATTGAGCACTTACTACTTGATGGAGAAAGAAAAGTTAAAAGCAATGATGTAAAGGAACACACCACAAAAAACAATCTCTTATACACCAAGGGCACTTATGGAACAAAAAGGCCATGGTCGAGGAGTTAGCACCAACAACAACAAGGATTGAATTATATGTCATTACTGTGGCAAGACTGGCCATACAATTAGTGAATGTTTCAACAAGAAAAGAGCACAGCAGATGCAAAATCATCACCACTAGAACCAATTCATGAATGAAGAAGAAGAAGAAGATGCTTCCGCTACCATCAACAACTCTGACAGATTGTTTTAAAGAAATTTCATTGTATCTTTCATATGTTTTTTCCATAGTGGATCTCTATTTTTCCCTTAGTGGGTTTTCTTTGTAAAAACCCTTGCCAAAGGTGTAAAGTTTCAAGCTTTAACCTAACTAGGCTGCCTATGAGCTAGTCTTCCAAGCCATGTCACCATGTAGGAGGGGGGGAAAGCTAGCAAGTATAGGGACTCATCATTTGAGGGGGGGTGTTGAGAAATAGACAAATGATGTATGCTCCAAGAAGAGATGTCCTAAATCCCATATGCACAATGAGGAAAGTAAAACAACCCAACTACTATAAAGCATTGTACTTTCACAATGATGAATGCAATATCATGATGCTTTCCTCTTTCAGTTAGTGTCATTGCCATTGTCAGTCCAATACACAATATTTCCTTTATAAGTCCAAGCTTCCTTCTTGGAACCTAATTCACTTGTGTAACAGCTGTCTACTCTTATCCATGTCAACATGAATCTAGTCTTCATCTTCCAACCTCCATAGCTCCTGCCATGCTCTAGATCTGACATTTTTACAGTCACAACACTAAGGAATGCACTATTTAGAAAGCTTAGTTTAGTGGAAGCTGCTTTGTACAAACACGAATGTAAACTTAAGAAGAAAGCCCCAAGACTGTACACCGAGCCCCACAATAATTGCATTCTACAATACAAATTCTTTTCCAAAGCTTATTTGCACGATTTGTAGGAGAAATGAACAAAAAAGAGAAAGCTTGTTGGAACAAAGGAAAACCAAGGTGCAAAAATTGCAACAAGTTTGGACACACCAACAAATATTGTTGGAACCAAAAGGCAAGCATTGTACAAAAACCTTCATCATCTTATGAAGAATGTTCTGAATGTATTTTGTAAAAATTATCTACACTATGTTTGACATTGCATGAGCTAAAGGCCTTGTAGGCATTTAGGGGGGAGCCTATATCCTTAGGTGCAGTTATCTAGAAGGTAAACTAGCACCAAGTGGGGGTGTTAGAATGCGTGGTGTTAGAGGCACATGTAACTAAATCCCATAAGCAAAGTATGAGGTGTGTATCTAAGCTAGAAAGCTATAAAACAATGTACTTGCAATCATCAAATCAATCAAGTCTTCTTCATGCTATCATGGTCTCTTTCTTGTTCTTCTTCTTTCCCACATAGCTCACTATTGTCTTCTTGCTCAACCTTGTTTTGTAACAATTCTATCAATCAACACCTTAATAGTAGGCATCCATAGCAATCTGCAATACAAAACATAGCCTTGACTATACCTTTGAAGGCCAATCATCACCTCACCAAACTAGGACATTTTACATTGGCTATATGCATACCAACCTATCCAATACATTGAGGTCCATCTACAATCTAAATAGACTCTAGGGACCCCAGTTTGTTTGAATATGATCAGTTGTTGCAAATTCTAGATGTTGACAAGGTGGAAAATTTGAAAAATCTAAAGCAAAAGATGAAGGTGCGCCAATAAAAATATGGAAACACAAGAAGCACAGAAGAGTCCTAAATCAAGGAGAAAGGCGCATAAGAAAAAGTGCAAGTCAATACTTTTGTGAAAGAGTGTAAGGTGCATCATGATTTATTTTAAGAGCATTGGGCTCTCACCCGTGCAAATTATAAAGGTAGATGGGTGGTAGGAAGGAAGCTATGAAGATAGGATAACAATGGAAAAAAGGGCCTAGGCCATGGTCTGCCATGTAAAAATGGGATGACCACCCAAGGGAAAGAGGGTTTTGTATATAAAGTTCAAAAAGTGAATGAGAGCTCATTCTTGGTGTGGGGAAAAAAGCTTCTTCTTCACTTATTCTTGCCTTCTTGTGTGCGCTTGAATGAGGGAGTGTGAGAGAGTGAGGGAGTGAGTTTGTGAGAGTGAGGGATGGAGGAGAAGAAGCTCCCCATCTCCTCTCTTCATCTTCTTCTCTCCTCTTCACTTCTCTTGTCTTGTGCTGTCGTGCCACTACACGGACACGGTGTGAAAAACTCTGAAGTGCATTATCATCAGACTTTCTTATTGATCAAGAGAGTCAATGTGATCTGAGTCATTAGTACTAGTGTGAGTGGCATGGATGGTCCAAAAATACTAGATTTTTTGACAATTTTAGTCTATTTTTAATATTATTTATTATAAAAATCCAAAAAATCTAGGAAAACTTCTAGATTAGGATAGCATGCAAAAACCAAGTTACTTTTTCAACCAGTTATGGGATTTTTCATAAAAAAGAAAGATTGGCGAAATCACGAGCGTCCCGATCGCAGTTGACAAGCTGAAAACTGTAATAAAAACCGAAGTGGAGGGAGTCCGTGAGATAAATCCGATAAGAAGTCAGGAGCTCCATATCTTCTTCTCCTCCATTATTCTTTTCTATTTCTCCAACAGTCCACTACCACAAGTGGTATCCTCAAAAGATAGATACCCCAAACTTAAGGACACTTTACATATGCTTGTACTTTAGATACATACAACCATAGGATATGACTTAGGATATGTCATATTTATCAACACTAGACTCCAAGTGCACTCTTGAAGAACTCAAACTTATCTTTACCTAATGCTTTGGTAAAGATATCAGTGACTTGGTCATTTGTTTTCACATGGACCAAGTCAATCTCTCCATCAATGATTTTTTCTCTAATGAAATGATAGTGCACTTCTATGTGTTTTGTCCTTGCATGGTAGACTGGGTTCTTTGCCAACATAATGCTGCTAACATTGTCACAATACATAATGACTCCACCATCAATATCTATCCCCATGCCATATAAGATCAATCTCAGCCATGTCTTCTCACATGCTGCCAATGCAATGCCTCTATAATCTGCTTCAGTGCTTGGTAGAGCAACTGTAGGTTGCTTCTTACTGCTCCAACTTACCATGGCTGATCCAAATGAAAATGCATAGCCACTAGTCGATCTTCTATCCATAGAGCTACCTGCCCAGTCTGCATTTGAGTATTCGAACAATGTAGGCTTGATTCCTTTTTCATAAAACAAGCCAAATCTAGCTGTCTTCTTCACATATCTAAGAACTCTTCTCACTACATCCAAATGTGATTTACATGGTTTTTGCATAAATTGACTTATCAATCCAACAACATAACTCAAGTATGGTCTTGTAACGATCAAATAGATAAGAGTACCAATCATCTTTTTGAACATAGTGACATCCTCAACATAAGATCCATCATCCATCAACTTAACATTTTGATCCAATGGTATATCAACCGGTTTACATCCTGTCATGCCATATTTTTCCAACATCTCCAATGTATATTGCCTTTGTATCAGCCATATACCATGAGGTGTGTTAATAACCTCAATACCCAAGAAGTATCTCAACAAACCAAGGTCCTTTATATCAAACTCTTTATGTAACCCATGCTTGACTTCAGTAATCTCCTTCTCAAGTGTGCCTATAATAATGAGATCATCAACATAGATGACCACAACAACCATACCATCTTTTGTATGCCTCACATAAAGTGAATAGTCAGCTTTACTTTGCTGAAATCCCATACTACATAAGAATTTGCTGATTTTATCACACCATGCTCTTGGTGCTTGCTTCAGTCCATATAAAGCCTTCTTCAACCTACATACATAATGTGGGTATTTTGGATCCACATAGCCCTCTAGTTGATCCATGTACACTTCCTCTTCTAAGTTGCCATTCAAAAATGCATTTTTCACATCCATTTGATAAAGCTTCCAACTATAGATATAAGCCAAAGCAATTACCAATCTCACTGTCGTCATTTTAGCTAATGGACTGAATGTTTCTTCATAGTCCAAACCATAAGCTTGTGCATATCCTTTTGCAACCAGCCTTGCTTTATACATCTCAAGAGAACCATCCGACTTACATTTGACCTTATAAACCCATTTACATCCAATGGATTTCTTGCCATGCGGTAGTTTCACCAAATCCAAAGTCTTGTTTTTCCTTAGTGCATCCATCTCTTCATCCATTGCTTGTCTCCACTCTTTGCTCTCTACTGCTTCTTCAAAGCAAGTAGGCTCCACATGTTGTACATAAGAAACCATGTATGCATAATGCATCTTCATGAACCCATTATAAGTCAATCTATCAACTGGATACCTTACCCTTTCTGACCTTCTCAATTGAGGTGCACTACCATGTGTCTCATCTGATCTAGCATGTGGTGGAACATACTTTCCTACACTTCTAGTGCCAGACGTTTTAACATGCGGAATGCCATACTCGTCATCTATAGATTCATCTTCTAAACTTTCAGCCATAGGTCTCTTTCCTTTTGCAACTTCTGCACTCCTTTGTGCATTTCTCAATCTACCACTCCATGGACTGTAGCTGCCATTGCTTTCCGCATTCTCTTGAGGTCCTAAAGCATCTTCCACATGCTGATTTTTAGCCTTGTTGTTTGCTGAAATTTTCCTTCCATAGCCATCATCATCATTGCTTTCATAGGAATCAACATCCACTACAATTTTGGGTTTGTACCATGATTCATATTCATTGAATCTGACATCCCTACTTATGTATACTTCCTTACTCACTGGATCATAACATTTCTATCCCTTCTTCTCACCAAGATATCCAAGGAAAATGCATTTTGCAGCCTTAGGTTCCATCTTCTTTCTCAAATCATCCGGAGCATGAACATAATAGATACATCCAAAGACTCTAAGGTATGCAACAGTGGGTGTCCTGCCATACATTCTCTCATATGGTGACATATTATGAGTTAAGGCTGTAGGTGTTCTATTCATAATGTGAACTGGAGTATGCATTGCTTCTGCCCAATATGACAATGGCATGTTCATTTGGTTCATCATTGCCCTTGCAACCTCTTCAATAATCCGATTCTTTCTTTCAGCTACACCATTTTGCTGAGGTGTGTACCTACATGTCAATTGACTTTTGATACCATGATCTCTCAAGAAGTCACAAAACTCATATGACATATACTCTCCACCATTATCTGACCTCAAACATTTTATCTAGCATCCAAACTGCTTTTCAGCCATAGATTTAAATTCCAATAACTTTTCAAATGCTTCACTTTTATGCTGCATAAAGTACACCCAAGTCATTCTGCTAAAATCACCAATGAAAGTGATATAGAATCTACATCTTCTGCCCATGGAAACATTCTGACATGGGCCCCAAATATCTGAGTGTATTATTTCCAAAGGATAGCTTCTTATTCTCCCCCTCTTTGGAAATGGCAATCTAGACTGCTTGCCAAATTGACATGCCTCACATACATGATCAAAATTAACATATCCAAAATGTGGTAGACCACAGACTATCTGTTTCGATTGCATTTGCTTCAATCTTTGCAAATTAACATGACCAATCCTTCTATGCCATAATTCCACATCCTTATCTTGCCCATGTCCTCTCTCAACATACATAAAGTTTTGAATCACTGGAGTACCTGCATCCAAATCAAACAATCTCCCTTTCTTTCTACTATGAGCGATCACCCTGCCAATTCTCCCATTATGGAACTCTTCAATGAAACATCCAAACTTATTGAATCTCACCTGCAATCCTTGATCTGACCGATGCTAAGTTCTTAGTTATTGTGAGCACATAAAGTACATCACCAAGCTTGTTCTCAATCCCATCTTTAGTAACAAGTGGCACACTACCAATATGAGTAATTTTGTGTAAAGTATCATCATCAGTGGCAACATATTCATCATTCTGCATTTGCTCCTTGCTATCAAACCACTCAGTATGGTGACTCATGTGGTTTGTAGCTCCTGAATCCAAAAACCAGTCATTCTCACGAAGAGGGTGAGTCATGCTCCCGAGCACATGCTCCATAGCAAATAGGTGACCTCTAGGTGATCCACCTCTAGGTCCATAACCTGTACTACCATATGTGCCTGCATAGTGGCCATATTGGGTCCTTCCACAACCCCTAGACATGGCATTCTGTTTCTGATAACAATCCCTCTCAAAGTGACCAAACTGCCCACAATAATGACAAGTGCCATCTCTTTATGAAGAAGGACTAGACCGTCCTGTACCTCTAGGGAAAGATCTATGAGCTTCCACAACCTCTCTGGTGATAGAAAACACTGTCTCCACCTGCATTTTTGCCACTGCTAGATGCATTCAATCCCAACTTGATTTCTTATGTAAGTAGCAATCCAATAAGCTCCTCAAAGTCAAGCATAGAGCCTCCTCTAACTGAAACAGAGGTATCCAAATATTTGAAAGCTGGTCCAAGTCCATTTAGTGTCACTGACACTAAATCATCATCATCAATAGGTGCATTAATGGATGCAAGGTCTTCTGCAATTTGCTTGATTTCTGCCACATAGTCATTGATACTGCAATTGCCTCTCCATGCACCATGTAATCTTTGCTTGAGTTGTATCTTACGAGCCTCTGTACATGTTCCATACATTTTTTCTATGATTTCCCATGCCTCCTGACAAGTACTTGCCTTTTTTATATGAGGAATCAATGTTTCTGAAATACATATGGAGATCCAATGCAAAACTTTCCTGTTCTTCCCTGTCCAATACTTGTACGCTTTCTTTTGCTCTTCAGTTGGATGTTCAAGAACTTCTGGATATTCATCATCACCTGTTATGAGGTCCCATAGACCTCTACCCACCATCAAAAAATTCTCCATCCTGTAAGACCAAACACTATAGTTGTCTTTTCTCAATTTGTCTCCCACAATCTGAGTGATCTATGCCGTGTTAGACATTATGACTGTTGCAAATTCAGAAAAAAAACAACAATACAAACTGTCCAGAAATGGTATTCAACAGTATGCCCCAATGACTATAGTCCAAGAGACTAAATCATGTGTTGGAAAATCATCACATACTTCTCGTACTTTTGCATGCACTTCACATGTAGTTTACATGCTCATAGATGTCATGCATATAACACAATATCATGGTTTCCATTAGCCCCACCTTGTGATGATGGCCCAAATCCAGGTGCATATAATCATCAGCTTTGGTTCTGCTTAAAAGAAACTGCTTCCTAAATAGATCTCATTACTTGAATCATTCACAGGTATCATATAATTATTCACAAAGTGAATCATACTAGCAAGCACAAATACTTGCTTAGCAACAAGAACACGTTTCTGCCCAATAGTGTGGTTGTTGCTAGCTGGAAACAGACATTCAGTAGTACCACTACTTATTAACAACAACCTTTGTTGACTGTCACTACTTATGAACAACAAGTGAATGCTTCTAGTGGTTCTAGAGCTAGTATTGTAGTGTCCGATGCAGCCAGCACATATCTAGCTCTAGCAAATTGTCAAACAAGTTATAATCAAACTACTTTAACTGCTGTAGATGTTTATCAGTAGGCAACAAAAACAAATACATTGTAATATTTCCACGCAATAAAAGTTAGTTGGTTAGTTCGAAAGTTAATTAGTCAATTAATAAGTTAGTAAGATTACTAACTAAAGACTAACTAAGGTAAAAACTAACTAGCATTAATAGCTAATAATTTTCATTCAATTAAAAATATATTAAACAAATTTGAGAGTCATAAATCTGACATTTTTCTCGGATTGATAAGGACCTTAGCCACCCTTCAAGAAAAGTACAATGTGAACGGGACTTATGAGCCATATCAATCACTAGTATTAATGTGTATAGTTTGAATGGTCCAAAAATATTAGATTCTTGGGAGAAAAAAAACTATTATATTTTAGATATTATCTAAAAAGGTAGAACTAAAAGTCATTTCAAAGAAAATACAAGTGATGTTTTAGTTAGTTTTGGAGATTTTATAAAAAGAGAAATAAAGAAAAGTGACTAGCAAAATCGTGTGCGCCGCGATCGCAGTCTACAGGCAGTAGCCAGCACTTCGAACAGAGAAAAGGAGGAGTGAACTAAGAGCTTTCTAATCAAGTGTCTTGGGGTTTTACCCCCCTTTTTGAGCCAATGAAACCATCAGATTTATGATTTGAGCATCAGATCACTGAGTCTTCTAAGAGCTCCTCCACTCTTGTTCTCAGACTTATCCCCTCCTCTCTAATTCATTATAAATATGAGGCATGGGGAGGCACAAGGGAGCATCAGGAGACCTCGAAAGGCTGCAAGAGAGAGGGAGAGAGAGAGTACACCCCTCTAAGAGATTTGAGAGAGAGCTTGATTGAGAGAGAGAGAGAGAGAGAGAGAGAGAGAGAGAGAGAGAGAGAGAGAGAGAGAGAGAGAGAGAGAGAGAGAGAGAGAGAGAGAGAGAGAGAGAGAGAGAGAGAGAGAGAGAGAGAGAGAGAGAGAGAGAGAGAGAAGAGTTACCCCGAGAGGCTGCACAATTTCCCTCTATCTCGATCCTCGATTTAACCATCTTCTCTTACGCTCTCCCATCTCGAATCTATTCCACCTTCTTAATCTCTTGAGTCTACTTGTGGACGATGGCCTCCAAGTGAAGAATGTTGCGTGCAGATGACAATCCTACAACCAGCAAACAGAGCTTTGGGCGAAGGCATCACTGTCAATCCAATTGCGGTACCGATCGTAAGTAATGTATTTTCAAATTGATAGATGCTTGTTTTAATGCTCACAAGAGATACATTAGGCTCCGTACCTTGTGGTGCTAGAATAGTCATTGAAAAGGATAAATCGCATCTCAAATATTCAAAGATGAAGTTTTGTGAATTGCTTGTATCAAAGGGAGTTAAATTGCACCTAGTTGCTATGTGATGAATCCATGCATAGCATAAGCAACATATGGGACACTAATGATGAGTCTTTGATTAATCTTTACTGAGGATAATATTGTTTAAAGTTCGCAAATGCATATACATGGTACATACATGGGAGAGATTACGTAAACTTTACATCGATGACATGCGACTCCTTGCCTTAGGAGAAAGGAAGATAAAGCCAAGAAAAAATGTTGCATAGTAGGGAAATGCTAAAAGATAATTGTCACTTAGAGAAGAGGCATAAATGCTCTTGCTAGATTGATTAATTTGCATTGGAATGATAGGACTTATGTCATGTGTAGTATTGGAACCTTTAGCATATGCCTTAGGCTAAAGGAGGGAATATTAAGTAAATTCTACTCTTTGGCCCCAAGGGGGAGAGCGAATATGCAATGGAATTATTGTCGTGTCTATTGTTGTATTGTTTGGGAAAAATACAATTAGTTTTATTGGTTGATTGAACAACACTCTAAATGTTTTTCTTTCAATCAAGGGATTGTTGCATTGTGATTTGGATAAATATTCCAAGGCTTGGGTTGATGGCAAATGCATGGCAGGGGTCTGTAATGACAAGTTGCCATGGGAATAAAGGAATGTTTTTCTAGAATATGATATTAGGGCTGATTGCTTTGATTGTGCTTGAATTTTAATTGGATTAATTAAGAAAGGATATTTTGCACGCGTGGATCATCTCCAAGATCACATCGCGGATTATCCCGAGAGGGCACTGCTCGATTCACAGGACGATGGTCGAGTGGTGAAAAGGCCAACCACGGAAATAGCATCTCACTCCTAGACCGCTTGTGGGTCAGGTGGAGCTCTGGACACCCCTTGCCTATCCAGAATGGAGTTGGAGATCCCCGTGAGCCCAACGTCTAGGATGTTGGAAGATCCTATTCTAAATAAAGGATGGAAAATTCGGTGCCATGAGATTTGGACCAGGTACTTCTGTTGGACAGAAGGGATACATAATTCTCCTATATGGGTAGGAGACAAAGATTAACCTAAAGATAAGTTAAGGAACTTGTTTGATAAAAGGGCTTCTTGTTTTGTTTTTGTGTATGTGTTGTAGATTGCGTGAATGAACTCTCTGTCCTAAAAGGCTTAATTAATGAAGCTGATTTTAAATGTTGCACATAAATGTGGCAGGACCTAATTAGACAACTAAAGCTATCAAGGGAAGCGGGTGGGCAGAATCCCCCGACGGATCCGTCCTACAGCTGGGTGGTCCCAGAGAATTGGGAGGCTTCTCACAAGGGTTTACTGTCAGATGACTTTAGGTATTGTTAAGTTAGAACCCGATTCATGCCGTTTTAGGGGACCAAAATGGGACTATGCCCTATGAGCAGAGGGGTTGAGAGTTTGGGCAGTACTCTAGCAAACCGATGGGTCGAGGAGCTGAGCATCATAATCACACAATGGAGGCAGGAACCCATAGAGTACTAGTAGGATAAGGTTTATCAGGTTTCCAAAACCGTCTGAGGTTACGAGTCACGGTCAAAGTGGCAAAGGACGATTTGGGACACCAATTTTGATGCATGGATGGCTTTTTGCGGCATGCTGTAGGAAGAACAGAATGATCCTATCTACATGCCCTACCCTCAAAAACACAGAGTGGATTACGATAGGGGCTGCATGGCAGGTGTGACTTCCCGAAGATCTACAATGTCAATGCAGCAACTCCCGAGGAATGCATGACCTTTAGAGCAGGGGACTTGCACCCATCCATCAATCTCTTCCTCAAGGATTTCTCTTCCTGCCCGGACCCAGCCTTCATAACTACTTGTAATTACCTTAGGACCATTAGGTTTTTTCTTAAACAAAAGCTAGCAAAATTGAGGAAGCCCACCTTCCCCCACTCTTTTTTGACATTAACTTAGGAATAGATAGCTGCTAGGCTCATGTGATGAGGGCAACCCTGCTTCCCTCGTTTTGTATGAGGATCCTTGAAGACATGAGCGATAGCCACTTTACGAGGTGTAGTCATCCTTTCTTGTCAACCACACCTCTTAATGCAAAGGCTAGCATCAAGGAATATCTATAGAGCCACGCTTTTTTGACTAAGTTTCTAAGACCACCTCGCTAATCGTCCGAGGAAGATCAGGGTAGAGCCTAAGAGCACCCCTTGCATCAAAATCCCAGCTATAATCATCTACTCAAAACAAAAACAAAAAAAACAAACAAAGAAAAAGTGGAAACATTGAACCCCCCAAAAGCACCTTGAGCGCCACAATCATTGCACCTAGGGTTTCCATACCTAGCCCCGTCCCCCACTGCACATGCTTAGGGCACATTGAGGGGAGGACATTCTCCCAGACCTATCTCCCTAAGCAAGACACCACACATATAGCAATGCATGAACTCGGTCAAGTGTGGGACACCATTGAGGGCTTAGACCCATCTCTAAGTTCCACAAGCATGTGCACCTTGCACTCCACGGTAAGGTAGAGACACTCCCAAGTAGTGCACCTTCTTTTCTTTCTAGGTACAAACAAAGGCATCAACCACTGACTTCGGTGGCCCCATCATCCATGCAATAGGTCCCCGACCCCCACCACCTTAACTAGGTGATTTTTTTCTTCCCAAGCTCAATTTCTCTTCAGCTCGTCATCATCAACTCACACGTCCACCCTTTCTCATTGAACCCTCATTAGCTCAAAACCACAATTTCTCGAGACTAGCAACCACCTACAAGAGGGGCCATTTTATGCGACAACGTTCCCATGAAGGCAAACCAAGGCAAGGGAAGATTGAGGCAGCCCCTATCAAAAAGTGAATGAAGAAGCTCATTTGGAACAACGTAGGAGAAGGCAGCCACGGAGGGCCAAACGACGGATCCGTCCAACTTTATCTTCAATTTCAAAGCTGGATCCACACATCCACCTCTCTCCACGCAAGGATTCGTCCAACTTTATCTTCAATTTCAAAGGCATAAATCCCTTCAACACACCCTCAACTAGGGCTTGTATACAAGCTCAAAAAAGCCATCTGGCTACACTCATCACCCCTTCCAACCACTCCACATCAATGCCATGGGACTGGCACTCATCTAGGAGGGGGGTAATGTTAACCCTCAAATGAACAAGGTGGAAAATCTAAAGCAAAAGACAAAGGCGCACCAAGAAAAATATGGAAACACAAGAAGCACACAAGAGTCCTAAATCAAGAAGAAAGGCGCACAAGAAAAAGCACAAGTCAATACTTTTGTAAAAGAGTGCAAGGCGCATCATGATTTATTTTAAGAGTGCCCTCTCACCCGTGCAAATTGTAAAGGTAGATGGGTGGTAGGAAGGAAGCTAGGAAGATAGGATAACAATGGAAAAAATGGCCTAGGCCATGGCCGGCCATGTGAAAAGGGGATGACCGCCCAAGGGAAGGAGGGTTTTGTATATAAAGTTCAAAAAGTGAATGAGAGCTCATTCTTGGTGTGGGGCAAAATTTTATTCTTCTTCTTCTCTTCTTCTTGCCTTCTTGTGTGCACTTGAGTAAGGGAGTGAGGGAGTGTGAGAGAGTGAGGGAGTGAGTTTGTGAGAGTGAGGGATCGAGGAGAAGAAGCTCCCCATATCCTCTCTTCATCTTCTTCTCTTCTCTTGTCTCGTGCGGCTATGGAGGATGGAGCTTGACGGAGAGGGATTGAAGTTGCTCAAGCTTGCATCGAGGATCGTGGAGCTACTGGTGTGCAAGAAAGAGGAGAGCACTCGATTGAGCATCAAGGTGAGCTCACTACACCCCATACGTAGGGAGAGCGTGTTGGCTATGTGAGGGGTAGCCATGGCTGCTCGGCTTGAAACGCTTGACCGATAAGCGGTCCGTAGGTATCGGGGGTTGAGCGAGAGAGCTCCCTTCACTAGAGACAACAGAACTTGACTCTTTGATCACCTTGAATTCATGAAAAATTGACCAAAATCAATCTAATTAACTTGAACATCACCTTTAGTGAGCCTTTAGTACATATATACACCATTTATTCTGATCCTAGGAAACTTAGAGATTGAATACTTGATCATTAAATTTATCTCTATAGGTAGAAAATCCATTAGATGAGGATAAATGTCTTAAGTTTGTGAGACAAGCACCCACCTAGGGAGTTTCCTCTAAAATCCTACTCCAGTGTCCAAATATAGTAGCATCTCGTCCAATACAACCCAAACTATCCCTACCATTGCCTCATACATTTAGAATATTGAGAGGGACCTTATTTAGATTATTTGGATCACATTGAGTGATATGAAATTTTTGGAAATGTTCGACTCTACATGACCTATCTTGCAAGATTACCTCTAAAATTCACGCATGGTCATAAGATCAAACTTTGCAAATGGAATCAAGATTATATGTAGAAAAAAATTTTCTAATCACATCGATTGGTTCTATGATCACCTCGAGTGTACAAACTTATCTCATGAAATTGTCTCCAATTTTAACATAGAGTGTTTGATTTGAGTACACTCTAATTTTGAACAAGCTACACAATTAGACCATCTAAATAGGTTATATCTAGAATTCACAATATAGATTTCACACCACCTTTGAGTGGTCCATGATCATCTTTGGGGCTACAATACAAATTTTGACCCATCTCACAAAATTGTCTCTATGAGTCATACTGTTTGTCCAATTCAAGCACTAATTGATTGGGGTAGAGTAAACTATAGATAGTACAAATCTATGAAACTACCACAAAAGCATAAACATGCCTAATTGGAATAGATAGTTTCTCAATCATGTTGACTAGTTTCGGAGACCACCTTGGCTAAATAGTCATATCTCACAAAATTGTCTCTAATTTTCAAACTATTATCCCAAATCAATTTCCATCTATATTCAACACTATTGAAAATCAAAAATCCTAGAAATAAGATCCACAATAATTGCCAAAAGACTCTCAATAAGTCATCTTGAATGGTTTGTTGATCACCTTGACTCAATAAGTTGGTCACATGGACTTTACCTTTTTGGCAAGTTTTCTAGCTCCAAACATTATTTGTAGGACGTGGGGTATAATTACTAATAATATCTAACTCAATCTAACTTTGATATTAATACCAATCCAATCTGAGCCAAAAACTAGCCTAAAAATAGTCAAGAACTACTGCATCCACTAAAATCAATTCATGTGTGCATGAATTGGTTTTAGGATAAAAAATTGCAATTATTTTCATTTCTTGATTAATACGTTAAAACTATGAACTAACCTTATCTTGAGGACAATTGAGTTGAAATTTGATCACAAGTTACTAATTGGGGTAGAAAAAAACTTAGGAACCCTTGTCAAAAGTATACACTTCTTGAAAAATGGCACTTAAACATAGGGCAATTCTACGCATGGAAATTGAGACATAATTGACCAAGGAATAAAGGGGTTAAGAAGGAATGAAATTGAAAAAATGAGAGAGAGACAAGGAAACAAAAGTGAGAATTGCAAGGACTTAGAAAAATGTGAGAGAGGTAAATCACAAAGCCAAGAAGCAAACGAGAAAAGGAGCCAAAAGAAAATAGCATGCTTTATAATTGAAACCACCACTACTCTTCAAGAGAAAAACTTAAATAAAAAAGGAGCTAGAGAAAGTCTAGAGCCTAATAGTCATACCCTTGCACACACAAACAAAAGATGCCCAGTGAGCCAAGTGAGGGTGGAAAGATATGCATGTAATATAATATTACACACTTGAAAATACCAAAAATGATATACAAATTGAGAAGTGTCTTTGGGCTCAAGCACAACCCCCTAGTAAATCTTAATTCATTGGAAGAGCCTTAAAGGCATTGGATCGGGGTGCATAGAATGACATCCTACCCTCCAATCCATCTAGACATTACAAAAAATGATATACAAATCTAAAAGCATCTTTGGGCTTAATCACAACCCCCTAACAAATCTTAATTCATTGGAAGAGGCTTAGAATCATCAATCTAGCATTGGACCAAGGTGCAATGAGAATAACCTACCCATGACCCATCAAATTCAAGTATTATGATTCCTCCAAATTCTAAACTTTTATGTGATTGGAAATGAGAAAATGTGCATGCAATGTGTGCCTTAGTTATAAGCTACTTTGACCTTGATTCAACATAAAACCATGACATTAGAGACTTGGAACATATTGAAGAGCCAGTATGAAATATAAAACCAAAAAATGATTGAGAACCGAGAGAATTATTTAATAGCATAGAAGTTTGCTGAAGGAGAGAGAGTTGTGTTTATCACTTGGATCTAGAATCTGTGTAGCTAGATGGTTGGTGCTGGGTTTCAAAAGACTGGTGAGGAGCTAGCTCAAAGGTGTCTTTGGATTTTTCCACCAAATTTTGATGGACTACTAACTACCCTTAACACTCATATAAGACTTCAATATTTGACAATTGAGTCTAATGAAAGAGGAGTTGTGAGTTAAAGCATGAAAAGAAAGCAACAATGGAGATGATAACACAAAAGGCAAAGATGGTTCCTCAACCAAAAGTGGTGGCGATTAAAAGAAAAAGGGCAATAAGAAAAATCTTCAAGCATAGTGCTTTTACTATAAGAAGAAAGGATATGCAATTGTAGATTGTTATCTCAAGGAGGTAGATAAAAAGAAATGGTACCCTAAAAAGAAGAGCTAGAGTTATTCATGGTGGTGACCATTAAGGAAGTGAATTACTTGATGCCCTAAGTATCTACCACTGACTCATGGGTATTGGATAGTGGTGCCTCCCATGACCAATAGGAAAGGTTTATATAGCCTATGTAGTGTCTACAAGAACCCATCACTATGATAGTTGGGAACGATGAAAAATGCCCCATTGAGGACATATATACTATTTTGTTTGTTACTACTAATGGTAAAGTAAAAAATCTTTCAAATGTGTTGTATGTTCAAGAGATTAAGAGGAATTTGACATTAGTTGCTTCCATAACTTATCTCTTCCATGAAGTGAGATTCACCAAGACAAGTGCTAAGATTCTTGAAAATGCTAGTAAAGTTGTTGGCAAAGGGAACAAAAAGAAAAACCTCTATGAGAGAAGTGCTTTATGGCCACTTCTAGAGTAGGCACAAGTAAACTTTGCTATAAAAGGTTTGGTCACATTGGATTTGCATTGTTAAAAGAGATGTAAACACAAGGTATGGTTGCTCACTTATTTGTAGTGATGGAAATGAAGGAACCATGTGAAGCTTGTATAATGGGCAAGCAACACAAAAATGAATTTCCACAAGAAAGCAAGAATAGAGTGAAGGCTATCCTAGAGTTGGTATATGTTGACTTGTGTAGTAAGATGCCTACACAAGCCTTAGGGGGATCTTCTTATTTCATATTGATCACATCGATGTCTACATTAAGAAGATGTGGGTGTACTTCCTTTGTGATAAGGATCAAGATTTTGGTAAGTTTAAAGAGTGGTTAAAACTGTTGAGAATGCAATATGAAAAAGTGTAAAGAAATTTAGAATAGATTGGTGTTTGTGAGTTTAATTCAAAGGCGCTTGAAGACTTTTGCAAGAGTGAAAGAATTAAGCATCAATTGATAACACCTTGTACACCTCAGCAAAATAATATTATTGAACACTAAAATTGTATCATTATGGAAATGAAAATGTCATGCTTAAGAGAAAGACATTTCCTAACCAATTTTGAATAGAAGCTATTAACATTGTAGTCTACATTCTCAACCAAAACTACACGAAGGCTCTCAAGGGAAAAATACCACATGAGGTCTACACTAGAAAGACACCATCTATTTTAGATTTTAGAAGTTTTGAATGCAAATCTTATGCACATGTTCCAATGGATAAGAGGTATAAATTAAAACCAAAAAGCACCACATATACCTTCTTGGATTATATGATGAGAAAAAGTCTTACAAATTGTATGAAAAGAGGCAAAGAAGATCATAACATGCTATCAAGTGGTGTTCAAGGAGCAGCTACATATAGTGGAGGAAAAGCAAGTTCTTTCACTTTATCATCAAGGGAAGAAGTAGTCAGCTATGAACCGATTCCAAGAGTTATCCCTATCCTTATGGAGGAGGAAGCATCATCTTTTGATATGACAAGGAGAAAGTTACAAACCTACAATCATGTAATTGGAAAAGCCATTTTTGAGATGGGTAAAAAAACTCTATTATTAAAATAATCCTATGCCTATATTTTTTGAGAAAAACATAGATGGACCAAGAAGGTCTCAAAGAATAGAGGAACAAATAAGGCTTCTACTCACATAGTCAATATGCCCTTGATGTGATAACTGAGATTATGAGAGAAGTGAAGGAGTCAATTGACTTGGAAGAAGCACTTACATATCCAGTGTGGAGAGTAGTTATGCAAGTTGAGTATGAAAACATAATAAAGAATGATATTTGGGAGCTAGTTGATTGTCTAGATAAGAGGAAGGTTATTGGCACCACTTGGGCATTGAAGGTAAAGCATAAGGTTGATGGGGAAGCTGAGGAAACAAAAGCTAGATTGGTTGCACATGGATTTTCATAGGTTGAGGTGCTTAATTTTCAAGAATTGTTCACTCCAACTATTAGAATGACCCCCACTATTCACACAATGCTTGCAATGGCCACTCATAAGAAGTAGTTAATTTACCAAATGGATGTTAAATTACTATTCTTGAATGGTGACCTCAAGGAGGAGATGCATGTGGCTTAAACATTGGGGTTTGAGGCATCATTGTAAGAATAACACTTACAATCTGAAAAACACATTGCATGGACTGAAACAAGTCCCTAGAGCATGGTACCAATGGATAGGTGTCCTTTTTAAGCTTAAATTGCAATAGATTTGCATCATATGCTAACTTTTATGTTTATAGAGATGGTGAAAAGTCTATAGAAATTTTCTTTATGTGGACAACCTTCTTATTATAGCTGACTATGAAGATATTATCCATCATATTAAAAGTGCTTTGAGTTTGAAGTTTAAAATGATAAACTTGGGCTTACTACATTATTGCTTAGTGATTGAAGTATAGCAAAACCTAGGAAATACCTTCATCCTTTAAAAGAAGTACACATGGTAGATCTTCAAATCATTTGGCATGATCAATTCCAAGGAGATAGCTACACCTATGGAGGTCAATGCAAAGTGAGGATACATAAACAATACTAGACATTGGGAGGTATACAAGGTTGGTTTGGCAGTTTCATCTATTTATGTAATGCTAGACAAGACATTAGTTTTGTCGTTGTGAGCATTTTGAGAAGGTACTCAAACATACCTCATTAGCGTCATTGAAAGTTTGAGATGAAAGTGCTCAAATACTTGAAGGAAACTCTTAATTATGTATCATATACAATTTTGGAGCTTCTCTTGTGGAAAACTATGAGGGAGAGAGTGATTCCATGAAGTCAATTTTTGGTTATTGTTTCTCTTTGGATTTAGAAATCTTTTTGGATCAATAAGAAGAGACCAAGAGCGGCATTTTATCTTCTACTAAAGCAAAGGACAAGGGAACTTATTTTGCTACATGTGAAGCAATATGGTGAAGAAGGATCCTATGTTATATGGGAGTGTAAGATGAAGATCCAACAACATTGAGATGTGACAGCTAGAGTCACATCACCATTGCTAAAAATCTAGCGTCTCATGTGCAAACCAACCATATAGAGTTTCAATGTCATTATATGCATGATTTGATCAAGGATCACATAATAGAGCTAATCTATTGTCCAATGGAGGAGAATGGAGTAGATATCTTCACCAAAGCTCTAATAAAATATCTAGTTTGAGTTCATCTTTAGAGATTGAGTATTGATCGAAGAATGTACTTCATATATGGGCAGACATTGAGGGAGAGTGTTAGATATGGTCAATATTCCACCCTTGTAATGTGTTGCCAATGATCCATGGCATTCAAAGTTGTAAGGACCTCATTATGAGAAGAAGCCATGTGTGAGCTTAGATATTGATTGGATCATGGCTTGTATGTCAAACGAGGTCTATGTGATCATATGGCAAAAATGTAATCTTTGTAGGTCTAGCCTTTAGGTTAGATAGAGGGTTGTTAATAACTCAAGGCACACTACATTGACTTGGAGTCACAGGGCTACAAAAGTAGCATTGTTGCATTGGCCCCCCTAACTAGGCGTGGGGGTAGTATCCTTAGCCCAATGTTAAATAAAATATTCCTTGGACAACTAGCAAGGTGCATATGGTAGGTCAAATAGGCTAACCTGACCACCTTCAGGGGATATAAAAGGGAGACTCCTTCAAAGACATTGTTATCTATCTTTCATCTAGTTAGAGCTCTCTTCCATCTAGCCTTAAGCTCTTTACCTATCATATGTCAAGGTGGCCATCTAAGCTTCACAATGGAAGCACATAGGTAGAAAAAGCCATCTTTGTATTGGTTTGTTTGAAATTAAAGAAATTTTTGTTCTTCTCTTATTTGTTGCATACCCTATTTTCCTTGCTCAAATTCTATATGCTATGCTATGTAATTTTTATAGCCACATCATAATCACACATCAACCCCTTGAAATGGCATTAGTCATGATTCTTTGACTTTTTCCTAGGCATGCAATGCATTTGGCCATATCTTAACATCCTATCAAAAATCCACCCAACTAATCGTGTTAGTCATGATTCTATTACTTTTTCCTAGGCAATCGATGTGTTTGGCCCTAACCTGATGTCCTATAAATAAGCCACCAACTGATTGTGTCCATCCTTCCATGGAATGCACCCATAGGAGATAACATGTTCTCACTTTTCAAGCACATACCCAAGGCATAATTTAGTTTTGTAATTGAGGCCAAAACACACTCTGTTAACATGTATAACCAACATTTTAAATGAAACATTTTACACAAGGTCACTTCATGTAATTTAGGTTGTAGATACAATAGTAATGTCAAATAGTCCTTTGAAAGCTCTTTAGGATAGAAATTTACAATTTGTTACACCCTCCCCAAAGCATGAAACACCTTCAATGGGTTCCATTTTATCCTCTAGATTGAACCTTTTAATGCCCATGTTAAGCTCATAGGGTCCTCTACTCCATCCTAGGACTTGTGATGGGGATTATTAGCCTAGCCAAAGCCTTATTGGTTCCTCTCTTGTCACAGAAGAAAACCGTTCTGATGTGGGTGAACTATCACACAAGCCATCGACCCAAGTGTTGGGAAGATGTGGCTCCTAGTGGTGAGGGAGTTTTGATGCATGCTTTGGGTAGGTTACCAATGTTGATCTCAATTGTCTAACTAAAACTTAAGAGCAAACATTCCTTCCAAGACTAGGACTTTATTAATAACACTTGCCCTATGGGGCAGTTCTTTCAACATGAAATTTTTGACCATGTTTCTAGGCAATTTTCTTGGTAATGAGCCTCAAATAATCCTTTCCTTTATTTGAAAGATGATTCAATAAACTCGCAAATTAAGTAACATTATCAACGAGTTACTTGTTCAAAATTAAAGCTAATGTTCTATCTTCAAGGGTTCTCTTCTAAGTACAAAGAGAGTTTCTTAGTCCCAAAATTTACAATATCTTTAAAGTAGGAAGTTTGAGGCAATGGTTTTTATTTACCTAAAGTTAGTTGGTGAATAAGAGCCTTGTATGAGTTTCATGATTAGTGATGCAAACCAGGGGACATGCTTTTTTTGGTTGTTGGAAATATGTGTGTGTGTGTGGTTGTTTTGTGTGGCCTAAGAAAGTGGCCTTTGAGCCCTTTTAAGGCTTTAAATAGACTCTGTTTTTATTACATTTAAATTTTTATATTTATTATGGCTACTTCAAGCATCATGCTTTATGCCTTCTGATGCCATGTGATGAGAAAATCGAGGAGGATGAGAGAGAGTGGTATATGATTGTGGCATTGGTCTTGTTAACTCTTTTGTCCTTGCATGCCAGTGCAAAAAGTATGATTTGTATGGGTCTTTCCTTGCCACGTGCAAACAATCTTGATGGCTATTATCCAACTTGGTGACTTTTGTGTCAATTGGGTTATTAACATTCAAGATGGGACCTTTGGAAATGTAAATTTGGCTTCTAATAACAAGCTTTAAATTCTAGGGATTAACTTCAAGGATTGAGAATCATTTTTTTTGAGCATGCATTCTATTTAGTATTGAACTTGCTATTGAAAATTGGTTATATTACATTCTCTCCCCTTAGAGGAATCAAGATGTTCTCATTTCAATGAAAACTTGGGGTGATCTTTGAAAAGTAGAGGTTCATCAAACCAAGTTCCATCTTCTTTGGGAAAGTCCTTCCATTTAACAAGTTATTCAGTGCGAGGTTTCTATTTGTAAGGGGCGTGAAAGAGGCTTTTCCCTAACATTTACAAATTTTTCTCATTGCATTTCCATGATATCTTGAGTATACAGTATAGTTGGACTATTAGCAACTACATGTTTAGGTTTTGATGGAGAGGATTTGAGTAGCCTAATATTAAGGTGGGGTCGAAGCTCCAAATTGTAGGCATGCTTGCCCTGATCTAATAGGGTTTGTAGTATCTTAGGCTTCACTTCTTAAACTTTTCTAATGATAGTGAACTCTTCTTAGGGTAAACTTATAAGAAGACCATGTCATTCTCCCTGAAGATCAGCTCGGTCCTTTTTGGATCAACATAGGTGTTTTGATGATCTTGGATGGCGTTAATATTATGCAAAGTTTGAGTAACCTACTCATTCATCTTCTCAAGCATTCTCTCAAATGATGCAGCCTTGAGAGTAAGATCTAAGAAATTGTGTGGAGGCAAGAAATCTTGCCCATACAAAGCCTGTAAAAAAAGAGAGCCATTCCAATGCTTTGATGGTAGGATGTTATATTCAAATTCCATTAATGGTGGTTAATCCACTTCTTGGATTGATGATTGTAGTAAGCCCTATGAATATCCTCTACCACTTGATTCACACTTTTTGTTTGGCCATCAATTTGGGGATGGTAGGTTGTACCAAAACACAACTATGTCCTTATAGCTTAGAGGAGATAGGTCCAAAACGTCAAGGTGAAGAGTGTGTCCATGTCATTGGTTATACTCTTGGGTATCCCATGAAGGTGGAGAATCTCCTTGACAAATAGCATGGCTTTGGATATAGCCATGCTATATAAGAGGCTCATGCTTTGGATATTACTCTAGATGGGCAACCTTAGTTAGCATGTCCACAATGACTATGATGGAGTCATAGTCTCCTCATACATTAGAGAGAATGACAGTAAATTCCATAGTAGTGAACTCCCATTTCATTTGGGGAATGCCCATGTATGTGACTTCCCTAATAGCTTAATTTGTTTCACATTGGCTCTTTGGTAGCTTAGGTATTGAATGACATGCCAAAGTATATAGACCTTTATCCCTAGCCAAAAATAGCTCTTTCTCACTCCAATGAGAGTCTTGACATAATCTATATATCCAAAGATAGGCTATCATGAACTTTCCAACAAATCTTCTTCTTAAGCCCCCAACTCCTAGGGATGCACTATTTATTCTGATGGTACATATTCCCCTCAAAGGTGGTGGCCCATAAATTTTACCACATCTTTTGGTCCTTGTCCTTGTTCAAGACAAAATGTTATAGCCATAAATACTTTGGGTCATTTGGGATCTCAGCAAGCATTGCTTCCAAGATAGGAGACATTGAGATTAGGCTTCCAAGGGAATTGCACATCGAACTTTCTTCAACTAGTGAGGCATGTATGAATGCCTTCCTATTTAAAGCATTGACTATGACATTATCCTTATAGTACTTGATCTAAAAATTAAATTTCTATAATACATCTATCCACATCCTCTATCTCATTTTTAGGTCATGTCGGGTGATATCCACTTTAGGATTTTATGATCGTTTACCAAAGTGAATCTCCTACCAACAAGCAAGTGATGGTGTCAAAGCTTCAAGGCATGAATCATTGCTAAGAGTTCCAAATCACGTGTTTTATAGTTCTTCTCATTTGGTTTTACTATTACAAGAGGAGTAAATCATGGGATGCTCCTTTTGAGTGAGAACGAATCCACTTATTAGTATGTTAGCATCAGTTATGACCTCAAAGTCCTTATGAGGTCAGGCAACTTTTGGGTGGGAGATGTAGTAGTCAAGCTTGTCAAAGCTCTCTTGTTTTTTGCTAGTCCAATTGATGTGGGATTTCTTCTTTATTAGTAGTTTGATGAGTGGGGTGGTAATCAAGGCATAGTCCTTTATAAAGATTTGGTACCACCTTGTAACACCAAGAAACTCATGAATTTCCTTGACCATTTGAGGTGGTGGCCAATCTTGTATATCTTTGACCTTGGTTAATATATTGCTATCCCTTCTTAGAGACTATGAAGGCCATGTTGGAAATAGGCCTCTCTAATAGGCTCATGCAAGTCCTCCTTTAGTTGGTGTAAAAAGGGGAAGATGTATTTAGACTCTTTTGAGAATAGTCAAACCCATGATATCACTAATGATGTAACCAATCACTTGCCTCAACCTATATAAGAGGCTCATTCTCATTGTAACACACAAGACTTGGATCTATCAATATGATTACATTTTTACTTTGCATCTAGTTTATATCTTACTCTATCTTTTCTCTACACACAATCATGAGCACTCTACGGTATCATCCTCGATAGCCATGTCCTCGAGCTCATGAATACATGTGGAAGCATAGTATAATCACTTTTTTTCTTTTAGTTCATTGTTAGGATGTCATTAGAGCATTGATAAGTACACAAGCAACTAATGGTTGTTTTTGTTTTATCATTTTCTTGGGTTTTTTGAGCTGATTGAGAATGAAATATAGACATAATGAAAGAGATTCAACATAATGAAAAGTGAAAGCCAAATCCAATGCGAAACTCCAAAATTGGAAACTTTAAATCTCAAATGCTAAAAAGAGCTATGCATAATCCTTAATCCTTTATGAGAGGCGGGACTAGGTGCCATAAAGCATTTGCAATAAAAATGAAGAGATGTGGGAGTTTTCTAAGCAAAAGTGGGTGGCCTGGAACATGTTGGAAGCATTCGTTCGTCAATCGAAGTTCGTTAGATGGCCTTTAGCATTACAAATAAACTATTTGATCCAAAGGCCACAAATTGTGTCCAAGAGGCAAGGTGAGTAGAAAACCAGGCCAGGAACGTGGGTGTATCTTCCAATCTGGAATCCAAGCTCGTTGCCCCTCTAATGTTAGTAAAACTGCTTGTCGGCAATGCGAACGCAAAGGAAGTGAACTGGTTAATTATTAATTAGAGCTTAAAGAAGCTTAAGGGCTCAAATTTCTCACGATTTGGGGGGAGGGAAGAGGGGGATTTTAAAAAAAAAACCCTCTTGAATCCCTATAAAATTGGCAATCTGCAACTATCCGTGATGAGAGAAACACTCTTGGCCATGAGATCCTGATTTTCTTTGATCTTGATTATTGCAAGAAGAATGTAAAATGATGCATTGTATCAAATATCCGTTTTAGTATTTCTCTCTCCTCTTTCTCTCTCACCGTGATGGGTGTTTTTCATGTGGGCTAAGAGGGAGAGCAGAAAGGGGTATCGCAACATGATATGAAGCAAGCAATGAAGCACAAGAGCATGAAGGGGCTTGTTAGTGGCTATATGGAGCATCAGTAGTGTGCTTAAGTATTCTCGATAAAAAATAAAGCGATTTTATGGAATATTTTATGATAAGTCTCGTTTTATTTAAAAATGAAGAGAAATGAATTATGTCGTGCATATTAAGCGTTCTCGCCAAGTAAAAATCATAAACATGTTTCTAAATGCTTGATCAGTTTGATTTTTATAATAATAATTGGTTTTTAAAAGGAGTTCATATGAGTAAAACTAAGTAAATTGCCAAATATGAGGTTTTAATAATAATAATTATTAGTTTTTAAAAGGCGTCCATATGAGTAAAACTAAGTAAAATTACAAAAAATAGTGTTTAAATTGAGGAGAATTGAGTGGTTAGATGGATCTCGATGTTGTGGAATAATAAATATATATTTGTGCAATGTTTGTATGGGTTCCATGGCATGGATATTGCTTCGGCATGACCTCATATTGTGTGTTAAGGTGTGTTCTTGTGCATTTTTTCTCAATTCATTACATACCTAAGAATATGATAGTGCTTGCAAAATCTATTGATAGGGGGTGGTGAGAAGGGAAAAATGAAATTAAATATGTTATTTTTAAAATATTTTTCATATGCATATAGATTGGTTTTGTAGTGTAAAAAAGATAATAGCATAGGTTTTCTTAGTGCTATCCTCTACATCGCCACAATATGTATAGTGAAAAGCATGAAAAGATATGATTGTGCATAATATGGAACATGATACCGTTTTCCTTTTGTTTGAGCACTTTAGAGCAATCCACCTTTTACTTAAAGGAGATTACTAATTAATTAGAACTAATCGTTAGTTAGAAAAGTCAAAGGAGGAGGCTTCTACTACTAAACACAGCAGCAGTCCACACGAGAGTCATCCAGCTCAATTCGCGTCCTCATCAGCGACCGTCACGGCAGCAAAGAGGTGTCATTCATCTGCCATGTCGGTAGGCTTTCCAGCTAAGCGAGCTTCCTCACAACAGTTCATTGGCGTGCTTCCTCGCAACTGATCAAGGCCGCGTCTACTCCGGCGCAGGAGATCAGCTCTCTCAGCAGCAATCACGGCACCGACTCCCGTCCACGCGATCGTCGCAGGTAGATTCCAGTCACAACGTCATCTCATAAGCATTTAATAAGCTGTCCATGTATCAAATGTTATCTTGTCTTGTTAGAGTGAGTACCACCTAGCCCACATCTATCCTATCTATGCTATCCTACCATATCCATCTCTTGCTTGCTATTCGAGCTAGGGAGGGTGTAGCTCTCTAATAGGCTCGTGTGAATCCTCCTCTAGTTGGTGAAAACAAAGGGAGATGTATTGTGGCGCTGATGTTCTGGTCCCATGGGTCCGCACGCGAAACCCGCATAAGAAACATGGCCCATGGGCACCCCATACGTGATGCGACGGCATGTCGACTCGACATGTCTTGCGAGTTAGCTTCTGCTGCGTGTTCCGAGACGTGACGTAGTGCTGGGTGCCCGCGGGCCATGTTTCTTGTGCGGGTTTCGTGTGCGAACCCGTGGGACTAAAACATTAGCGCCACATGTATTTAGACTCTTTTGAGAAAAGTAGTTAGTCCCATTATATCACTAATGATGTAAGCAATCACTTTCCTCATCCCATATAAGAGGCTCATTCTCATTGTAACACACACACACACACACACACACACACACACACACACACACACACACACACACACACACATGGATCTATCAATATGAGTATGTTCCTACTTTGCATCAGGTTTCTATCTTGTTCTCTCTTTTCTATCCACACACACATTCTCTCTCTCACACATCATGAGCACTCTATGGTATTATCCTCCATAGCCATGTCTTGAGCTCATGAATATGTGTGGAAGCACTAATATTCTAACAAGCCATATATTTGACCTTCCTTTGGGAAAATGTGCATTGTCTCTTCTTGGCATAGAACATCTTGGCACTAAGTATATTCCAAGACAATTTAGTGGACAATTAGGATATTCTTAATCCTTCTTTGAGTATTTTTAGAATATCATCAAAGAAGACAAGCACAAACAAATTCATCCTTGAGCTCATGAATATGCAATGGAAGTACAAATATTCTTACATGTCATATATTCGACCTTCCTTTGGGAAAAGGCACATGTTCTCTTATTGGAAAAGGACTTCTTGGCTCTAAGTATATTCCAAGGCAATGTAGTGGATGAATAGGATGTTCTTAATCCTTCTTTGAATATTTTAGAATATCATCAAGGAATATAAGCACAAATTTATCAACATATGGTGTGAATATGTTGACACCAACTTTTTGAAGCTAATAGGAGCATTTTTAACACATACAATAAGACATAACCATGAATTAATAATTCCTGTACACCTACTGTTGAAAGATATCTTTGGGATGTTTTCTTCTTTGATTTGGATCCAATAGTATAACTTGCATCTTAAGACAAACTCAGAAAAGATGATAACATCTTAAAGGTGATCCAAAAGCTCATTGGTCTTGGGAATTGGGCATTTATTCAACCTAATTTAGGCCCGTGTATTCAATATAAAGCCTAAGTGATCCACCCTTCTTTTTCTGTTAGTAGCAAAGAGAGTTGCTAGGGCAGATTAAGGCCTAGTCCAACAATTGCTTTAGCTATTTTTATAGATCAATTTCATCAACAATGGATATTTGTAATGTCTCTTTTTGATAGGTCCATCTCTTCATATAAACCTTATTTCATGGTCAACTACTCACTTGGATGTAAGCTCTATTATTTCTTGTGGGAAGACATTGGCATGCTCTTTTATCCAAGGTGGTTCATTTTTATCGGTTGATGGCTCTAATTTGTTTTGCTTGATTCAATAACTAGGACTCCCTTCTTAAGCCCTTTGGCAACCCTATTTGCTTTAGCTACTTAAATATATACATTTCTTGACTTGCCTTGTGTTTGAACCATGTCACCACAAAGGTTTCAAAATGTGACTTGATTGGACCCAAGGTGGTTCATTTTCATCAGTTAATGGCTCTAATTTGTGTATCTTGATTCAATAAGGTAGGAGTTCCTTCCTAAGTCCTTTGGAAATCCTGTTGGCTTATGCTACTTAAATATTTAGCTATAACTTGCCTTGTGTTAGAACTAGGTCACCATGAAGGTTTCAAAAGGTGAATTGAGTGGTCCTTGCAATGTAGGTTGACATCCCAATAGGTAGGCATAAACTCCGAAGGGCATGACCTTAAAATATGTCCCCACAAATTCATCTCCTAGCTTGAATTGTACCCCTTTTACTTTTTGGGTTGAAAGGACCTCCTTCCCATTTGCTAACACTACTAACAATTTTGTTTTTGGTTTTACTTCTAGTTGCAAACCCTTAGCATGCTTATGTGTGAAACAAAAGAATGTGTGCTTCCACAATTGAGAAGAATTTGGAAGAGTATACCTTTGTGATTTGCAGGAACTTGGATTATAGAAAATAGTCAATTTTCCCCTTTGTTGCTCAAGGCAACATAGATGGTGCCTTTGTCAATCTCATCTTTGAGTGAGGGGTCAGCTTCTTCCTCATTGTGAATGTTTTCTTGAGCTGTAATTGCACAACCCTTACCATGACTCACTTGTTATTGTAGTTTTCCTTATGTTATGGGTTCATTTAGCTATCTATATTGGCATCATCTTTGTTGTTTGGACATTGGACATGGAGTGTCCCAGTTCATTTCATTAGAAGCATATTTAATCCCCATTATCATGATTATCAAGAGTATTGACATAATTGTTTTAGGTATTCTTCTAGTGACCCTCATCACACACATTGCTTGAGGTATTAATTGCCATTGACCCCACTCTCTCGAGACACATTGAGTCGACTTGAACTTGAGTCAAGCATGTGGGTTAAAAATTCAAGGATATTAATTGCGATAGGAATGTATTGCATTAACGATAAATCACCACCACTACAAGGTCATGTCATTTGAGGATTAATACACAATTAAGAAAGTACTATTGCACAATAGATCGATAGAGTGAACACATGCTCAATTGATCAAGCATTCACGTGAACTAATCACTTGGTTGACTACATGTGCTTGAGAGCTGTTGGTATAAAGATTGAGACAAAAAGAGAAACAATAACTTTTAAGTTAGTTTTCAAGCACTATAGATCATGCATGACAGAGGTTTGTGTAGGTTGCGATTGCCATCACCATAGCCATACGAAGGAGTTCAGGAAGGTTGATACATCAACTCTCAAGCTTAGCACCATTGCTTTCCATCATGTTCATCACCATTACCACTTCTCTCATCACTACAAGAGCCAGAAAAGTATTGTGCACTATCTCTTTTTGAAAAAGCCTTAGGCCATAACCAAGATTTCAGGTTCTTAGTTCCTTGTTATTTGGGGTATTTTGGAGCCATTGCATGCTATAGTACCTTGAGCCATAGATAGTGGGGAAGGTATCCTTCAAATATTTCTTCTTATGAAACTTGCTTATGTGTGCCCTATGCACTATAAATTTCCATCTCTTGCGTACTTAGAGAGATTCGAAGCTTACACCCTTGACTTGCACCCTCAACACCCACCTCCCACTAAACCTGAGAGCTAGCATGACTATCAAACTTGAAGGCATTGGGATAGAATCTACACTCGACTTCATCCAACTCCCTATAGCAGTCGACCCTCAATAACATGAGACATCAATACTTAGGATCACTTGGGCTCTCCAACTTGAGTTGATAGTTGAACCCTAACCAATCAAACCATTGACCGCTCTAGAGCTTAATTACTTTCTAAGATCCAAGTTGAAAGAAGACATTAGTTTAGATGCATTTTACACAACTAGACTTTGAGAGCCCCTTAACCAATTAAAGCATTGGGTGACAATGAGTGGAAATGGAACAAATTGCATCAAATACTATTTGATCACCATAGTGACCTAGTAATGTTGCTAATGCAGTAGGAAGAACCTAAGGAGGAGGAGTATAATGACACTAGGGAGGAGCACTCTAAAGATGATAGTGAGGATGATGAAGGCAAAGAATCTAGGGACTACGACTTTGATGGTAAAAAAATACAGCAGATCTACATGGATCCCAAGCCCCAAAATTCTACCAACCTTTGGTGGATATGGGAATAGCTAGAGTGAAGCCAAAGTTCGAATATTTGGAGTGCCTAGAGGTCCTCAATCATGAACATTTAGGGTATAAGACATGGATCTTGTCTCTCAAAGTCCTTACAACTATAAGAGAACATGAAAACAATGAAGACTTGGTGCAAGAGTCTAGTTCAACAAACTCAAAGTCTAATGCTAGCACAAATATAGATCTCGAGATCCCATCACCTAGTAAGACTAAGAGGCAAAAGAGAGATGTGCCTTTGCATTTGAGGAGGCGGATGCTAAGGGACACTTAAAGAACTAAGACTCTAATTGAAAGTAACCAAAATAAATCACAAGATCTCTCAAGAAGGTTCAAGTGGTTCAAGAAAGGAGATGATATTGGTGCCAAATAGGAAGGAAAATGTAGCTAGCCCATACCAAGGCCAAGGAGGTAAACCTTGAGAAGGAAAAAGAGTCCCCCAACCCTATGTACATTGTTAAGTATCTCTCTAAGGAGGACAAGAAAAAGCTCATCAAGCTAATTATTGAGTTCCAAGATATGTTCACATGGAACTACATCAACCTTAAGGGGGTATTGCCACACATGTTAGATGCACAAAATACCTATTAACCCCAACATCAAGTCCACTATGTAAAGACCCTCATGATGAACCCCAAATATGAACATCTTATACGAGAAGAGCTACACAAGATTCTTAAGGTATTATTCATTTACAAAATTGAGCATGCTAATTGGGTATCACCCATACCAATAAGACTCAAGAAAAATGGTAAATTTAGAGTATGTGCTAATGACGAAAAGATGAATGTAACCACTAAGAGAGACCAATATCTATTTTCTTAAACTTGGCACATGATTGATAGCATGGTAGCAAAGACACATATAGTTTATTGGATGGATTTTCAAGTAATAACCAAGAGCAAGTTCACATCCCAATGCTTGACTACCTTGACCATAGAATGGGAAGTGTTTGCATACATAGTCGTGACCTTTGCATTGACGAATGTGTTAACAAGAAATGTGGAAGGAAAAGTCAAAGCATAAGCACCATATTTATTCTCTAAAGGATTACTATTTTTAGAGAAATAATAAATTACTTTTGGTTGCTTGTATTACTTCCTAAACACGTCTTATTGCTGTATTATTTTATTAGAGTTGAGCCCAGTTATGCAGGGGCTCACATCCCATGCACCTTGTATTACTTCTTGCAATTAGATTTGATGCACCTAGATGTGTATTATTTCTCATAATTAGACTTGATATGCCAAAAATTGTTTTATGAGTTGCACACATGAAAATATAATTGCAATAGTCTAGGTGAGGTCTAATTAGATTAAGGTATAAGCATACAATAAGGAGGATAGGACAAGAGTCCACAAAGTGGGTAGGATGCCCAAAAAGGGTATAGACCCTAATCACAATCATGGAAACCCTAAAACACAAAAGGGGTGCAAACCTTAATCAATAATAGGAGACCTAACCCTAACCATAACTCTAATTTTGGTATGTATAAGGGTGGGAGGCCTTAGTTATGTTCATCAACATTAGTGCCTCGATCTTGTAGAAGCTTTATCAGTGCAACTATTGATGTTTTGGTCAATATCAAGGTGGGAAGAATTAGTTATCTTAATCCATATTAAACCTCAATGTTGTAGATGGTTTATTAGTGCAACTATTGAGCAACCATTATTTCTTCTATTCTATGATCTCTTATCACCATTGTTGAGAGAGAGAGAGAGTTGAGTGAAGAAGTTGGGATGGTAAAGCTCCGCATCTTCTTCTTACTTTTCTTCTTCTTCTTCCCATTCATGGTAAGAAGTTTGAGTTTGAGGTTGTGAGATTGTGAAAGAGTGAAGAACCTAGCGAGGTGAATCTCTTCTTCAACTTCTTTGTCTCCTTCTTCTTCTTTGTCTTCTCTCTTGACATGGGTGTATTAGATGGTGTATATGAAGGAGTGATGGCATCAAATCGTGCTGCTTGGATTGTGGAACCATCTTGGAACCTTCAAGCTTTTGGACTACAATGTTGGAAGGTAAGATAGGCGAGTTCACTATACCTCAAAACTAGTCTTACTTTCTAGGGTTACATAAAAGGATGCATGGTTAGTTAGAGTAGAGTGTTGAGAAAAAAAAGGTAAGAGATTTTCTAGCAAGATGAGATGTAGCTTGCGAAACAAAGGGATTTCATCAAACATCCCAATTTCTATGCATTCAGCCCACCATTTAGCCATTCTCATCAATGATATCCCTAGAGCTTAGACCTAAGTATGGAGGCGTTGGTAATCCTACACCCTCCTTAGCAATTGGATTTTTCATTGGAAAAAATAATTCAAAGTAAAGAGTTAAGTGCATAGTAGTTGCTTCTAGTGTAGAACATGCCACCTTTGCTTCTCACATAGAAATGGTATTCGAAACTAGAATGAGTAAATACCTAGATCCAAAACATTACCTAAAGTTGATAGGTAAGGTAAAGGACTGGGTTGCTGAGGTACAAGCACAAATACCATAGTTGAGAAAGTTGTAGAAGACATGGGGAAGCATGATGAGGCTAGCATAAATCCATTGTCTTGTCCCATCGATCCCCATATTTGTGGAGGTACCATAACAAAACTTGAAGGACTTCAACAATCCTACAAGCTCATGAGTGCTTGAGCCAGCAAGGCATAAAAGACATCCATGCCCACATGGTTGACACCCTCAAAGAAATCCCTTCTATGCTAGTGCCAATGATGAATCTTAGCCCATCAAAGCCATCTAAACCTAAAGGATTTCCCATACCTACAAACAAAAATGAACTCTAAAAAATCGTTTCTCTATGGAAACCATGTTTTATGCATAGAATAAAGGAGGCTAATATATTGATGTTTGAGGAATTACTTGCTAGATCCACATGGCATGGATAGCGTTTCACTAATAGTTGCTTGAATATCATAACAATGTCTTTGTCTCCATTTTAGATGTTAAAGAATCAGACATTGAAGAAGAGTTGCACCAATGGTTGCTTGAATATCATAACAATGCCTTCACCTCCATTCTAGATGTTAAAGAATTAAACATTGAAGAAGAAAGTGAATTTCATGATTCACCCATTGAATTATAGAAGTGCCTTGGATTTTGAACCAAAAAACATCGAGTCTTTTAGCGCTTTGAATATTCAAATAAGACTTTCACTTAGAAATATAGAAACTCTTATTCAATCATAGTATGATGACATGGCACAACTATAACCCAAAGTACAAAGCATGTGTGAACAATCTAGAAGGATAGTACAAGAATTGGAAAATTTGTAGTTATCTCATGACTCATTACTTTTGCACAATCTTTGTTCTTGTACTCAATTCACCCTTAATAAACAACGTGCACACATGTTCTATTAAAATAAAGCAAGTAGTAAAAAAATTTGTTTCAAAATTAAGTTATTTTACATTGAAAAAATAATTATTATGTAAAGTTGTTACATCAGCATTCCTAGATTTTATTAAACACATATGTGCTTAGAAAAATTAAATTGTAACATTAAATACGATAAATCCAACACATTTTAAACTAGCACTAACCATGTTTCAATGACAAGGATAATAACAATTATCCTAATGAGGTATTATATGCCAATTCATAAGTAGAAGTACTTAAGAAACACTCTTAAGATAAGCCTATTAAAACTATGTTTTTAGTATAAAATAACAACATGAACTGGCCTAATGGATAGTCACATGGCAATTAAGTGTACTTGAGTGACAACACTACTAGGATGGGCAACCTCTCGGAAGTTTTTTGTACAAGTGAGTGATGGCTTCTTGCAAACAATCAATAGTGCTAGCAAATCCTTTGTAGCATGTTGATAAGTATGCAAAGGCCAAGATGCCAAGTTCTATGCCTTGGCCATCACTTCCTTGGTTGCCTTGTAGGGATGTTGTGATGTGGTACTTATACCCTTGCCACGGCTATCTGTTTAGCACTTTTTATGCATCTAGGGCCTCTTTTTCTAAAAACATTAAAAATTTTCTTTTTTTGAAGAAAAAAAGAGATCACATTCCAAAAGTGGAGCCCCCATCTTGACATCAACTAAAACACTAAGGGCAAGACCCCTTTCTCTCCAAAGTACTATATAAACAAGGGTAGGGGCATCTTAAAAACAAACAAATCTTGTAGAGACTAATTATTGGTCTCTTATGTGATTTAATAGAGATACCCATCATGTTGAGTGTGATGAAGTTGCTTACTCTCCCTCTCTCTTATGAATAATCATGCAAAAGTCCTATCGGAATCCTCTGAGCTCTTTCACTCTCCTTCTCGATCACATGACGCTCTACTAAAATGCACTAAGTTTCTCCCTCTATTTTTCACATGGTGCTGAAGCTCTGCTAGATTTTGTCGAGTCTATTCCATGGCTCCCAAGAGACATAGAGATACTATTAGAGCTCCCATGCACAAGGAAGGGGACGCTAGCACTAAAGTTTCAACCCAAAGCTAAGTTACATCCTGAAGTCATCCTCGAACCCGTCCATAACCTGTCCATAACCCAAAGTTATCCTCGAACCCGTCCATAACCCAAAGTTACGATCATACCCCATAACTCGAAGTCATCCTCGAACCTATCCATAACCCAAAGTTACGATCATACCCCATAACAATAATGGTTGGCCCAGGCTTGGTGAAGGAAAAAAGAGTTATTTTTAAATATTTAAATTTTATCTCAAAGAATTTCATAAATTATTTAATTAAACTATGTAGTTACCTTATTGTAATTAAAGAAAGAATACATTAAAAAAGTATGTAGGATGAGTCTTTTGCTTCGTAAATTTTGTGTAGACAGCATTACTCAAATTTACTACTAAGAAACATGGAAACATACTAGAATCATGATTTGCTTTTAGGAAAGGATATGGAAATTGATGAGGAGATAGACTTGATGCATCGCATATGTTAAGAAGTGTATTAAAAACAATGTTTCTATGGTTATGTTTGATTTAAGATTTGAGAATAATAGGATATGTATCTTATGGATCTGTGCTTGTATCCTACGCTCCTAAGGGAGGTAGGTGTTTATTTTGTTTCGATCATTCAAGCACCTAGGAGGGAAATGGGTTGAGTGATAAGTACCCCTATTATGTAGAATGCCTCTTGAGGCTTAAGGAAGCTTAAAGGGGGTCTGAGCTAGTAAAGCAGGAATGAAAGGTCCTATCCTAGGCTAGATAGTGTCTTTTTACAAAAAGATGATTCTATACCACTCTGTGGAGTGAAGGTTTTGATTACCATTATGAATTAAAAAGTTTGATTTTTGAATGATTTATTATCTACTAAAGATTAGGTCTAACGAGCTCCATTTAACTAAATAATAAAAGGAAGTTACTTTTATATGTTCCAAATAATGTGGTAGCATGGTCTACTAATTAGAAAACTAATGAAAATGAATCAAGGAAAGTAGGAGGCCTCAATCCCGAATGCCTTTGGTTAGGTGGACCGATATGTCAAGTAACTTTCCAACACTAGATAGAGCTAATTAGATTGTGACACCCCAAATGTCAATAGGACTAACACTGTTTTAGGATACCGAAGCTAAGTTTTTACCTTATGGATAGGGGGATTGAGTTACACTCTCCCCCATCTCTCATTCTCTCTAAACCAAGTGTGATTTTAACCTTGCTTTTACCTCTTATTGATTACCAAGTGATCTTTCTTAGATGGGCTCTAGACGGCTGTTAGGGGCAATTTGTCCATGCTTCACCTATGTAATAGAACTATCACTCCCATGTTCAACTAATCCAAACATTTCCTATGGGGAGATTGGGTGGCATTGTGTATGGATAGAAATTTTGATCAGCTACTAAAGGACTCCTCTAAGCCTCATGAAGGAGGTTTTTAATGTTTGAGATTATGATGTTCACAAGTCCCTATAGTGTGACTTATATTTAAATTTTCACACATTATTGAGTTAGGCTAAAAATGCACGTAATGATTTTATAGTAATAACTAGGGATTGTTACAAAATATATCTTGTGGAGAGAGATATAAATGCTTCAAAATTTTTTCTATTTCAGTGGGCAATGATGTAGGTAGAAGAAAACATAAGATTGGGTAATTTGAACCCTTCTTTTTGGTTCTATACTAATCCAAGCTTGCGTAGAACTATATTGTAGTAATCAAATCCACATTTGGATGGGTAAAAATGATAAGTCAAAGAAACAAAAGAATTGATCAATTGCAATGCACCTAAGCAATATAGTGGTCTTATGATAGGCCTAGTGCTTTGTCATCCCACCCTTGAGTAAAAGCATAATCATACCATCTAGGCACCAAAATAACATCCCTGAAGCATCAAACATGCATTGTGGAATTTATTGTTTGCTATTCAAACCAAAATTATTTTGTTCTGTGTGAAACAATGAATACAAAACTTCACAAAATCAACTATATGAGTTCCCAGATGTGTAGATCTCGTTGCATTCTTTGTTTTATCATATGTAAAAGTTATGGACCAAATACAAAAATGCTATCAAGTTTCCATAAATGTCCACAACTTCTATAGCATGCTCTATATCCACTCAAAATGGATAAAATTGCTATTCCTTAGCTCAACAAGCACTCAATAAGGCTTAGTCAAGCCTTGGGAAGCTCCTCAAGAAGCACACGACAAGATAGAACAAGCTAGAAGAAGGAAAGAATCAATGCATACCTCAAGAGAAAGAAAACACTGGCTACCATGAAACCTTGAGTTGAAGCTTTGAGTCCAAGCAGCTGAAGCAAAGGATGAAGAAGCTCCTCAAATGGTTAGCTCTGATACCAGTTGAAGGGAGTGAACTTAGAGTGAAAGCATGCAAGTAGAAGCAAGAGCTATGGTAGAAGAGGAGAGAGAGAGAGAGAGAGAGAGGATGTGGGAACTCCAACTGTCACAATGTGTGATCGGTCTTCCTCCCTTTATTCAAATGTCATTGAAAGAATAAAGAATGAAGTGATAGTGATGGGCACTCACCACCTACAGTGTATAAGTGTACGATACTATCTACATGGGTGGCTAGGCACAAGCTCCTTTACCCCCAATAGTATGTTTCAAATCCTTGATAATATTGGACCAAATTTTTAATGTTGGGTTCATTTGTTGCTTAGTAGGCCAATTTTTCAATTATTAGGCCCACTGATTAATTGATTAATTAGGGAAATTTCTATATTTAGAGACTGATTTAATGGACATGGGAGACTAGGCCATACAACCACATTGTCACCCATGATGACCACCTTATTGATCCACAAACACTCACATCCCCTTTTTCTTGACCCTATGGGCAATAGCTAAACGCCTCGAGTCCCTCATTAAATCCCACATAAGATCTTAAAGTCCCCCACTAGAGCATCACAAGTACCATAAGCTAGAACCCCACCTAGTGATCCAACTATAAGAAGCTTAGCAATAACCTTGAGTAGTTTCCCTTAGGCAATCTCAAGTTGATGTGACACCTTATATTGAGGCCTATGGAATGCCTTGAGTGAATGGCAAACAAGCTCAACCTCATGACCAAGATCGAGAAGAGTTGAACATGATCACTTGGAACCACTCCAATCTCAAATCATTTAGGAGAACACAAACACAATTGCCCTAATTGAAGCATCCCCTCTTACTAGAGTTATTGACTAAGCTACTTGGGTTGCAAACTCCATGACGAAATGAGTGTATTACCTCCATTATGTCAAGAAACACGTGGTGGGGGGACTTGCTTGAGGTGTTGCGCCAAACACAAAGACCAAAGCACTTATTGGCATATATTTTGATGGTATTCTTGGAATTTAAAAATAAATTTTATTTTATTTCTATCTAACAAGTTTTCTTGCTAGTTTCTTCTTCTTCTTCCACACACAATACAATGTACACAAAGTATAGATAAGATACAACATAAAGGAAAGTGGCCTACCAAGTTAAACTGTGCATAACTAACTATACTAATCAACTAGCGCTATCTCTATATGAGCTATAGTTAGGTGTAACAAACTAAATATAATAAGTGATAAGTCAGTGGGGCCATGTGAGGATCATAATGACCACCGATGTGCTAAGTGTAGACATGTGGACCTATCTAGCTAGGTAGTCCATCATCCATGTTTGCATGTGTTGAGCTTGCCATGTCAACACATTAGGTGGGGGAAGAACCTTGCCACCACCTCTAGTAATCATTTCTTTCCCTTGAAGACACATGAGGATAACTTGAAATATCATGTTGAAAATGGTGGTATCTCACTTGGGGTAATTGAAAAGGATTGGAAGCTCAATTTCATACATTAGAAAGTGCTACCTCAAATTACAACACCACCACCTCGAGTGTAATATGTGCCTCAAGATAATGCCACTAAATTCTCTCAAGAACACACAAGAAGGCCACCATAGTTGCCTCGATCGAACTCATGTGATGATCAAGGGAACACAATCCTAATGAAGATTTGTAGAATTGAGGTAGAGAATGTATTGAAGTGCCACTTGATTGACTTACATTAAGCAAAGATCTTGCACTTGGGCCTACAACTACTAGCTCACAACTCACTAGCTAAGAGAGCCTTGCAACTCACAAGGTCCTAGAGAAAATAGGACAACTATTGCATAGTGTCCAAGAGGACACATCTAGGGGTGCTCTCTAGTCATCGCTCTTTTCTCATAACAATTCATGCTCTTTATCATCATTTCTCTTCTAAAAGGCAACATATGATCATACCTTGCATGTTCTCACATGAAAGGTCATCTTGGTAGTTTGTGAATTGGCTCATAAGACATGTAATGAGCTAGAATACAAGGCTCAACATTCTTAGTTTCATTGCCAACTGCTTGAGGTTTCTACCTAGAGACCTTGCAAGGTAACATCATAGTCTTGTTTCAAGACTAAAGGAGTCCTATTTATTGCTCTAAATCAACAAGAAGACCATTCTGGCTTGATGTTCACATGAACAATGCCTTGAGCATAGGTGTACCTTGTACCACAGTTTCACATGCAATGTATCTCTCAACCTAACACTGTCATAAGAACTAGTGCTATTCAAGCTGAGAAATAGCAACAATCTATAGGGTAGTCCCTTGAGAGGCATTGTCCAAACCATAAAGGGTACTCAATGGGATATTGCCACACCAAGCACATCCACATGTGAATGAAAACTCTCTTAGATCCCATACACAAGAGGCATGTCATTTCACTTCACATGAGCAACCTACCTAAAACCTAGGGTAGTAGTCTTAATCTAGCCATATAAAGGCCACAATGGCTTGATTTTCAATCATTCAAGATATTTCTTGCGGAATACTTGGAGGTTCTTTTTACCTTGCCATGCATTTCCTAGGAATCTTGGCCTTGAACCATTTGGAAGGTCTTGAAATAGAAAGTCTCATCATACTAGCACTATAAAAGAACTACGTTGGACTAAAGACTTGCTACTTGGAAAGGTCATACAACCTTGAATTCAAGCCTTCAAGAAGTTAACAGTGGGGACACCTAAAGGGTTATTATAAAGGGCATCTCATTACTACAAGATCCCATTCTCCCCTTGATGAGTTGGTACTCATGAAATTGGAGTACCTCACATTCTTAGGAGTCCCATGATTTGTTTAAGCTTGAAAGGAGATGTCCTAGTAGGGACATAGCATAATCTTGCATTGTTTCCATGATGCCATCACATCAACTAGCTCTAGTCCTCACCAAATTGTCATTTCAATGCTATCCAATTATTCGAGCCAACATGCACAAGACCTTAGTTTTGAGGGGCTTAATTTGGATTGAAAGTCAAAATAAGAATCCACTACATAAGGAACTTGATTGTCACAACTCTTAACAACTTGACCCGTTAGACTATGGCCTTTGTGAAAAGCACTGTGAAATTGAATGCACCCACGCCCCATGTAGATTGATCAAAAGATCCAGCCTAGGACCACAAGTCGTTGAAGACGTGGATGCAAGAGTAACTGGAATACACAAGACTCTCAAGAGGTCATATACACCCTAGGCTAGTAGGCCTAAAAAGGGTTGAATAAGTATCATCACATCAACAATCTCTGCATCTAAAAGTCATGATTCCTCTAGATTCGTGCTCTAGGAGAACATCCTACATAAGACCCAAGCACTCCAAACCTTGAGCCTCTCCCACAAAAGAGCTACCAATGCTTGGAGTTAGGTCATACAAAATATTGCTAAGGATACTTGGAAGCTTAAGGCTCTCACCCATTAGCTTTCAACTTTTCTTATAGAAATTGGTGTAAGAAGTATCTTATCTATACTTTGTATACATTGTGTTATGCATGAAAGAACAAGAAGAAACTAGCTAGAAAATATTTTTAGCCTCCATCTCTCTTTTTGTATTCTTGAGTAAGCTTCCTCTTGTGTATATGGTGTGTATTTGGTGCAACGGCTCAAGCAAGTCCCCCCACCATGAAATTCGTGATATGGTATTAGAGTGGTGCCATTAAAAGAGGTTGGTTTTGAAGTCTGAAGTGAAGAAAAAGAAGCAAGGATTCGTGCAAGCAAGCCACAAGTAACAAGCTCTCCCATTCATCCACTCTCTCTTGGATAATACTTGTAGAGACATTGGAAGCAAAGCAAAGCAAAAATCTCAAATTGCTATGAGATTTGGTGTGCAAGAAGAGCATTGTATATTTTGCAGATCAACCTTTGGGGTCTCCCACCGATTTTTTGGCTATCTAAGGCCGTTTCATGCCCTATTTTAGACCTACAATGTTGCAGACAACAGTTTCCAGGTATACTATTATTTTAGTTGTGTCAATTGAAAGTAGGTGCACTTGTTACAAATTCTAAATCTGTAAGTTTTGAAGTATTTGGCTAGAAGCAAATACAAGTTTTATCTGCTAATAGATTGTAGATTACATGTACTATTGAGCAGTCAATGAAATAGGCTACTCAATGTGTTTTTGTGTACTTGTTGTAAAAGGTTGCATAAGTTTTGCTTGCTATTTTGTATCAATTTTGTGATAATGGTAAAGAACAATGAAAACTTGATCATTGAGAAGCTAGACAAGAACAATTGTCCCTCATGGAAGTTTCAAGTGATGAAAGTTCTTATCTGAAAATGTCTCTAAGAGTTTGTTTTAGGTTTTAAAAAATGAACCAATGAAAAGTAATCATGTGATTGTAGAATAATTAAATGGATAAAAATAATGGAATGCAAAAGACAAAAAGGTGATGTACTAGTCGTATGTTTTCATTGATAATACTATGATGGGATATATTAGATATGTATAAACTTCACATGTAGCTTAGATAATTTTTGAGAACATGTTTTTAAGAAATACAAATACACAGAAGATTAACTCAAGCAAGAGTTGAATACTTTAAAGAAAGAGAAGATGTATGTAAATGAGTATGTTTTGAAAGTGAAAAGCATTGTATATGCCTTAGTAGCTATTGATACAATGCCTGATAATGATGATTTGGTTTTATCTACTTTTTGAATGGTCTTAATAATGAGTAGGTCTAGAAATTATTTGTTACTTCTATACATATACATAAGCCATTTCCAGATTTTGATGAGTTGGTTTCTCTCATGATCATTGAAGAGATCAACACATAAGGTGAATCATCTATAAAAAGTGGTAAATAGGTCTAAGCACTTTACTCAAGCTTAGGAAGGGGACATGGCAAATCCTTTTCAAGAGGCCATTATGGAAACTTTAGTTTGGTGATATACAAATTTTAGGAGATCATGGAAACTTTAGAGGTAGGGGGAGCTCTAGAGAAAGATGTGGATGGTAGAATAGAGGTTCTAGCAATTATGGTATTGTTTGTCATTATTGTGGCAAAACAAGTCATACTATAGCCCATTGTTATGCTAAGAAGGATGATATCCATAATGGTAAATTACAACAAGGAAACCATGCATCATCTTCATGACAAAATGAAGATAAAAATGAGTGTCTGTTTGTAAGGTAGCATATGATGAATGCTATTACAGGAAAGAGGACACATGATTATGTATGGTATGTTGATTCAAGTGCATCTAATCATATGACTAGTCATGCTAAATGGTTTGGAGAGATGCAAGATTTACAAAATCCAAGCCAATTTCACACATTGAAAAAGTTTCCTTGTCCTTGCATGATGGTTGAACAAAGAGTCTGTTAGATATATTCCATGTGCCATCCATCATAAAGAATCTAGCATCTATTGATCAAATGGTAGAGCAAGGATTGCAGGTTCGATTTAATACAGAAGGCTACTTTGTGAAATATTTTAATGATAAGTACATATTAGTTGCAAAAGGAAGGAGAGTGGATCGGATGTTCACTTTAGATACTAAAATTCTTGCTATAAATGTTGCTACATATGCTAAAGGCAAAGGAATGGTTGCAGACATTGAAATATGGCACCAATATATTGAACATGCAAATATGTAAAGGATGAATCAATGTAGTCTAAATGGTTGGCTACAAGGTTGCCTACTTTTAAAATTGCAAAATTTCATGGAGGGTGTGAAGCATGTCAATTTGGTAGGAGGCAAGTCAACCTTTTTTACATGATATAGATGTGAGCAAGAATATACTTGATATTGTGTATACAAATATTTGGGAGAGCAAATATTTTGTCATGTCTATTGATGATTATTCAAGAAAGCTATGGATGTATTTCATGAAGGAAAAGAGTGATATGTTCAAGCCATTCAAAACTTTTAAGACTACTATTGAAACAAAAAAAAAAGGATGTGTTGAAACAAAAACATATTTGAAATTTAAGTGCTTGAGGTCAAATGGAGGGAGAGAATGCCTCTCTAATGAGTTTAGTGACTTTTTGAGGTCTCTTGGAATAAAGAGAGAGTTTACTTGCAAGTATACCCCACAACAAAATGGGATTGTAGAATGAAAAAATAGTCATATTGTAAAAGTTGCATGAGCATTGATGGTGGCTGAAAAAAATTTGCCAAAATATTTTTGGCTGGAAGTTGTTCATACTTCTATCTATATTATGAATAGAACTCCTAGACTTGTAGTTCATGGGATGACCCTTGAAGAATGTTTTACAGGCAAGAAGCCTGATGTGTCACACTTGAAATTGTTTGGTTATATTGCATATGTTCATATGCTAGATGAGCTACAAAAGAAGGTTGATCCAAAGGCTTTAAAATGTATTTTCAATGAATACTCTTTAGAGAAAAAATGGTATCATTGTTATAACCCTGTCATCACAAGTGAGTTCAAAGTGAGCAGAGATGTTATTTTTTATGAGATGAGAAATTGGTATGCATCTAGTGGTGATGCATTGGATGATGATCATGATCATGATAGTTATGTGTGTGCGGAAAGAAAAGCAAGAATCATGGAGCCTTGGTGGACCCAAAAGAAACATAATCTAGTACTATATCTACACTTAGCCCTTGGTTTGGGAGACTGAGTAGTCCCACATCTTCATGTGCATCTACTAGTATTGCAAATAAAGATAAAGGGAAGAAGAAAGTATCAAATGGTAATGATGCATCTACTAGTCTTTTGGGATTTAATGAAGATTCCACTAGTTCAAAGAGTTTGGATGATGAGCTTGGTATTTCTTCAATTAAGATACTAGATGTAGAGAGAGCACATAGTAATCCACAAAGTAATCCAATGGTACGTAGGTCTAGCAAGGTTAGATACCCTATTAAAAGATTTGGTTTTGAAGATTATGTAGCTCACCATTATGCTTATATGGTAAAGGTGGTTGAGGATGTTGAGCCCACTTTTTTTTAGAATGCTATTGGACATGCTCATTAGGATGTAGCAATGGATGAGGAGATGCATACATTAGAGACTAGCAAGACTTAGGATCTAGTACCATTGCCTAAGGGCAAGAAAGTTATTGGCTATAATTGTTTCTAAAAATTTGAGCATAATACAAATGGTTCTATTAGCAGATATAAGACTAGGCTAGTTTGAGTTTGTAGAAAATGGATATAAATAGTATCTTCTTGCATGTTGAATTGTAAGAAGAGGTGTATATGGAATAACTAGTAGGTTATGAGAATTTAAAGCATCTTGCATATGTGTGCATGTTAAAGAATGTGCTATATGGGCTAAAGCAAGCACCTAGAGCATGGTCTGACAAGATCAGAGAGTATCTTATTGACATTGGATTTTATGGCTCTAATGTTAATCACTCACTTTATATGAGAAAGGGAGATGTAGATGACTTGATTATTACAAGTGATAGTGATAGTGATAGTGATAGTGATAGTGATAGTGATAGTGATAGTGATAGTGATAGTGATAGTGATAGTGGGGTTGCTAAAGTCAAGGATCTTTTGAAGAAGAAGTTTGAGATGAAGGATTTGGGTGAGCTGAGGTACTTTCTTGGTATTGAAATGATCAATGTGATGATGGTGTATGGCTGTCCCAAAGGCAGTATGACTTGAATATATTATCCAAGTATGGTATGACAACATGCATGCCTCTTTTAGTACCGTTGGATCAAAATGTGAAGCTGAGTGTGCTAATGTTGGGGATGAGATAGAAGACCCTTCTATGTTTAAAAGGATAGTAGGGAGTTTGATTTACATGACTATCAAGACTTGAGTTATACTTCTGGCCTTGCTGATCAATTTATGTAGATGCCTAGAAAGCCACATTTGGATATAATTAGATGCATACGTGAAGTCCACTTTAACTTATGGATTTTTAGGTAAGTAAGGATATATAGGTGTTTGGATGCATATATGCAAATTAGACTAGTGGCATGCCTAATATAAGATCTACAAGTGGATTCATATTTTTCCTTGGAAATGTAGCCATTACATGGATTAGAAAAAAGCAATTACTTAGCATATGAGTGATCATTATGATCCTAACATAGGCACTGACTTATCACTTATTATACTTGGTTTGTTACACCTATATACCAATCGATTAGTATGGTCAATTATACACTATTTGACTTATTAGGCCACTTTCCTTTATCTTATATCTTATCCATACTTTGTATACATTGTATTCTATATGAAATAACAAGAATAAAACAAGAAGAAAATGTTTTTGGCTTTCATATCTCTTCTTGTGTTCTTGGATGAGCTTCCTCTTGTGTGTTTGGTGTAGGAGCTCAATGAAGTCCCCTCACTACACCATTCATGATATCTAAAGTAGAGTTCTGGGGACACCTAGCTGATTTAGGCCTTTCTATACTATCTTGGTCCTAAGAATCTATACCTATCTAGCACATAGTGAGAACCCTCGGAGCCAAGACTCTGGTGATGCCAACATAGCATTTTGTCCTAGGGCACAACCTCTGAGTGATATATTGAACCAAGTCACACTCAAGGTAGTATGCATCACTGGAAGTATCATCACCTTGGCATGATTGGATAATTTAGTGCTTAGTAAGAGCCAATCCACAATGTGCGAAACTAACTTTCAAATCAAAGAGGTTTGCAATCCCTAGATCTGTAATAAGCTTAAGTGTCTTGATTGTGAAAGCCAATATCAATCTTTGAGTTTGAATTTACACCTTCTTGATCTCTAGTAATTGTGCTAAGTTTTGAATAAAAATGAAACTGCACAAAATTAATTGAAAAGTTTGATTGAGCACTCTTAAAAGGAAAAATCACATTGTATTCATTCACTTCCTTTGAGAAAGAATTGAAAGCTTGTTTGTGCACTATTCACAAATTAATTGCACTTGGTAAGAAAGGGATTGTGTGTTGTGATAAGAAGCACATGTATGTGTTAAGTCATTCAAAAAGTGGGGGGAGAATCAACCAATCACCCAAAACCAAACAAAAAAATGGAGAGACAAGGGGAAAAAGGTGACAAAAACAGACCCATGAAGTATATAAGTCAAGTGAACCCTAGTGCAACGAGTGCCTAGACGAAGTGTCTCTTACAAGCATAACCACTACTCTAACAAACCTCACTAGTATCATCAAAACCCTAGTTGTACAAGAGCAAAAAGTGACCATATATTAGCACCAATATTAAATGATAGTGACGTAGGGATTGACCCTCTTGAGTTTTTATCCAAAATCAAATATACAGTGGCATAGTATGAGAAAAAGGTGCAAGTAGTGCATGTGATAGACTAACACATGAGATCATCACTAAGATAGAAGAGGAAAGAAGGATAAGGAAAGACTTGTTGCAATAGGTCATGATATTCATGCAAGTGCAACGCGTGATAGGCAAAGGAAGGAGGTCAAACTTAACCAAATGCATCACATATTGGTATTCACAAGTTGCACACAACCAGGGGTTAATGTTGAGTGACAGAGAACAATGCTCAAAGCAAAACTCACTCCAATTGAACTCTTAACCAATCAATGAGTGAAATAGTGATGCACTATCTACCTCAATCCTAGCTGGAGTAGGGATTGCACCCAATACCAAAAGCCAAACTAAAATCTCAATAGTCACAAAACAAGTTGAGAAATACATGATATGAAATGACCCATATAGTTTCGTGGAACAATTCAAATAGATCTACAAGGCCAATAACCTCCAAGAAATTGATCAATGAGTACAAGCTTTTGGATTGTGCCTAGGGAAAAAGGGCCTAACTTAGTTCTCCAACCTAGACAATGCCAAGTACAACAACTTCAACACATTGAAAGACCTATTCATCAAGAGGTTTTCAAGTAGGGTATGCAAATAACTTGATTGTCATGAACATCAACCAAAAGGACAAGAAAGAGATCCATGATTATGTCATCCATGTCAAGAGCCTCTATATAAGAGAATTCTAATGCAAATGAGCATCCAAACAAGAAGGCAGTATCCACTATGTTCATCAATGGAATATGGAATGTGGAGCTCTATAATGCCCTAACAACTCAAGTTTGCAAAGGGATGTGCTAGCAAGGTTTTTTAAACAAGAAATACATGTGGATGACTTTCTAAAGGAAAGAAGCTCAAAATCCATTCAACTGGCAAGTGCCACTTCTAGCTATGGTGAGACAACCATTGTCTGTAGTGCATTATCTATCCACTATAGATAATGCACTATAGACAATGGTAGATCATTTGCACAAATTGTGGTAGGTATAAGCATGACAAAAAACATTTCCACTTGCCAAAGAGGGGGTTGCCTTATCAATAGCCCCACCTACTACCAGGAACATGCAATTCAATTTTGGGAGAGGAGCTTCTAGCCTTGCCAACACCTAATAACAAAATACTGATACCCCTAGGGTTGATATTAATCTGACATGAATAACCCACCATCTGCCAAATGGCATCCCAATGCACTTTGTGGAAGCATCATTGGATAAAGAAACATACATGAACCCTTACACCACCTATGCCAAAGAGGGTAATCCAATCTTGATGGATTATAGACTAGTACTAATTATAGTTCTCAGTAGTAGGGGATGAGGTAGATCTCTAAGAGGAAGAAAAGGCTAAGAGCCGCTAACATGTGGTCATCCATGACATATTTCATCATGATGTCCCAATAAAGAGTAAGCTAACAAGGATAAAGCAAATATTGAGATGCCCCAAATGTGGTGTCACACACTTATATGACTAATTGCCCTAGGCAGAGACCATGCACTCGTTCAACAATCATGCCATTTGTGCTGCTAGGACTCTTTAGCATTGAAACACCAGATGATGATGCCTTCCCATAAACATCACGACATAAAATCAAGTCAAATATGTTGGCATTTCATTACATAGACCTAGCAACTTGGACGCAACGTCCATAGGAAAGGAAGACCGAAAAAGGAGGAAGAAGAAAAATGGAGCCAAACTTATGCTAAAGATAGATAGTGCCACCACACTCAACAAAGGGAGGCATATTACTAATACAGAAGCCAAAAGATCTACCCCAAAAATGACAGAGAAAGGAAGTGCACAAATTGGAGAGTATCCTAATTCCAAACAACAATTGGAGATTGTGGATAAGGCTAGGGACTTGGTAAGAGACTTGCAAACATACCTACAGGATGTAGAACCAATCATAGAGTATGAGATCAAGTAGCTCTCGAGTGTGATTCTACGTAGTTCTCTTATATATGTGGGGGGAAAGGATACTCTAACACTACAAATGCCATCACAAGGATATTGAGGGATGGCTTGAATATGGTATATATGTGTATTTCGATGTCAATGGAGCAATGGCTAACCCACAAGCCATTTTGTTTACATGAAGGTTCCCCATGGAGTGAAAAATGTAGTGTTTGATTTAGATATGGGAAGGATGGAAATTTGATTGTGGACATTGAAATTGTCCATGAAACTTTACGAATCATGATAGACTACATCTTTCTACTCTATATTGCTAAAGGAGAGGGTAAATCCATCCTTTAATTAGCTTAAAAGACTTTCTATGGGTGGGTTTATAGTTGTCTACTAGAGGGATTTAACATGGACCAATGAATGTTTTTACCCTAGGAAGATCCTTGTATACTAAGAGAAAACATGTATACATTCCAAAAGGAAATATGCTACCTTATTAAGGAGAGTTGGGCTAGACCATATCCGTTTTTCTAGTAAGATGGGCATTGGTATATTCTTTAGTGTCCAAGTTGTATTCTTGGACAGGGTCTTGAATGCTTTAGGTGGAAGCTCCTTGTCTTCATCTTGAGTTATTTCCTCCAACATTTTTGGGTTGTGGATTGCGCCCTATTTTTCTTTCTTCTAAGGTGGGTACACATTATCATTTATTTCCTCTTATTTCATGTACTACTTGCTTCAGCATCTAGCTCCATGTAGCTTGGCTAATTTTAGACTTAGCTTTTCTTTGGCTAGCTACAAATCTTTTGGGAAGTTTGGGTGGAAATGGCCCTAGTTGTTGCAGCATGCGTACCATAATCTTTTTACCTAATCCAACTCCTTTCCTTTCTTCAATTCTTCAATTTCCTTTCTTAGTTGAAACAAGGAAAACTCATCCTTCTTTTGCTTTTGTCCAACCTCAAGGATCTTAATTCCTTCCTTAATTCATTTATCACATTGTCTTTTGGGGGAGCTAGGATCACTATGCATAGCTTTGCTTGAGATAGGCTAAGTTGTTGAGGTCTTCTGTTATTTTAGTCATCTTTATTACCTAGGAGGAAGGCTTTGATGAACTGGTTCTTGAGGGTTAGCCAATTGGGAAAATGGTTATCAGGACATTGGCTATACCATTTGCTACCTAAACCTTTCAAGGTAGTTCCATAGCTTAGACAAGTGGTTCTAAAGTGGTACATATTGTCTTTTAGTTCTTCAAAGGTCAATCTTCTAAAGATTGGCAAATTTAGCCACCCTTAAGAGGGTTTATGTAAGGGCTTTGATTGTGGAATTAGATTTGAGAAACTTATGTCTGATGAGTTACTTCCTGACCCATTACCTTCCTTAGAACTACCCTTGCATTGCTAGCCATCCTTTGAAATGGGAGAAAAGAGATGGGGAGGGATCATGTAGGAGATAGAGCTGCTTATGGAAAAATTACATTTGGTGTGGCTTGTTTGTAGGTTTGTTATGGTAGTTAGATTGATCATAGACTTATTAGAGTGAGTGGTTGGCATGCATTGAATGGAGAGTTAGGTGGTAAGAACATAGTGCTCTTGGTAGGATCACCAAAAATTTATTGTGTACAAGTTTGGACCAAGCAATATGCATTGTTCCTAGCTACTCGGTTTTTGTTGGAGATGAGCTAAAGGAATGCTATAGTAAGACTAAAGGGTGGTGATCATGCATGTGCTTGTTGATAAAGTGAGAGATCAATGCTATGAATGTGAATAGACCTACACACACACACACAGAGCTACCAAGGTCAAGCAGTGGATTTGACCACCTTATTTGAGCCAAGTTGTGGGTCAAATCTTGAGGCATGGGAAGAAATAAGAACCAAATTTTTTGTATAACTAATGATCAACCTTGGAAGATTCTAGTGGTTCACCATTTATGTGGTATTCCAACTTGAAGTGTGGGATGAGTAATTACCACTAGACTACTAATTATCACTAGCCCACTAAATGCACAATCCAAGTTTCGTTAGTTGCTTATGGCTATGGAGTAGTGCAGGTAGTTCTAGTTTCTAGAGTCAATATGGGGTCTATTTTATATCCCAAAGGTGGTGCATTTTCTAATGTCAACCATTCTTATTGATTGAAGGGCCAAGATCAAGAACACTCATGATTGAAAGGGAGCGACAGATCGAAGGTTGGACTCGAGAGCTATAGCAGGAGAGCAAGAGCAAGAAAGGGAGACACTAGAAATGGGAACTCCAACAGTCACAATGTGTGACCGGGCCTTCCTTTATTCAAATTGTCACTAAAAGAATAAAGAATAAAGTGACAGTGCGGGCGCCCGTCACCTGCAGTGTGCAATGGCGGTGGTGACTGTTAGTGTAGTAATACACGGGCGGCTAGGCGGAGGCGCCTTTACCCCCAACAACCTCCCACTTAAAGGCGAATCTGCCCTAGTGAGGAGTGAAAAGAAAAAGAAAAAAGACAGTACGACATGTACACATGTACAACAGGATGAGGAAAGACATCATCTCATCTCACGCCCATCAACCTCCTGAGGAAGGCAAAGCGCTCTGTAGAGAGGCTTTTCATGAGCAGATCTGCAGGATTTTGGTCAGTCGGAGATCTTAACAAGGTCAACAGACTTGTCCTCAATAACCCCAGGTATGAAGTGATACCTCACCTTAATGTGTTTCGTCTTCGCATGGAAGATGGATTCTTGGCTAACTGAATAGCACTCATAGAATCCGAATGCGGTGTAGGGATAGCATCAATACAAAGGTCAGCAACCAAATGGCCCAACCAAATGGCCTCCTTGCAAGCCTCAGTGCTGCAACATACTCGGCCTCTGTAGTAGAAAGGGCCGTGCATTTCTGCACCCTGGACATCCAAGAAATAGCACCTCTAGCATATGTGAATACGTAGCCGGAAGTGAACTTCCTACTATTTGCATGTCCTGCATAATCAGAGTCAGTGTACCCCACGACTCCTGTATCCTGGCTACCATAGCATATGCACATATCTGTAGTGCCCTTCAAGTACCTCATGATACCCTTCACGGCATCCCAATGCTTCTTGCCAGGTGTAGCCATATAGCATGCCACAATACCAACTGCAAAGGCAATATCTGGACGAGTAGCTATCATGGCATACATAAGACTGCTGCAGATGCATAGGGAATCTTGGCCATCTCGGCCTTCTGCTCTTCTGTCTACAGACAATTAGCCTGTGATACCTTCACATAAGAAGGCAATGGACAGTCAATAGGGTTTACATCCTGCATGCGGAAGCGCTCAAGGACTTTATGAATATACTCCCTCTGTGACAAGTAGAGGAGTCCCTGATGCCTATCGTGTGTAATGCGCATACCAAGTATGTGAGCGGCATGTCCCAGATTTTTCATCTCAAAGCTCTTCTGAGCTGAGCCTTAAGAGCATCTAGCTCATCATGAGCTTTCCCTGCTATCAACATATCATCCACATAGAGTACCAAAATCAATAAAGAACCATCACAAGCTTTCTTCGTATAAAGACATGAATCCATAGCACTCCGGCTATAGCCTTGTGACTGCATAAAGGCATCAAACTTATGACACCACTCCCTAGGTGCCTGTTTCAAGCCATAAAGACTTTTCTTCAATTTGCACACTAGGTGCTCCCTGTCAGGTTCTGCAAAGCCCTTAGGCTGCTCCATATAAATCTCATCATGCAAGTCCCCATATAAGAAAGCCGTATTGACATCCATCTGGTATAAATCCAAGTCAAACTGTGCAACCAAAGCCAAAACTATGCAGAGGGTGGTCATCTTAACCACAGGAGAAAAAACCTCATCAAAGTCCACACCATGCTCCTGCTTAAAACCCTTTGCTACCAATCTAGCCTTGTATGCCAGCTTGGGGTGTCCGGGCCCTGCGGATCTCAACAACTCTCTCAGGCTGCCTATGCATCTTGTCTTCATGGAAGACTACATCATGACTGTGGATTACTTTCCACGCCTGCGAATCCCAGAGATGGTAACCCATCTCGCCTGCATCCCCATAACCAAGGAAAATGCATTTGACACTCTTGGGATCCAGCTTACTTCTCTTGTCCTTGGGCACATGGCAAAATACCTCACATCCAAAGACACAGAGATGCGCATAAGAGGGAGATTTTCTAGTCCATACCTCCTCTACAACCTGGAAATCCAAACCACTAGAGGGTGATCTATTTATGACATGCATAGTTGTACTAACTGCCTCAGCCCAAAAGCTCTGTGGTAGGCCTGCATGGCTAAGCATACTGCATACATGCTCCTGGATGGTTCTATTCATCTGCTTAGCCAAACCATTCTAGGGGGGATGTAGGGGGCGGTCAATTGACGCTTAATACCCCTCTCATCACATAACTGCTCAAAAGCACATGAGACATACTCACCCCCATTATCTATCCTTAGGCATTTTAGCCTATACCTAGACTGGTTCTGAACCAATGCAAGCCATCTCTGAAACACAGCCAACACATCGAATTTCAGCTTAATGGGATAAGCCCAAACTTTCTATGAAAAATCATCTATGAACGTAACAAAATACTTTGCACCACCCATAGACTGACAAGGCATGGGCCCACAGACATCCGAATGTACCAATGCCAAGGGCTCACTCATGCGTGGCCTACCAGACTTCTTATGCGTAGACCTAGTCTACTTGCCATAAAGACAATGCTCACATGAATCAAAACATGCATAATCAAGGGACGGTAAGTACTGCAAACTAGAAAGAATTTTCATTCTCTTCAAAAGGCATATGGCCCAAACGGGCATGCCAAAGAGATACATGTGGGATAGAACCCATAGACAAAACATGATCAAGGGAAGAAGCTGATACAATCAAGGGGTAGAGACTGCCAGCCTTGGCACCTCTCGCAATCACAAGTCTGCCACGAGTGATCTTCCATGTAGAGTCTCCAAAAGATACATGATAACGTGCGTCATCAAGCTGTCCAACTGACATGAGACTGCGTGTCAAAGTAGGTACATGATGTACATCTTGCATAACAAAACTGCTGCCAGAAGAAAATTGTAGCCTAGCATCACCAATGCCCACAATATCAAGAGAGCTGTCATCACCCAAGCGCACAATACCCGAAACAGTATGGTATGAATGAAACCACTCTCAGCAAGGTGTCACATGAAAGGGCGCACCTGAGTCCAAGAGCCAACACTGTGTATACATAGAGTGTATCTCTGTCATCTGCAAAGCACTAGAAGAAGCTGCTAGGATATAATCATCATCATCAACATTCTCAGGCTGCATAACATTGATCTCTTCAATTTTAACACTGGACTTGGCAGGTACTATGCTGCGATCAGAAGACTTATCTTGCACTTTGTCTTTCCCTTTATCTTTGCACCTTTCATTGCACAATTCATGGCATTGTGGCCTAATATGGCCCTTTTTCCCACAATGGTGACAAGTAACATCTACATTCCTGCCACGGGATTTGCTACGTGACTTCCCACGAGACTTGGACCGAGATTTCAGCGAATCCCGTCCACGGCCACTACCACTGCCATGCTTTCCATATCCATCATTCCTGCCTCTGACTGTCATAGCATGCGACATAGGAGAGGCATCCAAATTCTTACGGTTAACCTCTTCTTGCAGAAGAGCACTCTCAACATCAGATAATTTCAAGGTAGCAGTAGAGGCACATAATGCAGTGCGGAATACATCCCATGACTCATTAAGAGTACCAAGCAAGAAAAGAGGAGTGACATCCTCTACAAAAGTGATGTCCTGCGAAGTCAAGTTCATGAGTATAGCATGGAACTGGCTCAAGTGAATAGACATAGTCACATTCTCCTTCATGCGCAGATCCATAAGCTGCTTCAGCCAATACATCTGACTCGCTGGACTTTTCTTGTCATAGAGATTTTTTATCTTATCCCACAACTGCCATGCACTCTGTTCTTTCTCAAAGAAATTATAGTGAACCTGTTCTATGAGAGACAATACAATAGTGGACTTGCATAACTCATCAAGCTCAAGCCATTCCTCATCTGGCATAGTTGCAGACGGATGCCCGCTCAACCTCAAATGTTTGATCTGGGATTTCTGCACCAACACCTACCAAATTTTGCTCTTCCAATAAGAGTAATTTGTACCATCAAGCTTAGTGATGTTGAAAATAGCATGATCAGTGGACGAACTCACCATAATGCAGGCTGTAAGACTATAGATAGTTCAAAACTGCTTGCTGTTTACTGCAGAAAATGACCAAAAAATCACCAAAATCGAGGGAAAATGGCAAGGAAAGTGGAGCCAAAACTGCTGCCCACCAAGTACTAGTGAAAGTACATCATTTAAAAGTGTTTCAGCATGAAAAATCCATGTCAGTCCATACATATATGCTTAGTCTAATAAATTTCAAATTTCAGTAAAAGAGAGCTAACAGTGCCAAAATCAGATCCCAAGGCAATCAGATATTGCCAAGACCAAAGCCGGCATCATGTGGGCATAGCATAAGCATATGACAATCGATAAGTATGAATCCAACACCCAAGTATGTCATATAAACATCTGCCACCAGTGAATAGGCATACCCCCCAGTCAACAGGGCAAAGTGTTCATACCACTATCAAAACTTGACACAAGTAGGTGTCATCTCACATAGATACGGATCCAAAAGTGAGACTTAGCTCATAAGCATACAGTGAACCAAGGCATATGATGTATCATCCCAAAAGGTAAGAAGTCCCAAAGTTTCAAGTGTCTGTAAAACTGCTCAATGGCATGTAACGACTCAATGCATAAAAGTACCGCCTGCTCAATGTCTGATAAGCATTCAAGAATGCTCCCACTGGCACAAAAGTCGTATGTACGAGCTCAAGAGCTTAAGCCAAGGCAAGACACAGTGCCAATGACATAAGTCCAAGATAATACATCAATGGTACATCCCAAACATGTAGACGGTAGAGCATCCGTATGTAGCATCCGTAAGCATGTAAGACATCAAATACATCCCAAGATATAACTCTCGCAAGCCAAGTAACATCCAAGACTACTCCAGATAATCCAAAATGCATCCAAGGTGGAGCTTCAATGAGCACTCAAGCTCAACATATACATAGGGTGAGCATCAAGCTGTAGGCAACGGGTATGCATAAACCCAAGAAGCATCACTATCAAAGCATATACCAATGTCAATAAGTGCGGGCTGAAATAATCTCAAGCTTCCAAAAGCATCCGGATTCAATGACAAGCTCAAAGTTGTCCCTCGATGATCAATACATCATAGCATAACCCAAGACATACATCCGGAACTAATAGGCATATGTCAAATCATGAAAGATAGCTTCAGTCCAAGAGTATTCAGCATGCATTTACTGTTATAAACGGTGTATTTCCAGCCCCAAAATCAGGCCAAAATCATAGCATTACATGTAGCTTCAATCCCCTAATCAATCGGGATGCAATAGGCATCAAACCGGTTATGTAGTCATACCCAAACAAGCATAGGCATGCAAATACATACTGTCTCAGACCTGAAATATGTTGTAAAAGATTTTTTCATCAGAATTTGGCAAATCTGACATCACCATCATGTCCAGAGTGTGCCAAAACCCCAACTTAGACTCTTACCTTGCCTGAATCGGGTTCCGAATGCCCGAGATATGACAAAAAGAGTAATTTTTGGGCCAGATTTTGAAACAGGCGCAAAAAAAACGTGAGCTGGCTGGGGGGTCTGCTGTCCCACATGTCAATAATGGGGCCGAAAGGGGGCACAAATGAGGGCCAAAGAAGGCCTATACCAAGCCTCACCAAGCCTTGATAGGCTGGAAGCAAGATCCAGGTGAAGGAAGCTCCAAGAGGTGTGAGCTATGGCTGCCCACAACTTGTTTACAACCTATGAGACCTAAGAACTGAAGTAAAACTATGAAATAATGAAGCAATACCTCAATGTCAATGCCCTAATGGTGCCTCAATAGGCCGGGAAGAAGTTCAGGAAGCCGGGGAGTGACAGGAGCTCACGAGAATGAGCTATGGCTACTGCCGGGAAGGAGACCCAATGCGAGTGGGGAGTCGATGGGAAGCTGAGAATGCCATGAACCAAGCTCAAGAGTCGGAAAGCAAAGCTATGATACCAGTTGAAAGGGAGCGACGGATCGAAGGTTGAACTTGAGAGCTATGGCAGGGGAGCAAGAGCAAGAAAGGGAGAGACTAGAAATGGGAACTCCAACAGTCACAATGTGTGACCGGGCCTTCCTTTATTCAAACTGTCACTAGAAGAATAAAGAATAAAGTGACAGTGACGGGCGCCCGCCACCTGCGGTGTGCTATGGTGGTGACTGTCAGTGTAGTAATACATGGGCAGCTAGGCGGAGGCGCCTTTACCCCCAACAATGATTACATCATGACACTTGAGTCAAATGATCCAAATAGCCCTAAGAACCATTATTCAATCTTATGTGGATAAGTGATAGCCACACTTGTTTGTATAGCCACATTTCTTACCGCAAAAAAGATCTCAAGATAGAATCAAAGTTTATGTGCATTTTTTTGTTCTATTATTAGGACTCTAGTGGAATTAATTGACCAAGCTACTCACTTCTCCATTGCTTTTAGGAATAGGAGCTTGCGAGGAATGCCTTCGAAATAAGCATGCTTAGGTTAAGAATTGGTAGAATACAGATGATGATAGCTTAATGAATAGATTGTGCTAGTTGTTGCATCATCATTTTATTGGAAAATCGATTAGGAAAAAAGGGTAGCTAACATTTGGACATAAAGATATTGTGTGAGGCATTCATCCTTGGTGGGGTCAAAGAAACAAGGAAAAAATAAAACAAAGATAGATAGAGCAAAAATATATAACACATCTTGCAGCTGTTGCACTCAAGTTGAGTGCTTGAGTGCACTTAAGTTGAGTGCTACACAAAACCCAAATAGGTATGAGCATGTCCCTGAGGGACACTTTTGAACAGTGTGGCTAAATAGTAATTCCTATTGCAATATGGCTACCATGCCACTTGACAATCAATTATGGCCTAATGTGGTGCATTCAAGTGCTTTGAATGCAAAGCATGGTGGCCAAGAGTGCATGCATGTCTCCCTTAGCAAGAGGTAGCATATAGAGGAGATGCATAAAAGTAGTGCATGTAGGTCTCCCTTAGTAAGAGGTAGCATATAGAGGAGATGCATATAGGTAGTGCATGTAGGTCTCCCTCAATAAGAGGTAGTGCACAAAAAGCAAGACATGACAATGCACGACTACAAGGAGTCCTCCAAATCCATGAGTTGGATATGTTAGATATTGAGAAGGCGTTGAAGAATGAACAACAAAAGCATAACTCAACCTGTAAGGCTAAGGCCCATGAGGGCTCTTGAGCCCACAAAGCTTTTGTCTCACTAGCTTTCGACTGTGTGTGCCATCACTACTCTACTCTTATGGCTACAAGCATGTACTCATATTTCATGGGAAGGCCACTTGTCAAAAAAGACTTCTCTAGGTGGTTTGATGACACATATCAAGGTAAAGCTTCTCTAGTTCAGTTCAAATTTGTGGGTAAAGACTTTTATCTTGCTCTTCTTGGCTCTAAGATCGAATAAGATTGGGTATTGGAATCTCTTGTAGGTTTTCAGAGGAAATTTGGTGGTTATCATCATTCTCCCCCTCGAATAGCGTCCTTTCCCACAAGTGCCATGTATGGTTTGAGTTCACTGATTTTCTTCCTTGGCTAGTGGAGGAGGCCCTTGCCATTACTACAACAATGGGTAAAGTTCTCTATTCACCTTCATGGATGATACTTGGGACTGCTTAAGCCATTGTGCTAGGCATGCATCCTATGGGATAGGAGAAATGAGCGTATCTGCTATAGCAGTAGTCTCTATGAGGTGAGACATGCTAGACACAGTGGATATAATCAGCCCACAAACATATTTTCCCACTTGCTCATGAAGGGGTACGGGCGAAGAAGAAGTAATAGGCAGCAATGCATCCCAAAACTTCTTTTTATATTGCTCTAAATTCTTACATTCCTTAGCATCTAGCTCATTCCAAGCTATCATGATATCCACCTCAAAGGTACTTGTCAACCGATTCGATGCAAGTGGTTGCCTTTTGAATCTTCGATGACTCAGTGAAGTTCCCCCCTAAATAGTATACATCAAATTGCTGAATGCAAGTCAAAGCTTTTAGCCTATCTTGTGCACTACTAAAAGACTCAAATTTCATTGCCTTTCCACCCTCATCATAGTCTTTTGCTGGCCCTTTGGGTGTCAAGTTGACATACAATGGTTGTTGCAAAAAGGGTGCATTTGCTGAATTCACATCAAAACCAACACCAAATGGAGCATTTGCATGACCAACATTCATTCTTTGAACCCCATAAGCATTTCGGGGTGCAGATGCAGTACCAAACATGCTACTTTGTGTCCCAGGCATCAAGTCAATGCTACTATACATAGGGTTTTGAATGTTTCCATCCATACTCCAATGCATTGGGCCTTGCACACCATGCATTGGTTGCTGCATATCACAAGGATCTGTGCCATACATTCTCGTATGCGGTCCCTGTCAAACCATAGCATGAAAAATCATGCTTTCAGCAAAATATCCCGGTTGCCCCCCATCAAAGCCATTGGTTGGTCGCTTCGCTTTTAATTGCCCTTCCAAAACAAATGCAATTGAGGTAGCTCAAATCTAATGGCAATCCTCAAAGCCATATAGACATTGATGAGGCTTCTTGGAAGGGGGACAAGAAAACTAATGGAGATAAGATGAGAAAGGAAGCCCATGATCTAGCATAGTCAAGCAAGAAGGGAATGGAAGGGATATTAAATCTAACCAAGGTACCGTAGCCTCTAAAAGAGGGGCACAATCAAGCAAGGTATCTACCACGTAGGCCAAGAAGGAGCCCACTAGATTCACCAAGGAGAACATTGATCCTAAAGCTACCATTGGTAAGAGCCACTATAAGAAGAAGGAGAGGAAGCCCTCTCTCAAGCAGCTTGTGAGGACACCATTGGTGGATTAGATCTTTAAGGACACCAATCAAGAATCATGATATGGTGAACCAGTAAACCATCTTCATCATATTGAGAGGATGTTGTTGTACTCAAAGATTAAATTATGTTCTTGGAATGTCATGGGGTTCTCATCAGACCTAACGAAGAAGCAAGTCCTCTATCACTTACTGAGGATGTTTATGCTACATTTTCTAGCTTTAGCAAATCAAATTGGGAGAAGAAGCTTGTAGATCATTCTTGATCCCTAATTATGTTTCGTTCTTTGATGCGGTAGCCAGTGGGGGAGAGGTGGAACTATGTTGCTGGTTCAGGAGGATTTCAAGCCCTCTCTACAATTTAATGCTAGGGATTTCAAACCTTCAAAGTCATTCTCTTGGACGCTGACAACAATGGCCCCCCACCCATACTAGTAGGACTCATGAAAATTGGGAAGATTAGAGTGTCCATTAATTACAAAAAGGTGAATATAACCACCAAGAGAGAGAATTATATGTTGCCTTAGACTTGAAATATGATCAAGTGCATGGCATATGTGCAAGCACATGCAATTTCATGGATGTATTTTCAAGTTGTAATCAAGCGTAGGTTCACCTTGATGATTGACACAAGGCTACCTTGGCCATAGAATGGGGAGTGTTTGCATACATAGTCATGACCTTTGGGTTGATGAATTTGTTAATAAAAAATGTGAAAGGCAAAGTCAAAGTATAAGTGCTATATTTATTTTCTTAAGGATTATTATTGTTGGAGCTTTAGTATATAACTTTTGGGTTTTGGGGGAAAAGGCACATGTGCCTACGCCACCTGTGTATTCACTACACTTATAGTATTTGCATACCTAAACAATGCAAGTGGCAGGCACCCATCATTGACATTCATTCTTTTTTCTTCCAGTGACTAATGATGAATAAGGGAAGCTTGGTCCCACAGTGTGATTGTTGGAGTTCCCACATCATGTCTCTCTCTCTCTTTCTCTCTTGCTTCTTCCTTCATATATTGCACCTCGCTTGCTTCTGCTTGCTCGTGCTCCCACTTGGGCTTCTTTTTTTAACTAGTATCAAAGCTTGAATTAGGAAGCTTCCTCATCATTCACTTCAGCCTAGATTTAAATATCTGTAGCTCATTGTTCATGGCAGCCATTCCTTCAACTTAACAAGGTAACCATTGATACTCATTCTCTTATTGGCTTACCAAGGCTTGTTCCAGGGTTACCAAATGCTACATTCAGGCTCCCTTGAGCTACCCTAGTGGCCATTTTTCCCAGCATGACTAGCACACACCCTTGTTGTACCTATGTGAATTGCGCATGTTTACAACTCACATTCCTTGACATATTCAGTAGTAGCCTATTGATCGTTGCCTTGGTCTCTCACACCTAGCTAATCATTGGACAATGCTTGGCCACTTCCTTGGCATTGGTATTGTGACTTTGGGCACCATCTAAGCTCCCTATCCTCTATTATCTACTATATATAGCAACGGGCCTACTATAATATAGGTTTGTGCAAGGTCTCTTTTGTGATTGGAGCTCACTCTTGTCTCTATCAATGCCGATATGCATATGTATTGATATTGGGATGTTTGCCAAATGTATTGAGGTGCTAGTGGATTGATTTTAGCTAGCATAGCTCAATTTTTGCAGGGTATTTCATTGTTATAATAGAGTGGGCAGTAAGCTATTTGACTATGAAGGTTATGCCTAATGACATTTAATGTTATTCAGGGATACTATTCGGATGCATTGATGCATGGCACTACTTGGTATGCTTGAATATGCTCTTGAGATCTTTTGAGATTCCAATTTGCATAACATTTGATATCTTAGAGCTTCATTTACATGCCTTGGTTGCTACAATGGCTTACAGAGTTATGGTATTGAAGATATTATTGGATTTTATGCTCGTAGCTTATGCTTCATGTATCTTGGTTCCTCGATGTCATGTATATGATTTATTGAGCTTGTCTTGCTCAGTTGGAATTTGGTTTCATTGAGACAATAGAGCTCATTGAGTTGTGTACATGCTTTCTTGATGCTTATTGGATCTAGTTACTTTTCATTGGGCTTATTTGGTCTATGCTTTGTATCCAGCACTTATCTCTGTTAGTGTGATGTCAATGATGTATACACACTACTTGGCTACATATTGAGCTTTGTTACCCTTGCTCAGTTGGTCGTGCATTTGATAGTTCTCTTTTATTCCTCCTAAGACCTACTACATGCATGATGTCTATGCCTATTGGATGTATGGTTTGCTAACACATGGAGATTGTGACAGATCTTGGTATTGGTTGTATGCATGTTTACTCCTACTAGCTACTCTTATGTATCATGTTTGTTGTAGGATATACCTAACAGTGTAGGTTGCATTTTTCTGATCGATTTTCCATAGTTGATCTTGGATTGACTCCTTCATTTATTGCATTAGTGCTGTAACTGCAGGTTTATGCATTCTTTATGAGAGCAAATGCTTTGATTTGATAGTTCGTTACTGGTAGTTAGTGGATAGCCCTATACTTTGGTGTTTTCTTTCATTTAGATCTTGTCGTAGTTGTGATTTTGGGATGATTTGCAGTCACTTATAATAGCATGTCTTCTTATATTGTGCTTTCATTTGTTGGCATGATGGTTGGTGGATCAAATGATAATGCTATCTTTAACATTGAAAAATTGATGGCACTAATTACAGCTTGGAAGGCATATATATGGCAAGCTTTAGTGTAGAAATTGCAGATTTTTGAGACGTGAGGTATAAAGCTTAAAAATTTTGATGAGGAGGATTGGGATGAATTGGATGAGTTATGTAAGTCTACAATCATTTTTCCACTCTTTAAGCAAGTATTCTACCAAGCAAACTGCATAGAAGTTATGGGAGAAGATTCATGATGTCTATGATAAGAAAATCCCTACCTCTTAGATGTATTAGTTGAAGCACCTCATGGACCTTTGTATAAAGGAGGGAACTTCCATATCTGCCCGCGTGAATGAGCTTCATTCTGTTTTGAGCCACTTGTCTTCACAAGAGATTGACTTTAACGAGAATCTTCCATCCTTTTTCTTGTTGGTTACATCGCTTGAATCATGAAACACATTTCTATTGCTATGTGTAGAAATATGCTTGTTGATGGGCTGAAATTGTAGGATGTAGAGGGTGCATTATTGAATGAAGAAGTTAACAGAAAGAATATCAATTCTTCTCATAGCTCTTCTACTTTGGCAATCAAAGGTAGTAATGTTAAGAGTGGTAATGATTACCATGGGAGGGACTCTCAAAAGTCTTGTTCTCAGTCCATTGGTTAGTCTCATAGTAAGTCTCATGGCCATAAGCCTACATTGCTTGTCATTATTGTGGGAAGCTAGGTCATATTTGGCCACAGTGCCATAAAATGTGTGATGCTAACAAGCATAAGGAAAAGGGAAAGGGAAAATTGCACGAAAAGAATGATGATTGTAGCATTATCCTAGTAAGTCCAACAGTAAGATTGAAGAGATTAATGTAGTGTAAATTGATTCGGATGATGATTACACTCTAATTACATACTTATACCTTCTTTTACCGTTGAAGAGATTAATGTAGTGTAGATTGATTCGGATGATGATTACATAGTTACAGCTTCCTCTCTTAATGTTTCACAATTGACAAATGCCTCATTTCCTTATGCTCAATGTTGGATGATTGATTCAAAGGCTTGATTTCATATTACCCCTCATCTAGAGTGGTTCCACTCCTATTACAACATGATAGGATCTGTCTGATTGGGTAATGACTTGCTATTGGTTATTGTCAGTATTGGAGATGTATGGTTACAATTTGCTTCAAGAAACATCTTAACTTTGCATGATGTACACCATGTTTCAATTTTGACCAAATGCCTACTCTCTGCTAAACAGTTGGATGATGCAGGTTATTTTGTATCTTTTAGTGATTCCTTGAGAAAGATTATTCATGGAAATCTTGTCCTCGCACGAGATGCCAAGTCTAGCACTCTTCATTCCTTACTTGTATTTAGGTCTATTGACCATGTTTTGGCTGTGATTGTGGTACCACATGTATCATTATGGCATTGTTTCCTTGGATACATGTCATTAAAAGGAAATGAAAATGCTTACCCATTTGCAATATATTTCACCCCTTGACTATAAATGTTTTGATTCTTGTGATCATTGTCTTTATGACATGTAGATACACATTTCACATAAGAAGTTTGGTATTTCGTGCATGGGTGAGCCTCTGGCTCTTGTTCATTTTCATATTTGTAGATCTATGCCATATTAGTCGTTAGGTGGCATGAAGTATTTTGTTACTTTCATTGATAACATAAGGTCCAGGCATACCCCATAAAGAAGAAATCAAATGTTTTGACTACTTTTCAGTATTGGCTTACTCTTATTGAGAACCTGTCTCATAAGAAGGCTTGAGATCGAGTGGGGCATCTAGCTTTTTGTGGGGCTAATTTGGTTGAGCGATATTAACACTTGGCTTTTTCTTATCATAGTTTTTGTTCTGGTGAATGAGATTGGAGCACAATTTGAGTGGTCTTTTGCATTTCCTCGTGATTAGGGATAGTGAGATGATGGGGTTGTAGCAACTCATTGGACTGCGATCCTTTGCAAGGTAGTAGTTGTGGTTGAGAGGCTAGGCTTCAAGTAGGATTAACACTCGATTAACTTGAGGACTATGATTGGGTAAGGGTGACCGTGGTGCTTGCTTGTGTGGTTGGTTGTGGGGGCTTGGCATCCCAAGACTCTATGTATGGGGATATCATGATAGTTTTTTGTGTGAGCTTTGGCAACCATATGAGCTCATTTCCATCATAGTAGCCTTGTGCTTTGAGCAATGCTTTAGGAACCCACTGAGTTGGATTTGGGACACATCGTCTACATTGCCACCATATGTAACGTGCCAGCCTATCGGCTACCCAAGAACTTTTTTTAGCAGTCCATCGAGAGACAAGTCTAAGCGACACCGTGCGGCACTCCCATGGAATGTCACAAGGTTTGTCGCCTAGGGTTTCCCGAGTCCTCCTCACAACCAAACGTTCATATCTAAACCCACTAGGATCAACCTAAAATTTGGGTTCCTAGTAGACAAGGTCTCCTAGCAGCATCCTAGCATCACGTTTTGGACATCCTACTTTATGGAGAGATACCCAATCTGAAGCAGATCCATACCGCACTTGATTTAAAGAGAATGGGAAATGAGAGGGATGCATCGTTTAATCTCTCTGCCCGTAGGGCACAGTCCCATTCTGGTCCCCTAAAACGGCATGAATTGGGTTCTAGCTCATCACTGTCCAAAGGTTGAGAATGATGATAAAACCTTGTTAGAAGCCTCCCACTTCTGTGGGACCACCCTACCGTAGGACAGACTCGCTGCCCACCTGCTTCCCCTGATAGCGTTAGTTTTCTGATTAGGTCCTATCACATTTATGTGTGAAATTCAAAATCAACTTCCTTAATTAGGCCTTTTTGGGAACAGGGTGGTTCGCTCACGTAATTTACAGCACCGACATGAATACAAAACAAGCAATCCTTTTGGCAAATAAGTTCCTTAACTTATCTTCAAGTTAATCTTTGTCTTATGCCCATACAAGAGAGTTATATATCTCTTTTGTCCAACAAAAGTACCCGGTCCAAATCACATGGCACCATAATTTCTATCCAGTATCTAGAATAGGATCTTCCAATGCCATAGACATTGGGCTCACGACCGTCTTCAACTTTGTTTCGGACTCGGCAAGGGGTGTCCGAAGCTCCACTGACCCCAAGCGACCTAGGAGCGAGACACACTTTTCGTGATTGGCCTTTTCACCACTTAACCTTCAGGCCATGAATCAAGTAGTGCCCTTTCGGGTTGAGATGCGACGTAACCTTGGAGATGATCCACCCACGTAAAATATCATTCCTTAATTAATTCAATTAAGAATCAAGCACAATCAAGGCAATCAACCTAGTATCATCTTCCAAGGAAACATTCCTTTATTTTCCATGGCAACTTGTTATTACTGACCCTTGCCAAAACACAAGCACTTGGAATAATCATATGATCACATCCCAACAATCAGTTTAATGCAAAAGCATTTAGAACATTATTCGATCCATCAATATAAAAACAATGATATCCTTTTCCAAGTATTATAGGAATAGTCACAATAACCTTTCCATCGAGTATCCCCCTTGGGGTCTAAGCGATTCCATACAAGAATTACTTAACACTTCCTCCATTCAACTAGGACATTGCTCAAGACATGAGTTCTAATAATCCCTTACTTTGATTGATAACCGAATCTTCTTCCTAATGAGTACAAAAGCATCGATCTTTCCTTTGACTTAGGGTTTCCTAATCCTTGAGCTCTTCGCTTGCCCTAGAGTTGTTGTTGCATCTAGCCCAACCCCGAATAGGATTGATAAACATAGTCACTATCGACAAATCTCAAGGCATCATAGTCTTAATCCCAATGATTGTTGTTTGTACTAGCTGCACATGACTTCAAGATCCCAATGAACTAATAGTTTGAGATATTAGCAAGACTTTAATGCAAGATCAATTTGTGTACCATCGAAGCATGTTTCATAGTGTCTTTCCTATGCATGCACCGTCTATGTGCATAACTCTTAAGTAACCTTATATGTTCTTTATGCCACGTATGACTTCGTCGCATAGCACTGGGATGCAAAGTATTTGAGTACATGGGTTTGTGCGAACCTCAATGTGCCATATGCATAAATCTATGCAAGGCCATCTATGGTTGCGGAAGGAATTAACCTATGATCCCCTATGAGATCATTAATTATCAAAAAATATAAATTCAAGCTACTTGTTGAATTGAATTTATGTGCATAACTATGCCTAAATGAATAACAGAGATGACAATTTGTACCTGGATATTCGGATATGAATTATCCAAACCCAACGTTTATTTGTATTCATAGAAACGCCTTGGCCGGTGGCTCCGTTGTTGGATGCAGGATTACTGCTGATGCGTGTCTCTCTCCATTTTGGGGCCATACTTCCGGCCTATAAATCACTCTTTTCTCTCGTTGGATAGATGGTGTGCCATGGTAAGTCTTCTCGAAAGGATTAGACTCGCGGGGAGATGAGGATTAGATTCGCAGGGAGACGAGGATTAATCTCGCATGGAGATGAGGATTAAATTCGCGGTGGGGAGATGAGGATTAGATTCATGAGAGGAGACAAGGAGAAGAGCAACGTGTGTGGTCACCCTCTAAGGAGGGGAAGGGCTCCTTCTTTTTCTTCTCTTCTTCTCTCTCTCTCCCTCTCTCTTCCTCTCCCTATCTTTCTCTCTTCTTCTTCTCTCTCTCCCTCTTTTCTTCTTCTTCTTCTCTTCTTCTTCTCCTTCTTCTCTTCTTCTCTCCTCTCTCTCTCCCTGTCTCTTCTTTCCCTCTCTCTCTCAACAGCAACAGGGCAAAGGGGTGGTCTATAGATCCTTTGCTTAAGGGGGGGCTCTCGGCAGCAATGGGGCCAGGAAATTAATATCTTCTACCCTTCCAGACCTCCTATCTCCTTGATGATGGGGGTTTATATAGGTATTTGGTGGGGGGAGAAAGTAGCACACGTGTGCTCCTCCCCCTCGTGGTTATCGCCCACATCATCATTGCCTTTATCGTCATCTCCATCTCCCACCACCACGTTGTCAACTTCCTCAGCTGCGTTGTCTACTTCCTCTTCGTTGTCATCACCTACTTCTGATGTCATCACCGCCAACTGGTGATGTCAACAAGGGAGGTGTTAAAAATTTTGATTCATTCATTTAAAGTTAAGGGGGGGGTTGTATGCGGGAGCTGCAGGACATTACACCATACTTGGTTAGGGGTCGGTCCGTGCTAAGAACTAGCATGTGAGTGGCCACCTTGCCTTTTGTTATTTAGTGTAAGAACCCACCATAATTCTTATTGGATCAATATATCTAATTGGCCAACCTATCATAGGGTGCCAGAGCCTTGAGCAACTTGTTGAGAAGAACATCATTACTCTTTTCAAGGGGTGAATCAAGGTGTGTGAGCAATGTGGTTGTATTTCCTTCTCTATTGAGGTACTAGTACCCTTGTTGAAAGTCACGATAATCTTGATGTTGGGCAACTCCAAATGGATGCATTGTAGTTCAAGTTTGACTACACACTTGGTGAGTCATTTAAATGGGCATCCCAATAGTACCTCATTACTAACTCCTTTGGTATTGGGAAACACGTAGAAGATGGTGGGTAGGCTTTCAATCTTTAGTGATAGTTAAGGTGATTTGGCATTACTTTAATAATGCATAAGGAGATCCCCCATATGGATTTACTTTTGCTATCAGAGGCACGAGTGGAGGTTGCCAAATTCCTATCTAGCCATCATATGTGAGGATGTTATAATCAGCACCTTCATTGATCAGGGTAGTGATGTGGCGAGATGTCCTTGTAGTTAGGGTGACACTCAAATAAGCCACATGTATGTGGCTTTCATCCTGAGGGTCAAGTTTGGTAATTCTAACTATCCATATATCGATGGGTGGTGGTGCCATTGGGGCTTTTTGTAGAGGTTGTGTTGGGGGATAATATTGTTTTATTTGACTGCCATTAAAAAAGCGTAAGCCTTTTCCTCAAGTATCTCGAGTTCAACATTGCTAGTTTTGCTAATGGCATACATGCAAAATGCTTGTGCCTCTTAATGGAGTACAATAGCAGAAGGTCACCCTTTTTTTAATCTAATTATTTGACATATTTGTCAAACTAGGCCTTTTGTCATGCTTTTTCACAAATGAGTGCATGGGTCATTAGTAATTGTGTTTCAGAAAGTCACTCTAACTCAAGCAAGCAATTAGTTCATGCTACTTGTCTCTCCCATCTTTCCTCGACAACTATTCTTAGACTTGGAACAAATAATTCTACAAGCATGATTGCATTTGTGCTATATGTCAGTCTTAACTGCATTTGGTTGGTCACCATTTTATAGGATGTATAGTATGCCCATAGAGTGGCCATGAGTTTATTATCCCAATTGCTTCAAGAAGCCGAGACAATTTTGATCATGACATTGATCAGTGTTTTGTTTGTGGACTCTACCTAGCTATTGGCTTGGGAATAGTAGGGGGAAGAATTTCTGTGAATGATCATAAAGGTGGACAATAAATTATTCTCCATGAACTTTTATATTTACAAAGTAAACCTGACATGCTTCCTAATAACGCTTAGTCTTCTTTCATGCACAAGACATATATTGGTATTGGATTGGGGGATGGGTCAACTCTAGTCATGCTTGAAGTGTTGTCCCACACTTGAGGACCCAAAACCATGTATAGATTATGGTACAAATAATATGTGAGTATTTGTTCTTACATAGGCTAATACATAGTTAGAAGACTACTTCATGGGTTCTTCTATTAGTAATGGTTCATGCTCAATGAAGCAAAGAATCATAAACTAATAAACATGGAAGGATTTATTGGTGCTAAGGAACAAGGTTAGGTGAGGTAGGATGGAGAAAAAGTAGAGTCCCATCTAAGTGGCTTTTGAAGTGCATGGTTCTCCATTCAACCACATGTGGCAATTGATGTAATTGATTCTAGTTCTACTTAAAATACATTTACACATCTTACTTCAAAGTTGATTTGCTAACATTAGGATGAATGAATGAAAATGTAAAAAGTGCAAGTGACTAGAGGAGACAAGTCTAACCAAGGTGAGTCAAAACTCCCTACGTAGATCCTAACCTTGAGATGCCCTGAGTGAATATTATGAAGTGAGAAGAGGACTAGGAGCTAACCAAGGGCACTAGACATACCTAACTTGAGGACCCCTAGGTGTGGTGCAATGCTCATGGCTACTTTTTTTTTCATTTTTTCTATTTTCTGTTCTCTCTCTCTCTCTCTCTCTCTCTCTCTCTCTCTCTCTCTCTCAAGAATAATCACGTACAACTAGGCATGTAGCCTTACAAAGTTGAAAATGAAAGTATGAGAAATCAATAAAGGCTTATTAAATTGGTAGATTTGGTTCCCAAAAGGAAATTGTGCACTAAACTACCCCTAATGAAGACTAAGCTAGTACAAATGAAACATAATGCCTTGTCATTTTTACAATTATTTGTTGAAGAAAAATTGATACTTGTTATGAAGACTTTTGTTATTGATAAAGAAATTGAAACTTTGCCTCAAAAAGTAGATGACCTTTGGTCGTTGAAGTCAAGGTAGGACTTGGTTGAAGAAATTGGTGTCAATTTTAGTGATTTCTTCTTGCCCATTATCTCTTGTCAAAGGTATTGGGCTGATGTTACCAAAGCTTTGAATCTTCAAGAAAAGCATTTATTATTGACATAATCTTTCCCTCTTAAATTTGGCATTGCTCTAATTTGTTATTGATTGCCACCTATTATTATCCTGCATTCACTTTGTGAAGCTTTGAGAGAACCCTAAAGTGAAAAAGATAGAAAGAACATATGACAACTTTGTTGATTTTTGCCATCATAATTGTACCATTTCTTTGAGCTTGTACATGTTATCTTTCTTGCACAAGACATATCATTGTTCTAAAAGTTGAAAGATTTTATCTCTACTAGTGCAACACTTGATCGAATGAATAAAGTATGTACAAAGTTAACTAGGGTTAGTTACATATACGAATGAATTACAATTTTAAAAATCCACTCTTGTAGAAGTTTGGGTCATACTCAAATTCGGCATAAGCATCCAAGTCACTTGGTTTGATAGTCAATCCACAAAAGTAGATAGTCATATCACAAATCAAGGAAGGTCATATAATGCTAACTTTTTGGACTCTTGGTCTATCCTCTTTATTGCATGCTTCTGCCTTAACCTAATTAGACCTAGCCTAGACTATTGCAATTATATTTTCATGTGTGTAACTCATACATCAATTATAGGTATATCAAAGCCAACTACGAGAAATAATAGAATTGTAGGTATATCAAATCCAACTATGAGAAATAATACAACATGCATGGGAGTAAGCCCCTACAAGAGAAACTTTGGCTCTAACAAAATAATGCAATGATAATAATGATATATCTAGGATGTAATACAAGTGCCCAATGAAGGAAGAAGCCCAATTAGGAACACAAGCAAGTGAAACCAATATAGGTGCAAGCTATGGAGGAAGGAGTAAGAGATCAAGAGAGAGATACACAAGATGTGAGAACTCCAATATTCACACTGTGTGATCGGCCTTCCCTTATTTATTGGTTATTGAAAAAATAAAGAATGAAGTAACAGTGATGGGTGCTCGCCAGCTACAGTGTACAAGTGTGTGGATACTATAAGTATAATGAATACACATGTGGCATCGACACATGCATTTTTACCCCTAATAACCTCCCACTTAAAGGCGAATGTGCCTCGAGTAAGGAGTGAAAAGAAAAAGAAAAATTACAAATGTACATAACGTATAACAAAATGAGAAATAGACATCATCTCATACAATACCCATCATCTTTGTAATAAGGAAGGTAAAACACTTTGCTAAGAGACATTTAGTGAGCAAATCTATAGGATTTTAGTCACTTGAGATCTTGACAAGCTCAATGGACTTGTCCTCAACAATCTCTCTAATAAAGTGGTAATGCAGGTCAATATGCTTTTTCTTTGCATAAAATCATGGATTCTCGGCTAACTATATGGCATTCATAATATCTGAATATAGTTGTAACATGTCCACCTATTCCCTTTAGGACATGTCTTAGTAGTCCATCGGAAAGGAGGTCTAGAAAGCTCTGCCCGGCACTCCCATGGAATGTTACGGGGTTTGCAATCTACGACTTTCCGCGTATGCCACGTAGCGGAAGTATTCTGGCCTTTTTCACTTAGGACCAAGGTTTCCTCTAATAGTCATTTCCTAAATGGCAACTAGCGTCGAACCTGAGCAAACTACTTTAAGTAGAAATGCCAGGGCCGAAGCGGATTCACGCTGCACTTGGTTCAAGGAGAATGGGAAATGAGAGGGATGCAAGGCTCGACCTCTCTGCCATAAGGCAAAGTTCCATTCCGTTCCCCTAAAACAGCATAAATCGGGATTATTATAACCTAGACTCTAGGTCAGCGCCCTTGCTATTCATTTCCTTTGAGAAGATCTCCTTGCTGTCCATTATGATTGAGAAAAGTTCCCGGCCAACCAGGACCACCCATCCATAGGACAGACCTATGGCCACATCCACCGCACTTTCCTTAGGGTTGCTTTAGTTGTCTAATTACCTACCACATTTAGTTGGACACGAATCAAGCAGCTTCCTTAATTAGCCCGTTAGACACCGGCTCCTTCACGTAATCTTAGCACTTGACATAGAAAAGCAATGTCAAACAAGTTCATTTACAACAGGTTATCTTATTTATATTTGGAATACATCCATAAAATCCAGCCAGCACGCTAATCCATAATCCGCCCGAAGGCTATCCATAATCCACAGGGATTATTAATCCAAGATTCCACCCGTAGACTAGTATGCGGGCCTCGAGATCCAATCCCAAGTCATGTTGGCCTCTTGTGCAAGGCTCGGAAGGCGAGGAATTTACAGCCAGAGCCCCCCCTGACACCCAAGCATCCTCCTGCTCCAAGTAGTGCCCAACGGAGAGACCTCACACGGCGGGTTTGGTCCACGTTCCCGATGCAGCTAACAACCCCCTTGGTTAGGGTCAAGTAGACAATCGAGGGTAACTGAGGCTGCCTCTCCCTTCAGGCCTTCAACTTGAAGCATTAGATATATTTTCATCCTTTAGTTCCTTGAGCAAACAAAGCAAACAGTGCTCTCTAAACTGTTACAAGCACAATCATTTCCAGTGGTCATTATTTGGCCAACTGCTAAGGAGTGAATCCTTCTCTTCGAATGCATCCAGCATTTGATCCGGGATCAATTGTGACTTGGCAAGATCCCCAAGGGTTTGTTTGTTTACTCTTATGTCCTTGGGTTAGGGTTGTATCCTATTAACCCAACTTAACCAATACCTTAGGTTCTATTAACAGTAAATCATGGCGACCATGTCGCTCCAAATTATTGATTAGTCATGTGCTTCCAAGCAAATATCTAATTCCCTTGTCTTGGCAACTTTTCCCAAGAAAGGTGATATAACAGGATGACTACTCATCCTCTTGCAAGATAAACTTGCGCAAGAATCTGCCAATCTCATTCCAAGGAATTGGCAACTCTCTTGTGATCAAACCACAAGATCATGCGACGTTGCAACTTTTTGCACAAATGTCGCATCTATTCCGTGGGATCATTTCACCCATCGAACAGTGTCTTCTGGTCACGGACTCATGATTAGACAAGAAGCAGGGTTTAGGGTATCTTCTTATCCAACCCATTCCCAATTGCATTAGGCCGACAACATTCGGTCCTAAGGGTTCCAACTCAATCCGAGTTTCATCTTTTGAATGAGTGATCCTTAGGGTAGAAACCCTAGATCATTTCTTGCAAGTGCATCCAATTGTCCCTACATTCCATGAATGTGGGCGGGACCTTTGGGTATGAGGGTTTCGACTTAGCAACAAGTGCGAAACTATGTCAAGTCCTCACATGCTAAACCCTAGTTAGCACTTGGAGTATTTATTGTATCAATTTAACCATCCTATGTGAATCCCTTTGCGGTTTAGGTATTTTGGGTAATCCAGTTTACTTGTCTTACGACAAGGACGGAACATTCCTAAAGATGTTGTCTTGATCTAAAAGGGGAAAAACTAGTTGCATTACGATACAATTCTCGTAAGCACACGATTCATTGCCTCTACGTATGATTAGATTTACAAACCCTAACTTTTCTTGTTAAGATCAAAGCGCATGTTAAATTTCGGCATAACTTCCATTGATCCTATTAGGACATGCATTCACGATTCATGCCACTAATCTTTTAAGATTTTACACTTAAATGAACCATGCAAACTTTCCCTAACTACATCTCTCAATGAAATTATTCGTACGATAAATGTGTATTATGCAACATTTCCTAACTACTACGCAGTTAAATGAGATTTATGCCAATTGAAGCTAGAGTTAACCAACTTCATGCAGCCCTTAGAATCTTTTCCATGCCTTGCAATTTCCTATGGTTGATAACGACTTTTTTTAATGAATCATTACGAAGAAGGTTTGTCTAAAAATGCGACATGCGATTTAATCTTTCCATGCATAATCAAAGGTGTACTACAATAATTTCGACTTTGTAATGGTAGTCATTAGTTGTTCTAGATTCGTTACTTTGCAATGCACAAAGGCAACTTGCTAAAAATGCATAGACACCTTATGTTCTTTTTTGTTCATTCCATTGAAAGTACAAATGACCAATCTTCAATCGTGAGTTACTTCTAGTAAATTTAAAATAGCCAATTTATTTCAATCCATCTAACTAGGTGGATTTGACAAGCATAAGTGCATCCTAATTCCATGAAATAACCATGCATAACTACAATACTTCTACGTAAATCAAAAATAGGAAGAAAACCTGGACTTGTGGGCTCGGTGAAATATCCACATGAATATTACGAGATGATCCTCCTGCAGGTGCGCCTTGTGACTTTTTAGGGGCCATCGTGATTCCGACCTCTGGTTTGCCTTCGCAGATTCGAATTACTTGCCTTGGTTCGTAGCCTTATGATCTTTGGCCATCTCCCTCGTACGGGGAAATTCCCTTTTGAAGTACGGCTCCTTGACAGAAGTACCGACTTGCGGAATTTGGCTTATGGAAGGCCTTAGGGTTCGGAGCTTGGGCCTTCTTTCTTTCGTGAAAGGGTTCTTGTGATGGACCTTGCGAGGGTGGAGGCTTTAACTACGAGCCTAAGGGGGCTTGTGGGTGATTGGTGGGAAGGTTTTATAGGCTTCCACTTATTCTTCTTCAAAATCCCGAGGAAGAGGGGCTTCCACTTATTCTTCTTCAAAATCCCGAGGAAGAGGGGGGTAGGAATAGTTTTATGGGGCCTTGGGGGAAAGGAAGGCCTATGAACTTCTCCTTCCTCTCATAAAAATCCCGAGGGGGGTAAAGATCTTGTGGAAAGGGGGTTTAAGGAAACTCTCTTCTTCTCTACAAAGACCCGGGGGGGGGGATAGGGATGAGCTTATGGGAAAAATCTAGTGGGAAGGGGGCTTTAAACCCGGGCTAAAATGGGCTTGTGGTGGATCCAATGGAAAGGGGTCTAAGAGAAGCCCCTTAGAAGCTTCCTAAAGAAGCTTCTGTGAAGCTTCTAAAGCGTGCAGACGTGGAAAAAGGGAGAATAATGGCTACGTGGATGACGATGACTTGGAAGGCCTTGATGGCGGCCGTCAGGTGGGATGGTGGCAACGTCTTCAGTTGGCAGCTGGCGGCGTCTCAACAATGGCAGCAATGGCCTCCAGTCCAGGCGGCGGCTCCCTCAGCACCACGACGTCTTCTGCAAGCTTACGCAGCCTCTCTTCTCCTTCTCTGGTGACGACAGCAAGTAGCCTCCCTCTCCCTTCTTTTCCAACCCCCCTCCACTATGGGGGTTCTTATAGACCAGGGGGGAGAGGGGACCTCCCCCCACATGGCCCATTGCATGGCCCTCTTCCCCCCTTCCTCATGCAGCCCTACTGGCCCATCCCCCCACACTCTCTCTCCTCCAGCCGTGCATCGGCTGGTGGAGAAGGAATAGTTTAAAAAAATGAATTTTATTTCAACATTATCCTCTTAACCTCCTCCCAAGAGGATGTTTCCCCGCAGATGATGCGGTTTTGAACCTCGGTCCTGGTTTACCAATGCGGAGTACTCCATTTCTCACGTACGGTTATAGATTAGCTACCGACATTGGTAATAATCTTTGCACGGGTTTACGGTGAGAGCGGGAGGTCGGTTTAGTAATATTTTTTTCAAACGGGAATATTACATTCTCTCCCCGTTGGAGGAATCGAGATGTCCTCATCTCGAGATGAACTGGGGATATTGTTGGTTGAGAGTGCTTTCATCCATCCAAGTGGCATCCTCCTCGGGATAATCTTTCCACTGGACGAGGCATTCTCTCAAGGTTCTGGATCTCAGTTGTCTCTCCCTAATATCTAAGATCTTGGCAGGCCGTAGCTCAAGGACTCCTTGGCTAGGCATTACAACTTGTTGGTCATCAAGTACATGGCTAGGATTAGATACATACTTCTTCAATAGGCTGATATGGAATACATTATGAACCTTTAGGTTCTCAGGGAGTTGCAGCCTATAAGCATTGGATCCTAGGCACTTGAGGATCTTGTATGGTCCACAATACCTTGGACTTAGCTTCTTGCAATCTCCCAAGGATAGAGAACTCTTCTTTGGCCGTACGCGAATGAAGTCCATGTCTCCTTCCTCGAAGATTCTATCTTGACGCTTCAAATCTGCGTATGCCTTTTGTCTATCCTTGGCGGCTTGGATGTCCTATCTTATTGACTTTATTTGGTCATCCATCTCTTCCAGCATCTGCCTTGAAGCTTCAACCCTCAAGGTTGGATCTGAGAAGTTTAGGGGACTTCGACAATCATGCCCATACAATGCTTGAAAAGGGGTCATCCGAATGCTTTGTTGGTAAGAAGCATTGTAGGTAGATTCAACCAAGGGCAAGTATTGAATTCACCTTTTTGGTTCACGGCAGCAGTGTGCCCTTAGCATATCCTTGATGACTTGATTGACTCGTTCTGTTTGACCATCAGTTTGGGGATGGTAGGCTGTACTAAAACAGAGTTGAGTCCTAATGGCTTCAAAGATAGGTCTCCAGAAGTGTGATGTGAAGAGAGAATCACGATCACTAATGATTCTTCTGGGTAGCCCATGTAGCTTGAATATCTCCTTGATAAAAAACCTTGCAATGTCTGAGGCTTTATAGTTTGTCTTAACTGGAATAAGGTGTGCAACCTTAGTAAGCATGTCAACCACAACCATGATGGAGTTGTATCCTCCTTGAACTTGGGGTAGGCCAACAACAAAGTCCATATTGATGAATTCCCATTTCATTTGGGGAATGTCAAGTGGTTGCAACTTTCCTGGCATTTTGACATGTTCGGCCTTAATACATTGACAAGACAAACACCAGTGACATATTTGAGGATGTCACATTTAAGCCTCTCCCAATAGTAGCTCTTCCTAACTCCATTGAGAGTCTTGGCATAGCCAGGATGTCCTGAGAAAGGGGAATCATGAGCTTCCCACAGTATCTTCTGCTTAAGTGACTGGCTTGCCGGTATGCATAATCTCATTCTATAGTAGACAAGTCCACTATTGATAGAGAATTCATGATACTTAGCTTGTAGCTTTTGGTCTTGATCCTTGATAGGGATCTCCCTTAGCATCTTTTGATGGGCTGGATCATGGCATATTTCTTCTCTAGCTAGCTCAAGTATTGGGTTGTTTGGCATGGATACCTTTGTGGCTAGAGATCTAGCTGTTGATGGATTTTGCAAGATTAGAGAATTAAGGAATGCCTTGCGACTGAGTGCGTCGGCAACTACATTCTCCTTTCCTGGTCGGTATTTGATTTCAAAATCATACTCCTTCAGCACTTCAATCCACTGAGATTGCCTCATGTTGAGCTCGTTCTGGGTAAAGATCCACTTGAGACTTTTATGATCCGTCACTAGAGTAAACTTGTTACCCAACAGGTAGTGTCTCCAAAGCTTTAGAGCATGGATGACAGCTAACAGTTCTAGATCAAGGGTAGCATAATTCCTCTCATGACTCTTCAGTTTCCTTGAAGAGTATGCTACAGGATGACCTTCTTGCATGAGCACACATATTAAGGCAAGCGTGCTAGAATCAGTTACTACTTCGAACTCCTTATTACTGAGGTCCGAAAGTTTCAGTATAGGTGCTGATACTAAACTTTGCTTTAATCTATCAAAGCTAGATTGTTCGGCAATTGACCATGCAATGGATGTTTGCTTCTTCAGTAAATCCATCAAAGGTGCTGCAATCAAAGCATAGTTTTTGATGAAGACCCTATACCATCCTGTCAATCCAAGAAAACTGCATATTTCTTTGATAGTTGTTGGTATTGGCCATTCTGGAACATCTCTGACTTTGGCTGGATCCACTGAGATTCCTTCCGCTGATACGATACATCCCAGGTATTCAATCTAATGTTTGAAGAATGTACACTTCTTCATCTTAGCATAGAGCTTGTGTACCCTCATTGTCTCAAGGACAATGCGAAGCTAGGGTTCATGATCTTCTTCCTATTTGGAATAGACTAAGGTGTCGTTAAAGAAGACGAGTACGAAGTCATCAAGATATGGCCTAAAGATATCCTGCATTAACCTGTTGAAGGTGGCAGGCGCATTCGTGAGGCCGAATGACATAACTAGGAACTCAAAGTGTCCATATCTTGTGTTGAAGGCTGTCTTTGGGATATCTTCTTCCTTGATTCTTATCTGATAGTAACCAAACCTGAGATCAATCTTGGAGAAAATCTTCGCACCCTGAAGATGGTCAAGAAGCTCATCTATTCTAGGAATAGGGTACTTGTTCTTAACAGTTGGCTGATTCAACCCTCTATAATCAATACACAGTCGAAGCGTTCCATGTTTCTTTTTCTAGAATAGTACTAGAGCACCCCATGGTGAACTGCTAGGATGGATGTAGCCTTGATGTAGCAGTTACTTGAGTTGCTCCTTCAGCTCAATTGCTTCCGGGATGGACATCCTATAAGGTCTCTTTGCAATTGGCGCAGCTCCTGGCACTAGCTTGATCTCATGATCCACTTCTTTTTTAGGTGGGAGTTGTGTCAGCTCTTCAGGAAATACATCTGCGTACTCCTTTAGCCATGAATATTCTTCACTAGACTCCTGCTTCTGATCTAACTTATTGAGCTTAATCAAGTAGACAGGTAGTTCCTTTCTAACTCCCTTTATAATCCGAGATGCTTTGGCCAATTGAATTTTCGACTTTCCAGCCTCTCCTTGAGTTGTGACCAATTCCCCTTCAGAGTTTCGAAAGGAAACTTGGCCCTTTCCACAATGAATGTGGGCATCCTTAGGTTTAAGCCAATCCATTCCGAGTAATCACTCATGGATATCTAGGTTCATGACCCTGAATTTAACCGAAGTCATCTTTCCTCCCAGAAAGAATTCCACCTTAGCAGTTTGCCAAGTACAAGTGACCTCACGACCATTTGCTAATTCCACAAGCAAGGTAGGTGCTTCTACTGTGGCTATTCCTAATCTTCTTGCACAAGCTGGTGAGATAAAGGAATGTATACTGCCACAATCAATCAAGGTTTTGAAACCTTTACCTTGATAGTCCGATGGTGTCTGAATCACCGAAAACTGGCAATTTGGGCCTTTCTTGTGAAGAGTGGCATGGACTGTCGCCCTTTCAAACTCTGCTTCCATGGTCGGATCTTCTTCTTCGCACATTTCGGCTTGAAACACTTGACCAATAAGCTATCCGTAGGTCTTGTGGGTTGAATGAGAGAGCTTGTGTCATTTTGGTTCCATTGTCAGGATCAACAAATTCAAGCCTTGAGCACCGCGCACTTTGAATCGAGCATGGAAGTAGGGTTTTATCCCCGAACTGGTGCTTGAGGTAGATAGGAGATTTAGGAGTGCTAATATTGAAAAAAGTAAGTATTTTGGGTTTTTGATATGTAGATCAGTAGGTTGATTCAGCCCTAGCATTGTCTTGTGATTTTTATTTCCATTAAGGTAGGATAGGACCAAAAGATTGTGAGAAAACAATAGGGTTTTGTTGTTGTAAATAGGGCACAACTAGGAAAAGAGCTGGAAAAAGATGGGCTTCCAAGCCTAATGACTAAGGAGTGTGAGTTGGGAGGTAAAGATTGAGTAAGGGAGGACCCTAAAACCCCAAGGATAAGGGGAAAGAGCTCAATCATGCACATTGAGAGTGAAAGAGAGAGCTTGAGAAACAGAGAGAGAGAGAGAGAGAGAGAGAGAGAGAGAGAGAGAGAGAGAGAGAGAGTTGCAGGTCAAAGAAGAGATTGCACTTGTTGATTTGGAGTTTTTTGGCCACCCTAGGTAGATACAAACTTTTCTTGATGTGTATTTACTCGATTTGGAAAGTCCTATCAGTAGCTACAACCACTGTGTGGAGAAATCAACCAAAAATCATTGTGTCACATCGTCATCGGAGAGTCGGACCATCCAACTATCGAAGTCAGACCATCTAACTAGTCCCATTGGACCACCCATCAGTCAAACCACGTGGTCTGATCAAACCCAAATCCCGTGTCCAATTGGACACCCACCTCAATCAAACCCAACAAACTCCAATCGGGCTGGGACCAGTGAACAATCAGACCACATGGAAAATCAGACCAAACTTTGGGTCGATCCGATCGGACCATTCGATCGGGTACTCCAGTCAGACCTATCTGACTCCCAGAGTTAGCAAACCACCCAGAATCAGACAGCTTGATTCTAAAAATTGGATCAATTGGGCAGAATATAAAAAACTAGGAATAAGACCATCTCCCTAGGTTAGGACCAATTGGGACACATTCTCGAACATCTTTAGATGCCCAATTTGGCTCGCCAAAGCCAAAAACCAAAGAAAACCGCAACTATACAGTCTAGAAGTGACCTCTAGTAGCCTAGCTAAGAGACCAACTTGACTTAGAGCCAAAGATTGACCTTTATGTGGTAACCCAACCCTGATAGAGCGTAGAGAGAGTAGCATAGACCCCGAAAAATCCTTAGGAGCGACCAAAGATCACGCTTAGAGCCATACTAGGTCATAGACAAGCCAAGGGGGTAGCCATACCTGTATGATTGTTTTGTTTTTCTTGCACACCCCACAATGATTTCTTTCATACAAGTGCACCAAAAGAATGGAAAGCCTGATTTTGTACCATGCAAAACAAAGCACCCAATACTAAGTGTACATAAGTTGAGGACTATTTTCAATAACAAGGAATAAAGTCAGACTTAATAACTCGAAGGAACCCACCAATAGGAAGAGACCCTAAAACATAGTCGGGTGCCCTGGAACCCCATTCATAGAACCTTTGGAGACAATAGTAGGACTGAAAGGACATCAAGATTGAGGGAAAATCTCTACCAGAGCTACTCAAAATGATAGATAACCTTGTGGAGTGGGAAGAAGCAGAGACGTTGTCAGGAGCAAACACAAACCTGGGATCTGGACTTGGGTGAATTCCCAGTTGCGGTCCAAGACACGGTCAATGAGTAGGACTTGCTAACCAAGACAGTAATCCACAGTAGGCTAGTAGAGGAGGTATTGTTGGCAAGACTAGAGGAAGAGAGGAAAGCAATTAGGAAAGCGTTGCAAAGCATAGTCGCCTACAACCACAAGCAGAGAGCTAGGAAGTTGCAGCATGACATAGATGTGCACGAAGCTTGACATGTGCTAGCACTAGTTGGAAAAAGCAAGGCTAAGAAGCTGCAACAGGACGACGTAGATGTGCACAAAGTTTGACGCATGCTAGCACTAGCCGAAAAAATCAAGGCATGACACCAAATGCGGAGAGTGAGAGAGAGCGCTAGAGGCAGACCTCATGCTGAGCGAGCTTGTGACCAAGTGGTTCATGGTCAACATGGTTGCCGAACAGAGTACAGAAACACTAGCGACCTCGCTACTCTCAAGCCTAGGAATTACTTAGGGGGTGAGGAACTAATCAAAAATCCCTGCAATAGCTAAGGAGCTAGACAAGTACTAGCCTAGTTGCGACCCGAATAGCTCTGCAGAGCAGCTCGAGCAAGTTTGTAAGGCCAATGGTCTCATGGACCTTGCATAATGCTCCCAAGAGTTTGGGCTTTGCTTAGGGGATAAAGGTAAGACATGGTACACCAGCTTAGACATGGTGGAGGGAGAAAAAATTTCCCGACTAAAAGATCTCTTCATCAAGAGATTCTCACAAGCAGGATACTCTGACAATCTCATAGTCGAGACTGTTGAATGTGAGTCAAAAGGACAAGGACGACATAAGAGACTACGTCACTCATGTGCATAGCCTCTTCAAGAGAATTCCCATGAATGAGTGACCCAATGAAAGAGCTGTCTCTATCATGTTCATAAATAGAATCTATAGTGAGGAGTTGTACAAGGATTTAATGAGTAACTCTAGCTTGCAGTGAGATGTGTTAGCTAGGGTCTTTGACGAAGCAATTAGGGTGGATGACTAGCTAAGAGACAGAAGCTCTTGAAGTTCAAACTGTGACAACTCTAGTCAAAGGACCACAGAGAGGACCGCAACCTCTAGTGAGGGATCAACCCCTAGCATGCAAGACAAGGGGAAGAGTGTAGATCAAGGCCAGAACCTAGCTAAGGTGAGAATGGAGCTAGCACAACTACAGGAATTGGTGAGGAAACCAATGCAGCCACACGTCCAATGTGTGCATTGTGGCAGCAACCACCTCCCCTAGCCGAGTGCCAGGATCCTAGATCTAGGCCTTGCATGAGTTGTGGTAGGTTTGGCCATGATGCCATGCACTCTTGGGGAAGTTACCATATGTATATCCTCTACGTCACGTGCGTTCAAGGCCTATTTATAAATATTCGTATCTATAAATTTTTCATGAATAAAACATAACACTTTTCTATTCAATCTATAAATAACGCTTTTATATTACGCCCTTGTGTATGCAAAAAATTGTATTTTAAAAATACCTTATTTTGAACCCATGTGATGCACACATATATTCATGAGTAACTTACCCGAGATGCACTGTAGGTTGCCTAGGAGATTCTCCTATGTGCCCTCTCTTCTCTTGCTGTATCTAGCCCCTCCGTGGCATCCATGATGTTTTTCATATCTCCTTGTTGTAGCTCTTCATACAACTTTGCTAGCTTCTCATTAAGTTGCTGCAAGCTCATCGTGAGGTTCTGTTTCTCCTTAGCCAACCTTGCTTCCCACTTTCTTTCTTCCCCTTCCTTAGCTTTAAGCTGCTCTTTTAGCTCTTGGATTTCTCGTTGATGCTTTGTTGCCTGGTGGGTTGCTTCCAACTTGAGTGCTGCTAAGGCTTCTCTTTGAGTCTCTAGCTCGACTCTTGCCACTCTCTTCTCTTCCTTGGTCTTTTCTAGCTGCACTAGAAGCTCTTTGATATACTCATCATATGTTGTTGTTGTGGGCATCGTGTCATGGGAGACATTGTAGTCTTAGAGGCCTCTAGCTTTTGCCTCTTGGGATCCTACCTCACTTCTAGCTCCTACAATGGGGGCCCCTGCTCCTGAATTTGAAGATATCTCCTACATCTTTATTACCAAAAACTGCATCATGGACATTAACTTGCTAGTGTCCACGGCAGCTACAGTGTCTTGGGATGTCGAGGTGGTCGTGGTGTGGGACATGAAGATTGATGGGAGGGGGTGCATTGGGGCCTTACCCTTGCTACGTGATACTATCAAGGGGACTGCTTCAACCTTTAAGGCCTTGGTGCTACCGCTTGGCTCTCCTTCCCTTCGATGGCTCATGGTGGGTAGCTCTTTTATGCCAAAAGTCTCCTCCACTAACATGTGCATAGCCTCGGCCATGTCTTCATCTTCCTTTCTTCTCAACTCTTCTGCCTCTTCATCTACTTTTTTTTTCTCTTCTTTAGTCCCCTTGGACTCTCTTTGGGCCCTCTTTACTGTAATCGACAACCTGCCCGCCGACCTTCTCTACATACTTCTGTAGGCTGCACTAGTCCATGAGTTGTTTTATGACTGGCTCCTCCATGATGACATCTAGGTTTAGGGCATGCTTGAACGTGAACTGATTGTAACCCTTTGTTTCTACTATCAAGCCGTAGTTTGCCTGCTCTTCCTCCGTGAATGGGAGCTTGCCACCTTTATCTTGCCTTGCCATTTTAAGTTCCTATCATATATCATGGCTCACCATTAGTTTTCTTGAGTCAACTTCTACCATTTCTACCGTCAAGCTGTACTTTGCATGCTCTTCCTTTGTGCCACCTTTATCTTGCCTTGCCATTTTAAGTTTCTGTCATATATCATGGCTCACCATTAGTTTTCTTGAGTCAACTTCTACAAGGAGGTAGGTACAACATACATGAAAGCTCTTAAGAATGTAAAATGCTTAAGTATAGAGTAAAATATCTACGTCAAGCAATCTGCACAATTCAAAAATATCCATGATAATTTTTGCCACATTATAAGTCTTGTCATTTAGACATTGATTGATGTTTAAGGCATGTTTGTTTTCTTCTTTTCCAGTTTTCTTTTTATGCTTGTTTCATTTCCACCTTACCCCCTCCCTCCCCCAAAATGATTTGAATCCTTCCTAGGATCGAAGGGCTAAGGGTATTTAAGCGTGTTTGGGCGGGAAATTACCTTGCAAAAACCAAGCATAGAATTATGGTTATATTCCAACTGAGCATGGCAATCCATATTGTGAGGTATGGTGCCTACGTGTGTGATATAGGTGAGGACATTACTGAGAAGTTCAGCAGAGTCACAATCCTACTAGCGATGTGTAGCTCTTCTTTAGTAATAAGGACTCGATCTAGGTAAGGGTGGCTCATGACATGATCGTCTAATGATCGATTGCAAGTGATGGCCAATCTCCTTAAAGAGGTAGGAGCTACGTAAGTGGGATCATTCTTGGAGGTCTTAATGGCGTGTCGCTGCTCAGCATTGGGCATGATTTGGCAGGCTTATTATTCCCGCTGAAGTCGAAGAGCATACCATTTGTGTAAGAAAGAGAAGTCATTGGGTGGCAGCAAGTCGCTTCAACTTCTCACTTTCCTAGTTTGTGGCAAGGACTTTGCTCTTGACATAAGATGTGATCATGCATTGTTTGCATGCTTGGTCAGTGGAGAGCTCAGTGGCAATGAGTTCCTTGGTTGCTTTGAAAGTTTTGACAAATAGGAATTCAATTTCCTCGTATGATCAAGGTAGTGTTCACACTTGCATTGCTGAAGGCTTGTCTAAAAGACCTAAGTCCAACTGATTGTAACTTTTAGCAAGCATGGGAAATGTTGCATCCAAGCATCTGAGGTAGGCAACAATCGTCTCATGTATTCTCAACTAAGTCAAATGGCCAAGGTTAGAATGGATCTCTTCTAGTAAGAGGGTCTAAGGTTGTTAGGTGTGTGAGGGTTGGTTGCACTGAACAGTTCACAAGTGCAGCTCTGGTTGCGATTCTAGTGTTGGTGCACTAGGGGTTGCCCATGCAGTGGGTTGCACGCTAATAGATTATTGGGCAGTGGTTGGGGTACTAGCATGGCAAGGTTGAGGTGGTTTGGGAGTAGCAAGCTATGGTTTGGATCAATAAATTTGTTGAGTTGCAATGGGTTTAGGTTTTGGAAGGTCAATGGGCCATGTAACCCCACACCGAGGGCTTTTGTGGCATCGATGCTTGACTCGTCTTGATGCTTCGTGTGGTCAAAAAGGTTGAAGACGATGTTTGGGTATTGTGCTTAGCCATCTTGGCTTTAGGTACCCAAATTGAGGTATTACCCTCCTAATAGCCTTGCACTTGTAACAAGGTCTTGGGAACCCATCACGGCTTGACCATCCGTCGTTGATGCATGTAGCTCCCTCTAGGCCTCCTAGGTTTCAAGAGAAGCTTTCTAGCCTAGCAAGTACATGGTTGGGTGCTTTTCAATGATGGTTTTGGATGTTTTGGCACCCATTGAAGCTGGTGTTCAAGAGTTTTAACTTTTTGGTCCACTTTTTGTAGGTGTTGAGATTTGGTGGGTGATAATGAATTATAACCCCCCTCCGTAGGCTCAATTGTGGGTTTCTCTACCGATGGCTTTGTCGAATGTGATGCGGCCACATAGCCCTTGCTGAAAGTTATGACAATTCGTATGTTGTCAATGGCTAGGTGGATATGCTATGACTGGTAGTCAACATTACGGTGGGTCCTAACAGTGAATCCAAGCCTGCATCTTTCATGTTTAGCAGCACATAAAAGGTCATGGATAAGCTTTCAAACTCAATAAAGACTGTAGCTCTGCACTTTCCCAGAAGTGCATAGGATCAGCTTGCCAAATGGGTTGATTTTGGCATTAGTGGGCTGTAACTATGGTTTATCAATTTGAGTCCAATGATCATGAGTCGGGACATTAAAGTCAGCACCTTCATTGATCAATGCATCAATGGCATGTGTCTGTTGGGATGTAATGGTCATGCACAAGTAAGCTGGAGCTAGTGCTTCCTCATCATCCTCTTCATTCTCCGTAATGGTGGCTATGCACACATTGATAGGGGCTTCTAGCACTGTAGGTTTATGAAGTGGATGTGTGGGAGGTAGTACTTTTTTGTGTGGATGCCATTAAAGAAGCCTATGCCTTCACCTTCCAGAGTTTCGAGTTCCACATTACTAGTTTGGCTTATGAAGTGGACTCTGAAAGGTCCTAACCCCCTAAACTTCATTTTTTGCTTATGTCCCTTGATCAAGTACAAATGTACTACGTCTCCCTATTTGAAATCACACTGCTTTATGTGTTTGTCAAACTAGCTCTTGCCTTGTGCCTTTTCATAGGTGAGCACATGGGTGGCTAGAAGCCAAGTTTTCGATAAGCATTCTAGCTCAACTAGACATTCCATCCATTCTTCCTTCCCCTCCCATCTCTCTTGAATGGCGATTCTTAAGCTAGGTACAAAGAACTCTACATGTAGAATTGCCTCTGTTCCATAGGTCAACTTGAAGGGGTCTATCCCACAACCATTTTATAGGCTGGCCAATAGGCCCATAAGGCTGCCATTAGCTTGTTATCCCACTGACTGTGCGAAGTAGAGACTACCTTGGTCACGACGTTTACCAGAATCTTATTTTTTTATTACACTTGGCCATTCACCAGGGGGTAGTAGGGTGAGGATTTTTTATGGATGATCAAGAAGGTGGATAGGAGATGAGAGATCACCTCGTTGATGAAGTGTGTGCCTTCATCAGTGATAAGTTCGATGGGGCAGCCCAATGAAGAGATCACCTACTCCCATAAAAACTTAATAGTGGTTCATGTGTTGTTCTTTCGAGTGGTTTGAGCTTCCGCCCACTTCGTGAGATAATCAATGGCAACGATGATGTATTTGGCTTGTGAATATTGAGCCATGGGACTAATAGGCCCAATGAAGTTGATCCCCCTATTTCTTGAATGGTTGTCATGCCATAAAAGGACTTAGCTTCATTTTATCCTTGAAAACTGGCACCTTGGTCCGTTGGCACTCATCATAGTGTTTTACGAACCATGCCGCATCTCGAAAAAGCGTGTGCCACCACAGTTGAGACTACAGCACCTTGCAGGCTGTCGTATCTCCACTGAAGTGTCCTCTTGCAATTCCTCTGTGCACCTCAACTAGTATGTTGTGCATTTCATGCTCACACATGCACCTTCAGAGCAACTCGTCTTGCCCTAGCCAATAGAATTGGGTTTCTATTAATTGATAGGGTTGGATTTTGAGAATGAGCTGCCTCAGTTAAGCCTTTTCTATGGGTCGGTCAGGTAGTTCATACTTGTTAACTTCAACATAAGAAGAAAGTGGAAAAAAGTAAAAAAGTACAAGTCGAGACCTAAAAGAGGTGGCCCAGGCGGAAATCGGACACAACGAAAGAGGCCTCAAAAATCAAGTCAAAGGCGAAAGCACATTTTAAAATACAAGGCACCCCTAAAACTGTTGTAAAAGAGCACCAAGCTCCCTCATGTGCAAATTGTAAAGGTAGATGGGCGGTAGGAAGGAAGCTAGGAAGATAGGAGGACAATGGACAAAAGGGCCTAGCCGGCCATGTAAAAAGGGAATGACCACCCAAGGGAAAGAGGGCATGTATATAAGCCTAAAAGTTAATGGAAAAACTCATTCTTGGTGTGTGGCAAAAAGCTTCTTCTTCTTCTTCTCTTTTTCTTGCCTTCTTGTGTGTGCTTGAGTGAGGGAGTGTGTGTGTGAGAGTGAGGGATTGAGGAGAAGAAGCTTTGCATCTCCTCTCTTCATCTTCTTCTCTTCTCTACTCATCTCTTGTCTCCCATGGCTATGGAGGATGGAGCTTGACGGAGAGGGATTGAGGTTGCTTGAGCTTGCCTCAAGGATCGTGGAGCTACTAGAGTGCAAGAAAGAGAAGGGTACTTGATCGAGCATCAAGGTAAGATCACTACACCCCATAGGTAGGGAGAGTGTGTCGGCTATGTGAGAGGTAGCCATGGTCACTCAGCTTGAAACACTTGATCAATAAGCATTCCCTAGGTCTCGTGGGTTGAGCGAGAGAGCTCCCTTAATTTTGGTTCTATTTTTGGGACCAACAGATTCGAGCCTTGAGCACCAGGTGCTTCAAATCAAGCATGGAAGTAGGGTTTCGTCCCTGAACTGGTGCTTGAGGTAGATAGGAGATTTAGGAGTGTTAATCTTCAAAAAAAGTAAGTATTTTGGGTTTCTTATGTGTAGATGAGTAGGTTGATTCAGTCCTAGCATCGTCTTGTGATTATTGTTTCCATTAAGATAGGATAGGACCAAAAGATTGTGAGAAAATAGTAGGGTTTTGCTACTGTAAACAGTGCACAACGAGCAAAAGAGCTAGAAAAAGATGGGCTTCCAAGCCTAATGACTGAGGGTGAGTAGGGAGGTAGGGATTGAGTAAGGGAGGACCCTAAAACCCCAAGGATAGGGGGAAAGAGCTCATTTTTGCACCATTGAGAGTGAAAGAGAGAGCTTGAGAGAGAGAGAGAGAGAGAGAGAGAGAGAGAGAGAGAGAGTTGTACATCAAAGAAGACATCACGCCCGTTGATTCAGATTTTTTCGACCACCCAAGGTAGATACAAACTTTCCTTGCTGTGTATTTGCTTGATTTGGAAAGTCCTATACATTGTATAGAAAAATCGGCCAAAAATCATCGCATCACACCGTTGGACCGCTGTGTCCTTGTCAGACTCCCAAAAATCTTCCCATCGTGCTACAATCACTCTCAGACCACTATGTCCTAGTTTGTTAACTCCCAAAATTAGAGAGTGGGACCATCCGACTATCAGAGTTGGTCGGACCATGAGACTGGTCTAGTCAGGCCACCCATCAGTCGAATCATGTGGTCCTATTGGACACAGACATTGCGTCCAATTGAACAGCCACCTCAATTGGACCCAACAAACTCCATCAGACCAGCCCAGTCAAATCAGACCAGTGAACAATTAGACCACACAAAAAATCGGACCAAACTTTGAGTCGAACTAGCCCAATCCAATCGGACGCTCAAGTCGGACCGTTTGACTCCCAGAGTTGGACCACCCAAAATCGAAGAGTTCGATTGTGGGAATCAGACTAGTTGGGCAGAAGACAAAAAACTAGGAATAGGACCACCTCCACAAGTTAGGACCAATTGGGACACATTTCCAAACATCCTTAGATGCCCAATTTGGCTCATCGAAGCCAAAAACTAGAGAAAACCGCAACTATATAGTCTAGAAGTGACCTCTAGTAGCTTGGCTAAGAGACCCGACTTGACTTAGAGCCAAAAATCAACTGTTATGTGGTAACCCGGCCCCGTTAGAGCATAGAGGGAGCAGCATAGACCCCACACAATCCTTAGGAGTGACCAGAGACCGTGCTTAGAGCCATACTAAGTCCTAGACAAGCCAAGGGAGTAGTCATACCTGTAAGATTTTTTTGTTTTGCTTACACACCCCACAATGATTTCTTTCACACAAGTGCACCAAAAGAATAGAAAGCCTAGTTTTGCGCCATGCACAAGAGAGCACCCAGCACTGAGTGTACATAAGTTGAGGACCGTTTTCAATAACAAGGAATACAGTTAGACTTAATAACTTGAAGGAACCCACCAATAGGAGGAGACCACAAAACATAGTTAGGTGCCCTTGAGCACCATTGATAGGACCTTCGGAGACAGTAGGAGGACTTAAAGGACAACAAGATTGAGGGCAAAGCAGCTACTCAAACTTATCAATAACCTTGTGGAGTGGGAAGCAAAGACGATGTCAAGAGCAAACACAAACCCACGAGATGACTAGCTGGACTTGAGTGGATTCCTAGTTGCGGTCCAAGACATGGTCAACGAGTACGACCTACTAACCAGGATGGTAATCCACGCTAGGCCAGTAGAGGAGGTAGTGGCAAGCCTAGAGGAAGAGAGGAAAGAAATTAGGAAAGTGTTGCAAGGCATAGCCACCTAAACCCGTGATCAGAGAGCTAGGAAGCTGCATCATGATATGAATGTGCACAAAGCTCAATGTGTGCTTGCACTAGCTGGCAAAAGCAAGGCACGACCAAACACAGAGAGAGAGAGAGTGTGTGTGTGCTAGAGGCATACCTCATGCTGAGCAAGCTTGTAACCAAGTGGCTCATGGACAACATGACTATCAAACAAAGTGCAGCAGCACTAGTGATCTTGCTACTCTCAGGCCTTGGAATTACTCAAGGGATGAGGAGCCAATAAAAAATCCATGTAGTAGCTAAGCAGTTAGACAAGTACCAGCCTAGTAGTGACCCATACAACTTTGTAGAGCAGTTTGAGCAAGTTTGTGAGGCCAACAATCTCATGGATCTTGCACAATGCTCCCACGCGTTTGGGCTCTGCTTAGCCAATAAAGGTAAGACGTGGTACACCAACTTAGATGTGGTAGAGTGAGCAAACTTTGCTCGACTAAAAGATCTCTTCATTAAGATATTCTCAGAAGCAAGATACTCCGACAACCTCATAGTCCAACTGATGAACATCAATCAAAAGGACAAGGAGGACATAAGAGACTACTCCACTCATGTGCGCAGCCTCTTCAAGATAATCCCCAAGAATGAGCAACCCAATGAAAGATCTGTCTCCACTGTGTTGATAAATGGAATCTACAGTGACTCTAGCTTGTAGCAAGATGTGTTAGTTAGGGTCTTTAACGATGCAATTAGGGTGGATGACCTGTTGAGGGAGATAAGCTCTCGAAATTTGAACTGTGACAACTCCAATCGAAGGACTTCAGAGAGGACCACAACCTCTAGCGAGGGATCAATCCCTAACACACAAGGGGAAGAGTGTAGATCAAGGGCAGGAGCTAGCTGAGGTGAGAATGGAGCTAGCATGACTGCATGAATTGGTGAGGAAACCATCATGACCACACGTCCAGTGTATGCATTGTGGTGGCAAGCACCTCCCAGTTGAGTGCTAGGATCCTAGATCTAGGCCTTGCATGAATTGTGGTAGGTTAGGGCATGATGCCATGCATTGTACGTTTCCTAGGAGATTCCCCTATGTCCAATAGTACAATCCACTATACCTAGGGAACAGCCTGCCAAATTTCTTTGGAAGAGGAGCCCAACTAGTGCTCCCAACACCAAAAGACGCAAAACTAGACATCCCTAGGATGGAGATCAACTTGACAGGTATACCCATGCCACCAGGACCCTACGTATCCCATCCACCAAGCGATTCTCCAGTCCATTACGTGGAGGAGCCTAACGAAGACGACGTCTATGTGAACCCTTATGTCTTGTACGACGATGAGGGAAATCCAAACCTGATGGACTATCGACCAATACCGATGATGGCATTAGGTAGAGGTAGGGGCAAGGGATTTTCAAGGCTGAGACCCAAGATCCAATCTCTTGTTAGAATCCCATGCCACATCTCATCACAATGGCCATCAAGAGAACAAGCAAATAGGGAGAAAGCCGATCTTAGATGTGTCGAGTGTGGCATCACTCATCTCTTTGCTGATTTCCCTAGATGAAAGCCATCCTCTAGCTTGGAAATTGTGCCATCAGTGCCTTTGGGGTTGTTCGGAGTCAAGATATTTGATAGCGAGGACACACCCATCTCACTACATGTCATGACTAGAGCACAGACAAAGTAGGCATGCATATCACTGCCAAGGCCTAGCAACTTAAACGAAACCTCAATAAGAAAGAAGAGCTGAAGGAGGAGGAGAAAGACTGACGCAAGGTTCACGCTTAAGACTGAGAAAGTCAAAACGCTAGTGACTAGCAAGAAGGTCACAGATGCAGAGGTAGAGACCACTGCTCCAAAGATGGCAGAGAAAGGGAGTGCCAAAGTAGGGGAGTATCCTCACCCTAGGTGCCAACTCGAGGCAATAGCCAAAGTCAACGAGTGGGTAAGTGAAGCCTAGGAGCACCTCAAGGATGTTGAGCTTATCTTAGAGGACGAGATCGAGGATCTCTCTAGCGTGTGCACGCTAATCTTGCCTACACGATTAAGGTCGAGAGACGCACCCATACCACAAGCAGTGCCACCTAGGCCAAGTTTAGGTGCTATGGGCCAACCAATCAGTCAAGACCAATGGCCAAGAAGCACAAACCTAGGAGAGAGGCAAGCAACCAGCAACCTCCTCACGACATTAGTGATGACCCTAGTGACTCTGCTGAGTTTAGCAGACTTGCTCAGGAAGCACCCCATGCTATGGCAAGAGTTGAAACACTAGGTGGAAGAACTGATGCTGACTTGCATGATCATGATACGGTCACATAGATACCCAGCTTGACGCTGCAATCAGTGCCAAAGTCACTACATATCAATGCCTTTTGGGAAGGCACTAAGATGCATGTAGTGTTGCCTATCCTAGCCCTAGGAGACATAACATGAAAGGGAATCATAGATACTGGGGTAGGAGTGAGTGTGTTGAGCCATATTGTGCTCTAGGCTTAGGAAAACCCACCTATTAAAACCACTAGGTTCAATGTCACTCTAGCTAATGGAACAAAATTAAGGCCATTTGGAGTTTAAAAGAATTAGCCAGTGAAGATCCCGGGTGTCTATTTCTCTGTGAACTTCATTGTCATGAAGGGAGTGAACTACGACATTCTGCTAGGCTGTCGACCTTGGATGAGGAACGCTTGAGCTGTTGAAGTCTAGGGAAACGATCTAATCTTCTTAGGAAATCGAACACAAGTAGTAAGGGTTGAGATGGACACTTGGAAGATGACCCTTGTCAACCTAGATGCCATCTCTGCCATGCTCAAGGGTGATGTGCTAGTAAAGAAATCATACGGCCTATTAACCAAGCACACCCCTTGCTCTGAGGATGAGCGAGATTGAATGCATGCCCTAGCGATCATCAATCTCCCAATTCTCAAATGAAGAGGAGACGTACAAATAGGTTGTAAAAACTGCAAGCATGTCAAAGAAGGAGCCCACAGTGCCACTCTACATGATGGCCAGGAGCTCAAGCAGTCGACCAAGGCCTATCTCTTTCCATGTTCCTAGTAACAAGCTAGAACTTCACAAGATCCTCAAGTATCTGAAAGGAAAATTGATCGGCAACCGCACTGCTAATCTCAAGCCCCTCAGAGACCTCTTGGATGAACCCAAGTGGAGATGGACTAAGGTGCATGACCTAAATGTATAATTGGGCCTTAGTCACCAACGAGGGAGAAGCTAGAGATGAGAGTCTAGGAGATGATGAGCAGTCATAAGGTGACGGTTCCAACAATGAGTACGAGGATTGCCTCTCTATTAGTGAGGAAAGCAAAGAAGAGATGGATGCCATAGAGTACGACATTAAGGGAAGAGTGATAGAGTAGATAAGAGCAGACTCCAAGCCTCAAAAAGGGAATGCTTACAAGATCAAGAGAGGAGTCATGAGGATGGAGTGTGATTGCTCCTAGTTGGAGCACGTGGGAGTAATAGATTATGAACAAGCAAGGATAGCCCAACCACCCACGACACCCTTGCTTAGGATGAACACACCTACCAAGATATGACTACCAGGGGAAAATCCTTCCTCTAGCGAGGATTTCGAGTTTAATTCTGAATCGGAGGTCAGTATGGAGAGTGACCCAAAGATACCCCGACCTCCTAGGTCCAAACACACCAAGGGGGACCTGCCAGTCCACCTGAGGCGTAGACAAGTGAAGGAAGAAAGGAGAGGACATACAAAGAAATCTAAGGTAGAACAACAGAAGAAATCATAGAACCTACTGAAACTATTTACGAAGTTTAAGAAAGATGACAAGATAGCGATCCTGCTAGGGGCAAAAATACAAGGAGAGACAAGTGAGCAGATCTAGGGAACTGCCAAGGTCAAAGAAGTCAACTTGGTAGGGGAAGGCAAGAAGCCTCGACCTATGTTTATAGCTGATGACCTCGCTGAGGGGGAAGATGCCAATCTCATTGCACTCTTGCAAGAGTACGTGGACATATTCACCTAGTCCTTAGATGAGCTCAAAGGAGTGGATCCTAGAGTGGTGATGCATAACATACCAATGGCCCCTGATGTGATGCCTGTAAAACAACAAGCGTACCCTATGAATCCAAAACATGCCCAAGTCGTGAAGGAGAAAAGTGATAAATTAATGAGGGTAGGATTCATCTATGAAATAGAGCACACAAATTGGATATCATCGATTGTGATAGTCATGAAGAAGAATGGGAAGATCTGAGTGTGCGGGAACTATAAGAAGGTTAACGTTGTGAAAAAAAGGGATAATTACCAATTACCATGCACCAAGCACATGCTCAAAAGGGTAGTAGGTAAAGAGGCCAACAGCTTTCTAGACGACTTCTCAGGATACAACCAAGTGCAAGTACATCCTGATAATAGGCACAAGACCGTGTTTGCGATTGAGTGGGGTGTCTTCGCTTATATCGTAATGCCCTTTGGGTTAATGAATGCACCTGCAACCTTTCAATGTCTAATGTGAGCCATATTCAAAGATATGCTTAGACGAGAGCTAGAAGTGTTTGTAGACGACCTATGCGTGCACTCTAGCTAGGTAGAGCACTTAGAGAAGTTGCGAGCAGTCCTTAAACGATGTCAGCTTTACAACCTCTCATTGAGCCCCTCGAAATGCCAGTTCTGGGTCAAGCATGGATGCATCCTAGGGCATTTGGTGTTCGAAAGTCAAGGTCATTTTCGACTTGCCGCCACCCAAGGATTATAAGGGAGTTTAGTGTTTCTTAGGTCACACCGGATGCTATCAGTGCTCCACGTTGAATTACGCATTGATTGCAAGACCATTGTATAAGTTGCTGATCATGTTCGAGTGGACTGATGAGTGCCAGTGGGCATATGAGGAATTGAAAAAGGCTCTCACAACTGCACCAATCTTATGAGCCCAAGACTGGAGCATAATGTTCCACGTGCATATAGATGCATCTAAATTTGCTATTGGAGCTGTGTGCTAGCCTGGTGAACATAACTTGGATTATCCCGTGAGTTTCACTAGTGGGTAGCTCACTGGCACTGAGATGAATTACTCCACCACAGAAAGGGAGGAGTTGGCCATGGTATTCGTTGTAAAGAAGTTTCGACACTACTTCCTAGCCACGCCTTTCACCTTTTTTGTCGACCATCAAGCCTTGCTATATCTTGTGAATAAACCATGCGCTATGGGATGCATTGCTAGATGGTTGCTTCTTCTTCTAGAATTTGATTTCTTTGTGGTGGTATGCAAGGGCAATCAACATTGCATGGCTAATCACATGTCTCGAATAACCACAAGAGAAGCCAGTGGACAAGGCATAGCTGACAAATTTCTGAACGCTCATCTTTTCAGCCTGTCTAGTGAGAAAGATTTATTTAAAGCCGAACTAATGCCGTATGATATAGTCCAAGTGCTAGAGCACTGTCTACTCAAGAGACCTATCGAGAAGGCCAGGCTTAGGAAACTCCCCTAATCCATGTCCCCAAATCACAACCTTAGGGCATACCAAGGGCAAGATAACTCGAGCATGCTTGATAGACCTATCACCTTGGGCATCACACTACATCAAATGCTACACAATGTGTTGCAGGTGATGAAAGAATTCCATGAGAGTTTGCGGGCAAGGCATAAAGGAAAGTGGGCTATATATGAGAAAATTAAAGAGCGCTACTAGTGGAAAGGGATGTACATGGACATATCTCACTTTCTAGAGTCATCCAGGGATTGTCAATTTTACTCTTTTGTGCAAGATAGAAAATGAGATACCTCTAACCTACCCACTATGTATGCACTATCAATGGGTGATTGATCTGATTACTATGATAAACAATCAGTTTCACTATTTGTAATATCTTTGTGTCCTTCAATATCATTATTAGTAGTATCATTTAATTCAACGTAGTTCTCTTGTATACTTTTATTTTTTTCAATATACGAAAAATATTTTATCCAATCATTGTTAATAATTATTTTATTTTCTTTGTACAAAAACATTTTTTAAAAAGCATACATTACTATTTGAGGTCAAATCTTTCTTATTCTATTAGCACTTTTATATTTTATTTTTTGGTTTCATCCTTTAAATAAACTTATTTTATCATTTAAGAATCTTGGTAAAAAATATTGCATTTTATTAGTATTTGCTAATACATTGATTATTAAACCATAAATACCATATTGTTGATTCTATCCAAGTTCATGAATTTTCATATGTCCTATTCCTAGACCAATTAATCTCTCTTCAATTTGATTTAGGTTTATAATTGTTTAATACTATTATTTAATTTTATATTTATAATAAAACTTTGGTATTTCTTCTTTTAATTGTAAAATTATAATATTCACATGCACACATGCACACGCACATGCACACGCACATGCACATGCACATGCACACGCACACGCACACGCACACGCACACGCACACGCACACGCACACACACACACACACACACACACACATGTATGTATTTTTGTTACTTGTTATTATTTTGTTTTATAAAAAAATCAATAAATTTCTTTACAATTATTACATTTTTGAAGAGATTTATAATATCATAACTCATACATCTTATATTAGGAATATCATTTATTATTTTAAATATAATTTTATTATATTATTTACACATAAGAATTACTCTTGATATCTTTTTATAAGTTGATATGAAATATTTTTTGGAGTAAATATATTTTTGCTTTATCATTTTTAAATTTATTTTTTCCTATAATTTGTTATTATCTGTATTAATTGATTTAAAGTATACATATGTGTATTTGATGTAACAATAATATAATATATATGTGTGATGTCATTGTAATATTTACCAATAATAGTTTCAAGATTTATTTTTAGATTTTTCAATTTTTGATTTTAACATCATTCATTAATATTTGTATATGGTCTTTTTTACATAATTAAATATATCAATTATAATTATAAAGTTTTTTAAATAGTATCCATAATCTACAATGGATCTTTTTGTTATTTCAATTTTAGTTAAGGTTCTATATAGTATATAAATTTCTAATAAAATATATACTATGAAATATTTTGAAAAGTAGTTAGCATTCTAATCTATTTGCATTGTATTAATATATTGTCAAAAATGTAATTTTAAATCATCACTTTCTACAAATATGTTTTTTTAAAAAGCATAAACATGTGCAATAGGATCGTTTATGTAAACTACTCAAAAAATATACAACAAGTGATTTTCTCAAACTCAAAGAAGTTATATGATTTCTTAATATATATGATATACAATCAAATATACAATTACATATCATGCTATAATAATTAAATATGATCTATGTAATCTAATAAATTAAAGTTCAAAATATGTTTTTAATATTTAGTTTGCTAGATTTTTTTCTCCAAAAATAAACCACAAACTATATTACACTTCTTTATACATGTACAAAGTTTTTTTTACATGTCATGCTTATATAAATATAAAAGATATTTTATATACAAACTCATGTTTTATTTATTTACATGAGTCTAAGTAGTACAACATCTTAGTAGTTTTTTCTTTTTCTTTTTGGTTTTTTCATACACCATTTACTTTTTCCATTTGCAGCCTGGAAGAAGCCAAGCATGTGAAATTGGTACAACTTCTCTCTGGTTTGAAGAATATTTGCTTTGACTAAGTTCATAAGTCTGAAACCAAATAATTCGCCTACCAATGTTTTAGTCACTATAATATTTGTAGTATTGTTTTTTTCATATTTGATCATTCCTTTGACTTTCATTTGTGAGATTAATGATAGTTCTTTATTGCATTGTAAATATATTGTAAAATGTTGTTCTTCTAGGTGCTAATAACTTTTACAATTAGAATAAAATTGTTCATATATTATACTATCAACATATGAAAATGTTCAAACTCTAATAACCTACAAAGTATAAAATATATACAATTATGTATGCCTCGACTTTTTTAGATAAGTTGAAATCTATGGGCTAATCACAAGTGTTACAGTGGCACCATCTTAGATGCTTAAAGTTATAAGAGATGATGATGCATACTTATAAGCTCCTACCTTTCCAAATATGTAATATGCTTCATGTAATTTTGAGAGAGATTTCCATATTTTCTAAAAGTCATATTCTTTTGGTTTCAAAAAGTATGCTTGTAAATTGAAAAATCCTAAAATATAAAACAATTACTTATTTGACATTATTTTGGAAATATCACAAGAATATTAACTTATACATTAAATACCATTATAGTAGCTTCTAGTTCACTTCTCTTAACAACATTGATCAAACTGTAAGTACTTGTTCTATTTTGTAGAGATAAAATGACAATAACAAGTGTTATTGTTGGACTTTTTTTAAAAAAAAATCAAGAAAACATTATGATGCAATGTTTTTGTAATATTTTATGTTGTTTGAAGGATAGAACATTGAAAATTTACTAAATTTAGTAACATGTTCTATTTTTATCGATGGTTTAAAAGATAAATTATATTCATTTGTTCCACCGTCTCTTTTGAATAGACCCCAAAATCATAGATTTGTATGTAGTCATCCAAGTTGATAATATCTACGAAATCTTCAAAGTGAGGTCTCATTATAGAAAATGTGATTGATCCCTCTCCACACATATCTATAAGCTCAAATTTAAGTTGTTTTGAATAATCAACTAGGATTGGAATGCTATATGTACCATATTTTTCTAGAACTCTTCCAAAAAAAAAAACCATTCTAAAATTTGGATCTTATATCACACATGCTTAAGATATTATTATCAGAAGTACCATTGATTGTAATATCATCATCCATTAACCATCATATACTTATTATCATTGTTAACCATTTTCATTGATTATATTTCCATTGGAGATATTTGAGCCATACATGATCTTCAATGAAATGTTTAGGCATGCGATTCACTTGTGGTTCATCTTCATCCAATACAATAAAAAATATGTACTTTTTTTGTTTGCAAACATCCTCTAGTAATATCTATGATGATATTTTTGTCTATCTAGGAAAAAAAAGATTTGAAAAATGTATTGCATATCAACATTCCGTTTTTTAATATCACATAAAATGGGCACTGTAATTTCAATGTAGAAAACATACATTTGTGTCATTGTACTTACACTTTTATGTCTTTAAATGATGGATTTTCCAGATTTACTCTAGAAAATTTGATATATATTTTACTTCATTCATAACACTATTAAAGAAAAATTTAATTTAAAATTATGATATTTTTATCTATAAATATTGTAAAAGAATGTAATATTTACATTTCTTAATAATAATAATTATTTTATAAAAATTTTAAAATATATGAGAAAATATCACAAATCATTAAATACATATTTTTATATAATTATATCATACAATATAGTATATAAAAATAAAATATATATTTAAATTAGTTTTTTTTAAAATGTGTGAGTATAATAGAAATCTGAATGAATAAAGCCATAATGAGCTTATATAAAGAAAAAATTTTAAAAATTTATATGATATAATACATATGTAGATTTATAATTGTATGCATTAATAATTCTTATATATTGATTAATATTTTATAATATATAATCTTGTATCATTGAAAAGCATATTTAAAGTTTCAAATTTTATTATAACATATAACTAATAAAATAAAAAATAAAGTTACAAATTTTTTAAATAAAATTTATATGATTGTTTTTATTCGCAAATATAAATGCATTTGCACAAGAGTACATTCATCTACTTAATTGAATGAAATAGCCAGAGTTGCCAAAGCAAAGGCAATGTCAAGGCAAAACCAATGCAAAAAAATGATGTCAATGGCTATATATCTTAAGAAGCTTCAAAAACCTTGATCTTGTCATAAGCCCATTAAGAACCTATAGTCATGAAACATAACTCTATTGTCCCCCTAGAGCCTATCATGCCTATAGTTATCATGCAATGGACAATAATCCATACCACACAATGTGATAGCATATGTTTTCTATTGCTATACCTTTTATGGTTGACTATAAATAGATGCTATGACTTGTGAAATCTTGTCACATGGCATGGTATTCTTTTAGAGTCATTTCTTTGCATACTAGTTTGGATGAGTCTGATATTACATGAGTTTGGATGAGTCTAATATGCATGCTAGTTCTAATTAGCATCTTCTTATATTATAGAACAAGATAGTACACACTTCGAAGCATGATCCAATAATGGTTTCATATGGTGAAGAGGAATATACTACCAACCAATTCATTGAGTTTGTTTTCATTGATGAGGGATGTGTGCCTATTTTGGGAGGGGGAACATGTTACACTTGTTTAGTTAGGAGGAGACCATGAAAGCAATTGAACTAAATATCCTTGCTAGTTTTGCGAAGGATGGTGCATTTTGCTACCCTCCACACAATGAAAAATCAAAATAATGCATGTCTCTCTAGTTGATCCTCAGTTATACATGAAAATAAATCTTTTTGAAATGGAAGAAAATATATGTCAACTATACTAAATGAAAAGAGATTATGATCCTAAATGATTGTCTTGTATTTAATAACATGAAAAATTTTATACTAGTTTTTCCATTTATAATATTTGCTTCGATCTTGGAGATGTAGATGATATAAAAAGGAAAAGAGACTATATGATTCAAAAAAAGATAATGGTGTAAGAGAAAAGAGACTTTAAATGTTTTCAAAACTAATATTTTGTCATTATCATTAAAAGAGTTCGATAGAAATTTCATAATCATTTTGTTGTAAACGTAGAGAACTATATGATGGAGTTATATCATGCCATCATACTCTGATGATATTTGGTCTTTTTGCTTACTCTTGGAAATGAACAACCCTACATAAAGGCACGTCAAAAGTTGTAGAAGAAAGATATAAGAATTTGTAGTATATTAGGATAAAACAAAGAACAAGATAGATGAAAGGAGGGCATCTCTAATATGCTCTATAAAAATTAGAGAGAGCTATATAGAGATGAGCCTAAATTTATTGGAAAATGATTATAAAACATCGTGATTGTTATTAAGTTGAGGTGTGATTTTTTAAAATAAATAGAGACTATTCAAACTTATTAGCATCGAGTGATATATTTTTTATAGATATATGTGGATTATTTGTACTAAATTCAATGGGTTTATTATATCTAAACTCTCATTCAAGTTGTTATCACATGTGTTTAAAGTTGGATTTAAGAAATCCATTACTTGTGAATTTATCATGAATAAAACATCTTTTCCTATTCAATGTGTGACTATGCTTATTAAATTATGACTTTTTGTATATAATTTTTTTTGCAAAATGTATTTTAAAAATGTATTGTATACAATCCATGTTATCGGTTTATATATTTATGAGGGACTCCTTTAGACACAAAAACCCTCTACTACCATCCAATGACAATATTCATTCTTTTTCTTCACTCTAGTAAGTAAAAAAACTCCATTTAAAGGTCAATTATTAGGTATAGAAGTAAGCTACAATAACTTACAATATGTTAAGATGAAACAAAGAAGAAGAAAGATGAAAGAAAGCATTGTAAGTATTATTATTAGATTGTAAGTATACTTACAATGTTATAGGTTTATATTTATAAGTTTAAAATTGTTGGAAAACAACAGTATAACATTGTAAGTATTATTAGATTGAGGTGTGATAAAGGAAAAAAATTTAGGGTCCATCTAGATTCATTAGAGTTGAGTAATATGCCTTTACCTGGTATTTATGGAGTGGTGTGTTCAAAGCCTAATTTTAAAAATCTCTTATTTGTAAATCTATCATAAATTTTTAAAAAATAGTAAACATGAAAACATCCTTATTAAATGATGACTTTCTTATTGTAAAAAGAATCTACAAGAGAAATTTTTAAAATCCCTTATCTTCAATCTATGTGATAGTGTAAAGAGTGAGACCGCATGGAAACCATAGGTAAATACCCAATAACACTAAATAGGATATAAATGTTATTAAGAGACCTAGTTAGGGCATCCATAAATTATCAAAGTATTGTCTCTTCACCTTCACCAAGTTTCCATGGTTTCCTCTCCTTCTTTCTCTCTTTTTTCCTTTCTTGCTCCTTCTCTAGGCTTTCTCTTTCCTTCTTTATAGTCTTCTCTCTCTTCTCATCTCTCTCTCCTATTCTCTTTTTTACAATTGCTATCAGAGCTCAATGCTTTGGTCATTTCCCCTTTCTCTTTCTCAATCTAGTTCTCTTTTCAAAATAGAAAACCCTAATTACTCAATCAACAAGTATGGGTACAATAAGGAGGACTACAATTGGCTGGTAGCTTTCTTGAAGACAATCAAGAGCTATGCCTGGGTTTTTTGACATATTAGGAGGTAATATGGTCAGACTAGCAAGTCCTCACTAAGTTTTGTACTTAGTTTAGGGATTTTTGAAATAGGAAACCTCCACAAGAGTTAGAGAAGAAACTAATGCTAGGAGGCATATTCCACGGTGGATTCCGTGATTATATTTATTTGCTAGGGCTTGTACACAAGGTGGATTCCTTATGCGAGAATTTCGCGGGGATGCTTGTCTTTTTGGGGCATCAGATTAATTTAATGTGCATGTGGGTGATTCCATAGCGAGTGATTTCATAAAATACATATTAAACTAATAGATGTTTATGAGTATAGAGTGCACACTCGAATTAAATTAAGGTCAGGACAGAGTTCCAACCTATTTAATTATTTTGTAGCTGAAGACTGCTAGATATTCACTTTTGTGGATTTTATTTAACTATTTTCTAACAACTATGAATGCTTTAGATGATGTATAGAGCACGTGGTGGTGGCACTGGGCAGCACCGGGCGATGACGTGAATCCAAATGCTTAGAAGAATTATTACTTTTTATGGGTGCATGCCTTATCATTAGAGACGTGGCACCAATATTTATTCAAGCACGCTTATTTATTAAAGTGCCTGACAAAATATTTATTATTTTGTATGCGCATAGGTGTTCTGTTAAATATTTCATTATTTGTATTTGGACACAACCCAAATGCCCAAACACCTTACTCTATAATTGAGCAAAGGCATACGCAAAAACAAAAGCATGCTATTTGTAAAACGGGCTATTTTTTAGCTTAATGATAAATAAATCTATAAATACATTCAACCCACTTCTTCACTTAGTCATGTGCATCGCATGAAAGGGATCCATTAAAAGTATCGACCTCTTTTAATATTGTATTGCATGCATCAATGATGAATGAGTGGATTCATCTTTACAAACCAATAAGAATCAAATAAACAAAGAAAACCCAATTGTAGAGTCGATTTATTACTGCACAAGAGCTTATTCTCAACCCTTTTAGAATATATGCATCAATATAAATGCCATATACTAAGATTATGGCTTAACATAAATGTGATTTAGCATATATGCATTAGAGTTTCCAAACATGAGTTTTAGCAATAAAAAATGTATCTATGACTCAAAAATAGGTGCTTACATATATCAAAATAGCCCAAAACCTATGCAACCCATACAAACAAATAAATCCCTATCTTGGGACACCAAAATCCAAGTGAGATTTGCTACTACTCTAACTAGTCACACTTGAATGTACTCCAAATGAGGTAGGCCTAGACTCTAGTTGGATGATATACGTTATGTTGTATCTTTTGGTGATTCCTCATGGAGGCTTTCCCATGGGAATCTTGTCCTAGCATGAGGTGCCAAGTTTGGAACTCTTTATCCCTTGTATCTGGGTCTATTGATGTCAGAGAGAGAACCAGGGAAAGAGAAAGAAGAGAGAGAAGACTGCAGAGGAGAGAGAAAGACTGCAGGAAGAGAGAGAATAAGAGTGACGAGGAGAGAGAAAGACTAGATTTGGAGAGAGAAAGACACGAAAGATGAGGAAGCCATGGAAGCTGTGAGCAAGAAGGGAGAGAAAGATTGTAATTGTATTAATGTGTCAAAAAGATATGAAAAATTACATCTTCTCTCCTTTTATACCAATGTCAGTGTGACATGGCATATTATCAACATTTTTAACTATTCCCAGCTTCTTACAATCCATCCCTTCCCAAAAGTCTTTGTCCTAAAAAACAAACCTAGAAACAACTAGAGAGGAGATGGATAGAACAGAGTACTACTTTGTTTTACAGCTTTACAAATGGGAAATGAATGAAGAATGACCATTACAAGAGCTAAATTTGAAGAAGGAAGTAAGGCCCAACTATATACATGATTTGAAGTACTTCAGAAGCAAATGGAGCCATAAAATCTTCAACAAATAGTCCTAGAACAAAGTAGACAGCTTGCTGAATAAACAGTCCCTGCTGGACCAAATCTGCCATAACTTTTGATAGAAGTGTCCAAATGAGATGTACCATATATCAAAACGAAGCTCTTGAAGAGTACTTTAAGCCCGTGTAGATAGCTTGGTTCTGAAAATTAGGTACAATAAAAACTGTTTTAAAACAGTGTGCTGTCCTGAACCAGTCTACATCAATACTAGCTCCATAAGCAATAGGCTTCAGTCACCAATGTCTCCCTCAAGTATGGATACTCATCCAATATAGAATCAGGTCTCCAAGAAGCTTCTTCAGAGGGTAAACCTCTCCATTTGATCAAATATTCCACAATAGAACATGATCGAAGCTTCTTTTCGCGCTCACCTATAACAGCCTTTGGGATGTACTGAACAAGACCATCTTCATCAATAGGTGGCAGCTCATCAACTATATCCACTGGATCACCATAATAGGGCTTGAGCTGACTAACATGGAAGACGTTATGAATCTTTGTAGAAGAGGGAAGCTCTAGTTTGTATGCCAAATCTCCAATCCGTTTAAGGATCCTGTAAGGGCCATAAAACCTGTGGGCAAGCTTATTACTGGATCCATCTTTCAACGTAGAGTACTTGGATTTGGGCACCTTCAACAAAACCATCTCTCCTTCTTGAAACTCTAAAGGCCTCCTCTTCTCATCAGCATACATCTTCATTTGATCTTGAGCCTTCCTTAGATTCACCTTGCATTGCTGAAGAAGGGTCTGCATTCTTTCCAACTCTTCCTTCCCATGAGGATTGATCTTTTCATTAAAGATGACTGTGGGTAAGGGCACCTTGTAACCATACAAAGCCTCAAAGGGTGAAACTCCTATGCTTGCATGAGTGGAATTGTTGTAAGCAAACTCAGCCAGGTGTAACCAAGAATCCCATGCGGTTTGGACATCATAGCAAAAATGGCGAAGATAAGTCTCCAACCATTTATTAACTCTCTCTGTCTGTCCATCAGTTTGGGGATGATAAGCCGTAGATGGAGCCAACTTAGTGCCCATAGATGTAAATATCGCTTGCCAGAAGTTACTCATAAACTTTGAGTCCCTATCATGGACAATCACCTGCGGTAATCCATGTAATCTAAAAATATGCTCCATAAACTGATTGGCCACTTGAGAAGCAGTAAACTGAATTTTTGTTGGGATAAAATGAGCTGCTTTGGTGAGTCTGTCAACCACCACATAAATACTATTCCACCCCTTCTTAGTAGTAGGTAAGCCAGTGATAAAGTCCATAGTAATATGAGTCCATTTACCCGTAGGAATAGGCAATGGCTGTAATAAACCTCCTGGCTTATGGGTGCTATCCTTATTTTGCTGACAAGGCATACACTTCATAACAAAGTCCTTGACATCTTTCAACTGTCCTTTTCAATAAAAGCTCTTGCTGATCTTGTCATAAGTCTTGAAAACTCCCAAGTGTCCAGCTAAAGGCGAAGAATGTAACTCCTCCATAATTTTCCGCTTGAAAGAAGAAGTAGAGGGAATAACAATCTTGCCCTTCCACCAAATAAGACCATTTTTAAGCTGGTAATGCGAGTTTTCTTCCATAAGACCTTGCTGTAATTTTTGAAAGATTTGGCTGAATTCCTCATCTAAGAGATAGGCCTCCTGTAGTTCTTCAATCCAATCACTATGTAGTTCTGTCATGGCTGAAACTTTGCAGGCCCACATACGAGAAAGAGAATCAGCCACTATGTTATCTTTGCCCCTTGTATGAGTGATGTCAAAGTCATAATTCTGTAATGTAGCTACCCATCGTCGTTGCTTTGGAGTGAGATCTGACTGAGTAAGGAAATACTTGAGTACCCGATGATCACTATGTACTCTGAATCGACTGCCATATAAGTAATGGTGCCATTTCTTGATTGCATGTAGGATAGCCAACATTTCCTGGTCATAAACATTCATGGCCATCTCCTTATCTGTAAGCTTACGGCTCTCAAATGCAATTACTCCATGCTCCTGAAGCAAAACAGCCCCAATGCCACGGCCACTAGCATCACATTGTATAGTAAACTCTTTGGAGAGATCCGGGCATACTAGGATAGGAGCACAAGTAAGTAGTTCCTTTAACTGGTTGAAGCTGCTATCTGCAAGAGCATCACAAAGAAAACCTCTTTCTTCAACCTGTCAGTCAAAGGAGCTGCAATTGCCGCATAATGCTTTATAAATCGGCGATAGAATGAAGATAGACCAAGAAATCCCCTAAGAGAGGTAGTAGTAGTAGGCGTTGGCCAATCTCTTATGCATTGCATCTTCTTGGGATCAGCCTGTATTCCTTTTTCACTGACTATATGCCCCAAGTATTCCACTTCAGTTTGCATAAAACAACACTTCTTCTCCTTAGCAAAAAGCCTATGATGTCTCAACACATCAAAAACCTTCCTCATATGTGACAAATGATCCTGTAAAGTCTTGCTATAGATCAAAATGTTGTCAAAGAACACCAAGACAAACTGAAAGAGGAAAGGTTGCAAGATCTTATTCATCAGGCTTTGAAAGGTAGCTGGAGCGTTTGTAAGCCCGAATGGCATTACTAAGAAATGATAGAGCCCACGATCAGTCCTAAAAGCAGTCTTGACTTCATCACCCTCTCTCATGCGAATCTGATGATACCCTGATCTCAAATCAATCTTCATGAAGAATCGAGCCCCCTTAAGCTCATCAAGCAAATCATCAATCCTGGGTATAGGATACCTGTTCTTCACTGTTATCTTATTGAGATCCCTGTAGTCAATGCACATTTTGAAAGATCCATCTTTCTTTTTGACTAACAGGACTGGGGATGCATAAGGTGAAGAACTTGGTTCAATGAATCCCATTTCAAGAAGCTCTTTGATTTGCTTGGCTACTTCCTCTCGCTCACATTTTGATAGTTTGTAAGGTGGCTTATTGATTGTCTTTGAGTTGGGCTCCAAATCAATGGGGTGATCCACCGCTCTCTTAGGAGGCAATGAAGTAGGTACTTCAAACAAATCTCTATACTCCTCAAGAAGAGCTGTCAAGGCTGGATGGTTTGCTGAATTATTGGGCTGATCCTGTGTTTCTTTGTTCAAATACAAAGCAAATATCTGTGAGCGCTTCTTGTACTCTCTCTTGAGTTGTTGAATGGTGATAAGCTGAAAATTAGATCTACTAGGAATTCCTTGTAAATGGATGAGCTGTCCATTGGAGAAAAACTCCATATATTACTAGGAATATAGAGAGCGCATGTGATCCTTTCAAGTCCTTTTAGTTGGATGATTTTGACCAGCATGCTCCTCTAGCCTAGCTTAGTGCTCTTGTTGCTTGAAGCTTTGAACCTTGACCATCAGTCTCAAGCACTTGAAGGTAGCTTAAAGTCTATCTTTCTCTCTATCACTCTACCTATCTCTCTTCTTCTCTATGTCCTCTTCTCCTCCTCCTTTCCTTCTTCTCATTCTAATTCTCCTTCTCTCCTCTTCTTCTCCCTATTCTCTACTTCTCTCTCCCTACCTCTCTCTTCTCCTCTTCTCTTCTTCCTCTACTTCCTCTTATTAATCTACTTCCTCCTATCCTTCTCCCCTTCAACTTCCCTCCTCTCTTCCTCTTCTCTTTTATCTCCTTCTTTTCTTCTACTTCTTTCCTCTTCTTCTCCTCCTCTTCTCTTCTTCTTCTTCTCCTCCTCCTCTTCTCTTCTCATCTTTCTCTTCCTACCTTCTCTTCTTCCACTCCTCCTGTCTCTTCTTCTTTTCTTCCCTTCTTCCACTCTTCCACCCTCTTCTTCTTACATTCTCCCTTTCTCTTCCCCCCTCTCTTCTCCTTCTTCTGCTATCCCTCCTCCATCTTCTTCTACTCTTCTTTCCTTCCTGTACTCTCTCTCACTCTCTCTCATTAAAAAATAAGGCACGCAAAAACTATCATTATTAATCCTTTTCTAAGGCTTTTATAGCCTTATTGGGTGGCTATTAACCTCTCATTATCCTATTTTTTGTGTCATTAGTGTAGGCTCCCTCCCTCTCCCTCCCTCCCTCCCTCCCTCCCTCCCTCCCTCCCTCCCTCCCTCTCTCTCTCTCTCTCTCTCTCTCTCTCTCTCTCTCTCTCTCTCTCTCTCTCTCTCTAATGCCTTTGAGGTAGACTATAGATTGAGAATTTGTGTGGTGACTAGGGGTAGGAATCCTTAGTCATAGTGGACAAAGAAGGTGACATTTAGCATGCGGCGGTGGTGGTTGACATACACTATGAGGGGGCTGATGGTGGCAACATAGCGATTGATTAGGTAAACACTCTTTTTTTCTTTGTTTTTTACTTACCTTAGGTAATCCCTCCCCCCCAACCCCCATTCATATGAGGTGAGGGGAGAAGATTAGAGTAAAATTGTGTTGTAGCACAAATAATATGTAGTAGGAAAGTCCAATGGTGTTTAGGGGAGCTAGCAAAGAGTGTAAAACATAGAAAAGAGTGGGGCATGGTGGGAATGAGAGCTTCTCTTGAAATTATAGGAGATTATATTGATATTTTCTTGTCTCCACACTTCAAACTAGTGGAGAGAGTCTGTTTAGCAATAAAAGTGGCATTCTTTTTCCAAGTTTGGAGATCTTGGATTATGAAACATGGAATCTATACATCATTAAAAAAAATTATCAGTAAGGAGGCATTCTAGACATACAACTCTTAAGAACATGTATTGAGAGAGTTAAATCTCAAAGAGACCATGGAAGAAGCAGATTTAGGTGATTATAGATGTGTTTCAACTAATGAGAAGATAATTGATGCCTTGAAAGGAGATTACAAAGTGCTCAACACATTTTTGAGTGTTTGTAAACAAAGCCAAAAGGTAAGGATAAGCTATGGTCGCCTTGGTCCAAAGGTTTTTCCAATGCTTGTGGTAATTAAAATTTACAAAATCTTGATATAGATGATGAATTTTTGGTTCTTACAAATGATGGAGTGGATTTAGAGGAGGATGTATCTATAAGTGAGAAAGACATTGTAGTTCCATGTTAAATGAAAAAGACAAAGTAAACCGAATAATGGAGCTTTACAATAGTGTTTTTCTTTTTAATTCAACATTTGTAAGTCAACTCAATGGCAATCCCACATTTTCCAAAGATAGGTGTTAACCTCAACACAAGAAGAAAGTATAAAAAAATGGAAAATTGTAAGTTGGGGGGTCAATCAAAAGAGGTGGCCCAGAAGGAAATCAGACACAAAGAAAGAAGCAAGAAGGGAAACGGCTGAAAGTGCAAGGGCGGCCTCAAAAGCTAAGTCAACGATAGAAGCGTGTTTTTAAAATTTAAAGGCATCACCAAAATTTTGTAAAAGAGCATCAAGCTCCCTCTTGTGCAAATAGTAAAGGGTAGAAGGAAATGGGAAAAGAGGACCTTGCCATGATGGCCAGTCATGTAAAAAAGGGGATGGGTGCCCAAAGGGATAAGGACTTTGTATATAACCTCAAAAAGTGAATGAGAAGCTCATTCTTTGGATGTGGAAAAGTGGACTCTACTTCTTCTCTCCTTCTCTTCTCTTGTTTTCTTGCTTGTGAGTGCTTGTTGAGGGAGGGAGTGTGAGTGAGTGTGTGAGGGTGAGGGATCTTAAAGGTGAAGCCCTCCACCATCTCCTCCCTTCTTCTTCTTCTTCTTTTCTTGTCTCGCACGTGGCTATGGAGGATGGAGCTTGGAGGAAGAGGCTTGAGGATGCTTGAGCTTGTATCACAAATCGTGGAGCTATCAGAGTGCTCGTGAGAGGAAGCAACTCAATTGGGCATCAAGGTAAGCTCAGTACACTTGTAGAGAGGGATAGCGCATCAGCTATGTGAGAGGTAGCCATTAGTGCTCTCTTGAAACACTTGAAGGAATAAGAAGTCCGTGGGTCTTGGCCATTGGAGCAAGAGCTCTCTTTACATTTTGGTTCCATTGCTCAGACCAACGAATTCAAGCTTTGAGCGCTTGCACGCTTTGAATCGAGCGCGTCAAAGTAGGGTTCCTCGGTGCTCTTTGTAGGTAGGAGATTTGGTGGTTTGATCTTTGAAACAAATAAGTATTTTGTGTTGTTGATGATTATGAAAGTAGGAGGGAGCATTAAAATTTTCTATTTTGAATTTGACTTGCATTTAGAGTAGGTTAGGACCAATAACTTGCAGGGAAACATTAGGGTTTTGTTGCTGTGAAACAGGCCCAAAGAGGGCACAAATCAAGGAAAAAGAGTGCTAGACGAATTTATGTCACTAGGAAAATGATTGGAAAGGTCGAGGGGTTTATGACCCAAGAGGTCAAGGAAGAGCTCATTTGCAACTGTTACATTTTGAGAGAGAGAGAGAGAGAGAGAGAGAGAGAGAGAGAGAGAGCTACACGTATAGGACAAATCAAGCGCACTAATTCCAAGCCCGCCAATCTTGTAGTCTAGGTAGTTCAGGGCCTTCCTCGTGTTCTAATTAGTAGTTCTGGAGGGTTGTAGGTTAAGCGATGAACCCTAGGGATCTCCAATATCGATCATGCCAGCATTCGGGGTTGCACCAGCCCGCTGTGTCAGACTAACAATCGTGTCTGACTTAGAGTCAACTAGTTAGACCGTCCAACTAAGTGAGTCAGACAATTCAAATTGGACTACTCGAGTTATACTAGGCCCACTCACTCGAACTGCCTTGTGTCCAGTTGGAAAATCCTCACCTTGGTCCAATCAGACATACCTAATCGGCGGACTCGTACCATTCGACTCAGAGAGTCAGACCAATCCAACCAACTGAGTCAGACCCGACTGCAATTGATGGACCACTAGATTCGAATCGTCTAGCTCTGGGAATCGGATCAATAGGGAAGAAGAGAGCTAGGGCAAAATTACCAGCCTCTAACTAGAACTAGCCAGAATCGACCTTGGAACCAACTCATAGACTATGTAGAATTACCTTAATCGAGCAAAGTAGAGTAGTAGAGACCCTAGACAATTATTATAGGCAGCTAGGGAATGCAACTAGATCCATATTAGGTTGCAAACAAAAAAGGGGGATAACGTAGTTGCATTCTATGTTTTGCATTCTCACCCCACATCAATTTCATCACCTAACATGCAGTGAAAAGCTGAGAGCCTGATTTCGCACAGTGCACGGAAAAGAGCATGTGCTTACATCCATCAAGTGAGTTCAATTGAGGAGTGTCTGTAAATAACAAGAAACTCACCCAGACATAACCCAAGAACAAACCCACCAGTAGGAGGAAATTTGCGGGTGATCGAAACCCCAAGCGTAGAACCGGGCAGAAGACACAATAGGGAAACCCCGAAGAAACAGTCACCACTAGAGGAGTGGATCTACCCGATCTAATCAATCTCATTGACAACTTGGTGGAGAGAGAGAGCGCGAACATGGCAGAGACAAGCACTAACCATGAATGGGATGAGAAGCTTAAACTAGGAGGTCTCCTAACCAAAATCTAGCAGCTGGTCATCAATTATGACCTACATGCCCGGACAAATCACCATGGCAGGACGTTCGAGGATGTCATAACAGACCTAGGAGAGGAGAGGAGACTAGTGTGCAAAGATTTTTAAAGCCTAGTGACCTACAGTTAGGAACAACAAGTTAGGAGCTTGCGCGACAAAACATGAAAGTGCTTGAAATTCAGCGGGGTGCTAGCACTAGCAAGCAGAAATAGGATAGGTCCTGATGTCGAGAGGGAAAGAGCGCTAGAGGGAGATCTTACGCTAAATGAGCTTCTCATGAAGGGACTATTAGACAATGCTTTCGATGAGTGAAGTGCCATTGCAATGGCAACCTCGTCGCTTGTAGGATTAGGGGTTACTCAGGACTCCAAGAGCAGTCTAAAATCCCAATAGTCACAAAGCACCTAGACAAGTACCAGCCAAACAATTACCTATACAGCTTCATAGAGTAGTTTGAGCAAGTTTGCGAGGCCAATGGCCTCATCGATATTACTTTGCGCTCACAAGATTTTGGTCTGTGCTTAGGAGATAAGGGTAGGACTTGGTACACAAGTCTAGACACTGCCAAGAGTGAACTAACTTTAACAACCTTAGGAGTCTCTTCATTAAGAGATTCTTTGAGCATGCGTACTCCAACAACCTACTAGTGTGGCGAGCGATGAACCGAGATACGGAGGGGTAAGGAGAGGGATAAGGAGTATGTCAAGTAGAGGGATAAGGAGGATATCCGAGATTACGTGATCCATGTGAAGAGTCTCTTCAAGAGAATCCCTACTGGCGAGTGATGAACGGAGAGAGCAATCTCCACAATCTTCATTAATGGAATACGAAGCGAAGAGCTATGCTAGGCCTTGGCTGGCAACTCAAGCTTACAGTGAGACACGCTAACAAGGGTCTTTGAAGAGGCCATTAGAGTGGATAATTAGCTCAAGGAGAGGAATTCTAGGAGCTCGAATCAAGAAGAGAATACCTCTAGAAATCCTGAGAGAGAGATTCAACGACATGCCCAAGTACTCAGGATAAAGGAAAGGGCACTGTGGAGCTAGTTCAGATGAGGATGGAGCTAGCTAGATTAAAATAAATAATGAGACGACCAACATGCCCTAACATCCAATGTGTATATTGTGGCAAAAACCACCTGCCATTTGAGTGTCAAGACCCTTGGTCCCAACCTTGTGCCAATTGTGGTAGGTTCGGCCACGATGCCATGCATTGCATGCTGCGGAGGAGACTCTCGTTTTTGCAACCATATAATCCACCATACCTAGTGAATAGGCAGCCAAACTTCTTTAGAAGGGGAGCCCCATTTCCTCTCCCGACACCCAAGTCACCAAACCGGACATTCCTAGGATGGAGATAAACCCCAGGGGCATACCTAGACCATGTGAACCCTACGTGACCCATCCACCAAGTGATGATCCAATCCACTACGTGGAAGAGCTAAACAATGAAGAGCCTTATGTACACCCTTACATCTCATATGATGAAGAGGGAAATGTAGTCCTTATGGACTATTGACCAGTACCAGTGATGGTGTTATGTAGAGGGAGAGGTAGCGACTTAGGAGGGTAGACCCAAGAACCAATCAGGTGCTGAACTTGCGGTAGGACATATCTCTTCGCACTGCCCTGAGCGGGAGCAAGCAAATTGACACAAGGCTGATCAGAGATGTGCTGAATGTGGAATCACACACCTCTTTGTTGATTGCCCCAAACAAAAGCCCTCCTCTAACTCAGCAACAAACGAGCCCTTAGCCCATTGGGGTTATTTAGTATCGAGACACTCAATGGGGAGGCAATGCCTATCCTGTTGCATGTCATGACCTCTGCATAGACAAAGCAAGCTGGCATATCATTTCCAAGGCCTAGCAACTTCGATGCAATCTCAATCGAAAAGAGGAGCCGTAGGAGAAGGATGACGAAACTGGACGCAAAGCTCACGCTGAAAACAAAGAGTGCCACAACGTTGCATGTAGGAATGATGTCCTCTTTCACTCGTTTCATTCCCCTCTATGCTATAGGTTGATGTCAAAGCTAACTTGATGCCAAGCCTAGAGAAAAAAAACATCTAGCTCACGTATGTCTAGTAGTCACTTTTCCTACACAAGCATACCTACAAAACACCTCCTCAAAAGGGAACTTATATATGTAGCACTAGTGGTTTTTGTCCTCAATGCTCTAACTTCCACTCAATTTGTTAAGTCTTCTCTTACCAAGACAATGTATCTCATTTTCCATAGGCCAATTGGCATAGTCACCAAGTCAAGAACCCACTTGTATGCATACACAGTAGAAATGTAGGATGCATCATCTCTATGCCTAATTAAAGAATATATTTGACAATCTTTGCATGTCTCAAAAAACTAAGAAACAAATCTATACATCCCCTTCCACTAGTAGTATTCTTTTATCTTCTCAAGGGTTTCCCACACTCTTTTATGACTTGCCCACAAGTTTTCAGGAAAGTCCTTCATCACTTGTACTTGTGTAGATCTATCAAAGACTACTCTCAATGGTGGCCCATCTCTCTTCTTGGGTGTTTCCATAACAACCCATCTTTTAGAAAGTATCCATAAGCCTTCCATCTAATTCTCTAGCAAATACATCTTCTAATGTCTCTAATTCCATAAAGGATAGAGCAGCTCTCTCACTTTGAGGAGACTCAAGGTAAGCATCTACTATCACACGATTGGCACCTCTGCCAAATATCAACCAACTAGTAGGTATATCCACTTGACATTCCAATTGCAAGATCCATGGCCTCTCTAACAATACTTGATAGCTTGGCTGTCCTGCAAACCTAATAACCCTAAAGTCCACAAGGCATTCCACACTAGCAACAATCACAAGGACTTTGATAATACAACCTTCAGGTTGCCTTAAACTGTCATCAACCATTCATAGAATTGTGGAGGCATCCTTTTGGATTGCTAAACCTACCCTCTCCATCAATTCTGTACTCATGATACAAAGGATTATGTATCCATGATAGCATGATCCACTAGTATTCTATCAACGTAGGCTGAAACCCTTGGACAATGCTTTTCAACATGCTCACACCAATCATCTCCTACTCATGCTATGCCCAAAGGTTCCGTGATATACCCAGTACACATGATCTTTTTAAATTCCTTGTGCACTCCTGGAGCCAACTTAATTAGCTGCAAGAGATTCAGGTCTGGTTTAACTTCACAAAGAGAGCTTGCCGAATCGAATTCGGGTTAATTCATTAGAGCTCTCTTCTAGCATCATAGAATAGAAAGAAAGGTTAGTATTTTGAAAGCACTCATTGATGAAAGCATTGCACAAACCATTTATTCCATATTCACATCCAAGAGAGCTTTTTCAACATTACACAAATCATATATTTTATATTCACAGCAAAGAGAGTATTTTCAACAATGCAACAAATCTGGTTTTTCATATTCACAACAAAGAAGCTATCATTTGCAAGGTAGTGGACAACAAAAAAGACATGCACTCCAGGAGATCAATCAAGCAATCGAGGAAAAGAAAAAGACATTGAATTCTCAAGAGTGAGTGCCTAATCTCATTCCTACAGAAATAAAGATTGCATTTAATTTTCATACATGATTCTTATTTAGAAAATGCTTGTGGTGTTTGATCTTAATATTATTCAATACTAATCATACAAAAGAGTAGTAGTGAGATTTGTAGTAATTGTATGGATTGAAATGATCAAATTCAATGTAGTTTAACTGAAAATCAAAAATGAAATAGGGAAGAGTTGAAAACCTATTGTAATTTAGTAGAAGTCAGCAATCTATGCCAACATAACAAAAATCACCTGTGAAATAGATCAGACATGTTGTGGAGTGGTAATCATTCACTGTCCTATTGAATTGCTGAACCCTTGGAGCAAGATTTCTGATTTGAAGATGCAGGTAGTTTTTGTCATAATATCCTAATTCGAACTAGAGTTTGCACTGCACAACTGTTTCAGTTTGAGAAAATGAAATAGTGGAGAGCAGTTAGAGAAGAGCATGGGGATAGAACTGCCAAAGATTAGGGCCGCAAAACCTACACTAAGAGAGGGACGATAGGAGCAAAGATAAAAACGCAGAGGATCAGAAGAGATGCAAACCTGCAATTGTAAAAACACAACAAAGAAAACACTCAGGTTAGAGAGTTGTGTGGCAAAGAGAGGGAGGGGAAGAGAAACTCGTTTTGAAAAACATCATGATTAGTTGTAAAGACCAACCTTGTGAAAGGGATCATTTAATGTATCATGCTATTTGAATAGCCATAACTTGTTACAGAATAGGAGTAGATTTAGATCTTATTTTTGTAACTATTTTTTATTTTTATTAAAGATTTCAAGTCACGATTTTTTCAAAAAGGTACTCGCAGTTGGGGCCGTTGCCCCCAAACCCCCATCGAGGGCGCTGTCCTCGGACCCTTGCTAGGGACATTGCCCTCCAGACCCCCACTATGGGGGCGTTGTCCCCCGGACCTCCCATAGGGGGCGTTGCCCCTAAACCCCCACCAGGGGTTTGGGAGTGCTGCACCCAAACCCCCACTAGGGGTGTTTCCCTTGGACCCCCACTAGGGGGGCGCTACCCCTCGAACCCCCCATTGGGACCATTGCCCCCAAATCCATACAAGGGACGCTATCCCCAAACCCCGACTGGGGGCATTGCTCCCAAACCTCCACCGAGGAGAATGTTGCCCTCAAACTCTCACCAAGGGCATTTCTCCTAGGCCGGCTCCTTCCCCCTTGCCCCTCATTAAGAACCCACCATTGGGATATTGCCCCTATTTCTACAGCTAGAGATTTTGCCTACATACTCTCTATCCTGCCCTGCTAGAGATTCTACTCTCAAACTATCACTAAGGTGGCTTCAAATTCATCAATGATATTACACATTACATATTAGATACATTAAATGTACATAATCTTATAAAATATGATTTAATATATTTTATTTATATTTATTAATTATCACTAAATTAATTTAATATATATTTTTTCAAAATATATTTTGATACTATATTCCATAATATGCACATAGTACGATATACTAATATAACATGATTTAGACTAAAATAGTATAACTTAAAAATAAAATGTAATATGATACATTTTACTATTATCAACAAGTAGGTAATATAAGATTTATAAATATTTAACCATGATAAAAATTATCTTTCCTTCTCAAATAGCTTCTAATTGATGCTGAAATTTCCTCAATCTTTATAACTTTGTGTCATAGCGAATAAAATCTCCTATTATTTAGAGGTCATTGTTGTTTCAATATTTAAGCACGAGGTCAAAGTTTCTCATAAAATATATTTATCCTTATTGTCATGTGAAATACATGAAATAAAGTCTTTGATCATTTGATCAAATATTTTCTAATGGAGATCACAGAGATTATTTATCATTGTTGACATACAATAAAGGCTTTGACCATTTGGCTAAATCTTGTTCTATGGACATCACAAACAATTATTATCCTTGCTATCATCTAGGTTACATACAATACATATTTTGACCATATGGCTAAACCTTTTTTTGTGGACATCACAAAGAATTTTAATCCTGAGTATTGTGTAAAATAGTTGCATTAGAGGTTTTGACCATCTGGCTAAATCTTTTTCCATAAAGATCACAATGAACTTTTATCCTTGTTGTATGTATTTTGCTTGAGGTTTTGACCATCTGGCTAAATATTTTTCTATGGAAACCACAATGAACTTTTATCCTTTTTGTCATGTGAAATACATATAACAAAGGTTTCAATCATTTGACTATGTTTTCACCTATGGGAATCACAAATAATTTTTATATTTGATATGGTATGGAATACATGCAATATATATTTGACCAGGTGGCTAAATCTTTTCCTATACACATTATAAATAATTTTAATCATTGTTCTCATGTTGAATAGATATAGTACAAGTTTTGAACATCTGCTATATCTTTTCCCAATGAGAACACACAATGAAATTTTTGCTTACTCAAAGAGTAGCTAATAAAATAAAGTAAAATCAAGGGCAACTAAAAATAATAGAAGAAACTTTTCTTATTTACTTTAGGGCATAGTTCATGAGAAAGTTTGTTTTTGGCCATATGGTTAAATCTATCCCCTTTACGTATGATGTTTCCATTAATACTTTCTATTATGGATGTTAGACTCATTCTATCTAATGTTTAAGTGCTTTTTCCGTTTCAATGAAATTTGTTACTTCATTATATTTAGCAATTTCATTACTATTTTCTTCTTTCTGAGAGGTGACAACATACAAATTATAAAATTTCATTTTCTCACTTGTACAGATATTATGAATAACGGATTTTATTTTGAAGAAAGTGTGAATTTGCTAGTTGATCATGAGATTGTTGCACTTGGGAGAGTGCATGTAATACATCCAAATGAGACATGCCATGGAGAAACACTTGAAGATGGATATATTTTAGTGGCTAATGATAAATGTCTAAATGTAGCAACATATTTACCATTCCCAACAATTGACGCAATGAAGGTTCATGAAGCTCTAGGTGGTTTTGCAAAATGGGGAAAGAAAGATGTGGTGGTTGTTTCAAACTCAATAACAATTCATGATGAAGGAGATGATTATGAATCAAACCATGTCCTACCTTCAGAGGATATGAATGTGCTTAGCATTCGTGAAAGTTGGAGAGAACGTAGAGTGATGCTATGGACAAAAGGCAACACAATGTGTGTTGGGATAGGGGTTATAATATTGGATTTTCCATATGATGTGATAAACTTTGGTAACAATTGCTCCAAAATAGTTTTAATTTTAGAATACCACAATGAAGATATCTTTAATATATTTACAACCTAATTTAATCAAGGCTTAGCCTCAAGGAGGTTATCATTCCAAGTCTTCTTTATGAGTATCAAAGCTCATGAATCCCTCATAAAATAGATTCATTTTTTGAAAATATAGCTTGATCCTTAGGAGTACCAATGAATAAAGAAGGAAAATTTGCATTCTAAAACTCCTATTAAATCTCAAAGATAATCTAGCAATGTTGCATGAGGCTTCATCTTGAGCTTCCGCCAATAGTCTTACATGAGCCTCAATTGTAAGGCTCAAATATAAAATTAAGCCTAAAGTTGCATCTAGTAAATGGGTGACAATTTTGTCACTCCAAAAAGGTAAGGCCTAAAAAGAGGAATCCAAAAACTTCTTGTAGAGATCCATCATGAACATCCTATGCTCACAAGCTAAATCCTTAAAGCCATGGCTTAAGCTTTTGGAGCAAAAAATGTAGAAAAAGAGCAAAACTAATCTTTGAGCCTCATTTTAACTATCATGATAAGTTGGCAATGTTGCATGAGGCTCAATATTAAGATTGAGCTAGTAGTTTTGCATGAGCATCAATTTTCAAATTGAGCCTCATGTCCATTAAGATAAGATAGAGAAAATATGATTGCATGAGGCTCAATTCTTGAAATTGAACCTCATGTCCCTCAAGATATTGACTTAGTTTATGTTCATTTATGATAGTGCAAGTCTAGTTAAATATTAGCCTTATCATTGTTAAGGTTGAGACAATAGTGTTGCATGAGGCTCCTCATGTGTCCAACATGACAATGGTGACTAATATTATAGTGGCGAGGTTAGAGGATTGAACATAAAGAAGCACTAAGGCTTCAACATAAAAGTTTGAAACTTGTTAATACAAGAAATATTTTTTGATTAGTATGTTCAAATAGGGGTAAGCAAGGAAACTAAGTTTATAAGAAGTGCCCAATATGCACCATTTCATAGAGAATATACTTTGTGAGTAGTCAAATGAGTTGATCTTCCTTTTCTCTTTTCTTTTCTGACACTAATAACATTCCATTCACCATTATCTCCAGTTTTGTTAGTATCTTTCCCAAAAGGTTGAACAAGATGGAAGGTGCATGGAGAGAATCCCAAAAGCACACGAAAGAGGAGATTATGGAAGCTTTAGGTACGAATAGCTATGCTACTTGGGACTGATAACAACATCAAAACCTCCTTGCCAGTGAATTGTGTGACAAGTAACTCAAAGCTTGAGCATGTGAAAGGCATTTTATTCAAAGAATCAAAACGACAAGTAATCTAGAATATGCCCAATGACTCTAATAGAACGAGTCTTCTCGCGGCTACAAATAAACAAGAGAAATGCAGGGCTCCATTGATTGAAGCGAGGTCATAAGGTTGAGCACATCAAGGCATTATTAGCTTGATGAAGAAAATGCACATCGAGGGACAACAATGAGGAGGAAAAAATGCCTAATAGGTAGAACGCCAAAGCAAGGTAAGGTTCCACCTTCATCCTCCACCAAATAGGTAGAACGCCAAAGCAAGGTAAGATTCCACCTTCATGCTCCACCAAAGTAAGGTGTACATCCATGAGAGAGAGAGAGAGAGAGAGAGAGAGAGAGAGGCTTGAAGATCATCGATGGAATCACATCAGGATTGCACTAAGACTTCACATTTGACCGGCTAATGCTCAAAGTTGACGATGAGTTAACGGAAGTCAATCTCAAATTTGACGGCTGACATTCAAAGTTAACGATGAGTTAACGGAAGTCAACTGGCATTTTCAAAGTTGACACCTTCTAATAAGCTATCATATGCAATTGCACGGCTTCTAATATGACCATCTCTCTAACCCATTGACACCTTCAACCCTTTTGCTAGACTATTGGTCAGTCTCCCAATCATAATCCTTGAATAATGGAGTATCTCCCAATCATAATCCTTGAATAATGGAGTATCTGTAAGAACATTTAGCCATGGTTTTTTTTTCTGTGTTGTTTGCAAGAAATCTTATTGCTTGCTACTCAGTATCAAGAAGGGAAAAAAAGCATACATTCCTTTGTCCTATTGAGGAATGTTCAAGATCCTTCATCATCATTTGTTTGCAAGATTGAATCTTAGAAAGAATGTTGAATAGTGAACTCATACCACAATAGCCTTAAGCTTACCATGCCTTTCTTGCTTTCTGATTGTATGAAGTATTTAAATGTATATTTGTACATTTAGAGTGCATGTTAGCCTCAAGAAATATTTATGGTCTAGCTTCTCATATGCCAAGTGATGCCTTTCTTCTCATATTTGCAACTGTATAAACCTCTTGAGAACTCCAAAAAGAAATTTCAAAATCATAAGATGTTTTTGAATTTGTGAAACTCAAATTACAGAGTTGAAAATCGGTACAACCTTCACGAGTGCCAACTCCACTTGGAGAGTTGTTCGTAGTTATGTTACAAATAAAGCTTAGAGAACTAACACTTGGATTTATATGCTCTATGAAAAAGAATTGTGTCAAAATTTCTAAATGTGTCTTATAAGTGACTATAGTAAATGATTGGCACTATAACTATGCTAGTTGTAGATAGATGTAACTACCCCCCAATACAATAAGTAATGAGTCAATGGCCATGTGAGAGTCATAATTACCATCAATGTGCTGAGTGTAGATGTGCAGGGCCATCTAACCAAGTGGACCATAATCAAGATCCACACTTATTAAGCTTGCCATCTCAACAAAAAGGCCCCTATTGCATTTGGCCACTTTGCATTTTGTAGGTCGTAGACCAATATAGTGTGATTGGGGCTATGAATGGTCTTGAAGGGCGCCAACTGCATTGTGTTAGTTTAAGAATATCACAACATGATATGGGTCTCATAAAATTGTCAATGATCCCCAATTATATTAGGCAAGCTTTTGGCTAGCACAATGCACATAGTAAGGCTCCATATATAGCATTGTCCTAGTCCAAGACTGGCACAATGTGATTACCCAAACTATTTTCTAAGCCCCATATTAAATTATGCTAGTCCTGGACCAGCACAATGCCCTGATACTCTTATACTAGTCCTAGACTAACCCTAATCCTAGGGCCTCATATCATATTGTGTTGGTTCAAGACTAGCACAATGTGATTATGTGACCCTAATCCTAGGGCCCCATATCATATTGTGTTGGTTCAAGACTAGCACACTATGACATGAAACCCCCTTAGTCTTGTTGGGGGCCCTTGATTGTGTCATTCTCATCTAGGAATGACACACTATGATTATGGGGTCCCATTCCAAGTTGTGCTAGTATAGGACTAGTATAATGTGATTACTATGAGGGCCCCTAATTGCATTGTGGTGTGGTCCATTTAAATATGAGGCCAATACAACATGATTGGGGAATTTGGGATGTCTTCATGGCCTATAATCATGTTTTGTCAATTTACGATGTGTTTGGAACCACACCATGTCAAAGACCATATGCCCTAAAGCTTCACTATGTGATAAGATGCTTCAAAACATTATTGAGGTTGCTTAAACATTGTGTTGGATCAATACCACAAACTAGATAGCATAGGTTTTCTTGTAGTTGAATGCACATATATAAGAAGAATTACAATCCAACATCAAGAAGATTCAGTGCACAAATACCATCAAGCACTCGATAAAAATAAAAAAACAATATGTAATAACTTGATCCTTCGCCCCCCCCCCCCCCCCATGTGAAAAGGAATGGGGGGGGGTTTAAGAAAGGTTATAAACCTTAGTCTCTCAGAAAAAGGAAAAAAAAAAAGAATTTCCATTGGGTTGATCGATCACAACATCATCGTTTTAAACGCTGCCTCAATGCGCTATGATACTTAATTATGAAATTGTGTGATCGAAATCATCCTCAGCATTATCTTTGCACTCTATGATACCATCAAAGGCACCATTGTATCTCCCAGCTCCAGTAGGTGAAGACCATGAACTTGAAAGAAATAATTAGCCTTAGGACTAAGGTTATAAAATCTTAGCCAAGGCATATGCATAGGTTAGTTTTTATCCTCCTACAGACAGTTGTTGCTACACACACACGCACGCATGCACGCACACACACACGCATGCACGCACGCGCGCGCGCACACACACACACACACACACACACACACACACACACACACACACACACACACACACACACACACACACACACACACACACACACACACACACACACACACACACACACACACAGAGAGAGAGAAGGGAAGAAGAGAAGATAGGGGGAGTGAGAAAAAGAGAATAGGAATGAGAAGGTAGGAGAAAAGAAGAAGAGTAAGGGATGATGATAGTAGAAAAAAGAAGAGAATGAGAAGGAGGTAGGAAGGAGTGACAAAAAGAAATAGGGGGGAGGAGGAAGGGAAGGATAATAGAGGGAGATGAGAAGGAGAAGAAGGAAGAGAGAAGAGGAAGAGTGGGAAGTAAGGAAATAGAAGATAAAAGTTGCAAAAAAGAGCATTGAAATCATCAATCCGAAATTGACTTCTTCGATTGAACTTTTCTCACAAACATCCCTTTATCTCCATAAGACCTCCATCTCGAGTTGAAGTTCCCAATCATATCCCTTCATGACTGATGAAAAAGGCTATCATACAAGGACTCTCTATTTGCAATGGCCCCGAAGAGATGATACTCCGCAGCGTGGAGGGCAAGAGTCATAAATGCAATTGCAAACATGGAAAATACACCATCTGATGCAACACAATTCCAAGTTCCTTTCATAGGCTTATTGAATGCTCTTTTAAATTTTAAATGGAAACTTTATAGTTCAAAAAACTCACGCAAGTCAAAAATTTGACAAGAAAACAATGCTAAAATAAAGTAGAAACTATTAGTTTAGATTTTCAATCTTGAAAGATAGAATAAATTGCATGACATCACAATGCATTCTCAAGGAAGTTACTATATGTATATCTCTACATCACATGCATTCAAGGCCTATTTATAAATATCCTTATTTGTGATTTTGACCAGAATTAAATATAACCATTTTTTATCCAATCTATAAATAACCCCTTTATATTACACCCTTCTGTATGTAAAAAATGTATACAAATAGTATTTTTAAAATACCTTATTTTGAACCCACGTGATGCACACATATATTCATGAGTAACTTACTCGAGAATGCATTGAATTAAACTCTTACTTTAACTACATGTAAGCAAAGTCATTCAAATAACTTAAATTTTAATTTAAAAAGGTCCATTAGAAAAATCCACAACAAATTCTAATAAGAATTAGGGATCAAGTAATTGCATCAGGAATATTTCTCTTAGCATTTAGGACTCATGTAAATATAGGAAAAAGTGAATTAAAATTCGTTGAGTAAAAGTGCTCTATTTGTTAGAGAAAATCTATCTATTATTAGTTAAGTTAAAATTATTAAATTGTGTATGTAACCATTGCAATCTTAGGATATTCAAATTGACTCACTTTGCTAACATAACAAAATGAAGTACAAACCTTAGCTCAAGAAGGAACCGAAAAGCTGACATGATTTTGTTTTGAGAAAATCGCCTAAAGTTCTTAGGAAAAATACTTGCCTTGTTGACTTATGTAGCTTCCAATATAAAAATCAAGATTCTACGATTTTCAACCTAGCTTCCACAAGTTAAGATAAATATTAACCATATTCTAACACATAAAGTCTAGAAAAGTAGTCAAGACTTGTAATAAGGTCAATCGACCAACCTTCAACAAAAGGTTTAGGCCGATAAAGATTGGGAGAAAAGATTAAAACAAGTTGGAAATTTTTAAAAAAATCAATGAAATATCCATTGAAAAAGACTAATTAGAATCGAGATGTCAAAGGGAACCTAGAAAAAATCCAAAGGGAAGCTAGGAAAAATCTAAGAAGGGGACAAGCCCAAGTTGGAAAGAATTACCACTAGGTTAAAAATTTTACTCTAATTGCCTCCCTTTTTGTATAATAAACATTCTTTGAAAAAGAATTACTTGTGATTGTGATGGTGTGTATAAGTTTACTTGATGCACTTAGGCAGTTTGATTGAACTAGTCGAAACCCTAATGTACCACATTTACAAAGGATAAAAGAAAGTGCTCTAGACCTCCTCCAAGGCTAGCTGTGGAATCCTTTGCCAAGAGGGATTGGTTTATCACCTTAGAGAGTTTGGACCGGCCCTGATGTTGCAAGAGGTCGCTCCATAGGGGATCTTTGGGCAAGACAAGTTGAGGGGTGCCAAGGGGGCTTTGACAACAAACTCTTAGGCTCCTAGGAACTACCTAAAACCCAATGTGACTCAAGATGGACTTCCTAAGGGCGTCACTACTAGTTAGGGGCAAAATCTTGGTGAAATAAAGGCCTTTGGGTTATTCTTCCATATGGGTGGAAGGTGAACACTTGTATATGTAGATTCTCTAAAAAAGAAGAAGTTATATGTCAAAGGATTGTTTCCATTGTTTGTGTGTTATGACTTAAGCTATGTGAACAAACACTGTGACCAAAATGACTAATTAAGGAAGTTGATTTTGTTTGTACAACATAAATATATTAAGTAAGTAGATAACTAAAACTATCCAATCAAGGGAATTGGGAGGGCGAGATTCCTAACAAATCTTCTCTATGGAAGGGTGGTCTCGGTAAGCTAAGAGCTTCTCTATATTTCGCTATGTTATAGTATAGGGAATGTTGACCATATAGAATGAGTTAGTACCTTGACTCCATATCATTTTAGGAGAATGGAGTGAGACGTTGCCTTATGAGTAGAGGAGTTGATGTACCCATACTCCCCCTCATTTGTCACTCTCCTTGAACCAACTATGATGCGAGTTGGCTTTGGTTCAAGCAATCTGGCACAAGAAGATACTCAAAGACCAATGTTAGTGAATCTAAATAGGTGACCTTCGTTTACTTAAAATCTGAAATTTAGGTCAATTCTTGTGGGAACTGCCAAGGCCTTCCATTGCAAAGTGGACTTGAGAGAGTCTAGGAAGTAAACCTTGTGCTATTTGAAAGAGTATCAAGCAGGGTTGCCTAGAAAATCATCTTGATGGACCACTACTAGGTAAGGAAGTCTCAGAGTGGACACATCATTGTAGTAATGGAACAAAAATTGAATTAATGCATAGAAATATTTTTTTGCAACATTGTTGAAGAAAAATTTGATGCAAATATGATTCGCCCTCTAGCAATTCAGCAATAAAGACACCATCTTAACAAGTCTCTCACTATGCACATGTTATGTTTCTGGATGGTTAAGGCACCTAGAAACCCAAGGCCAATGCATTATCCAAGAGCTACAAAAAACATCCAAGAGTGGAAAATTTTAGGGATAGGGTTCTCCATATAAAGGATCACACAGACATGTCAAAATGATTCAAGGACGAAGCTAGATTGTCAAAGAAAGAAGACCAAGACAGGTATAGTTAGAAACTTTGTACTTGCAATCGGCAAAACAAAGAGGCACCAAGGTGTTTTCATTGCAACGAACCTGGCTACTACAAAATACAATAACCAAAGTTAGGCCAAACAATCCACCAATGACAATTTCATGGCCAGAATTGAGTAGTTTTAACAACAAAAGGAAAAGTTGTTGGAGTAACATTTAAGGAAAATGACAAAGGAATACACAAAGGTGAAGATCCCACTTTAGAAGTGGACATGGAAAGAGCAACAACAAATGTTACTCTCAATAAGAAGGTCCCTAATTGCTAGTTCTCAGTGGTCTAGATCCCTATAACCTATGAAGGTAAAGTTTTTAAGATGTTAATTGACTATGGAAGTACCACTCATTTATCTCACCAAAGTGTACAAAAAGACTAGAAATAGACACTGCACCTGCATCTAAGTTTTTAATAGAATTAGTAACTGGGAAAGAGGTAATTTTGATTCAATAGAATAGAAGAGTAGAAATCAAGTTAGGAGGCAATATTTCCAACATGGGGTTCAAAGCTGTGAATCTAGGAGCTTACTGTTTACCGCAGCATAGAGGAGCGGGAAAATGGAAAAAGGAGATAACCGAAAGGGCACATGACAAAGGAAGGAAAAGGCGCCCCGGATGGAAGTCAGACCCTGCAAAATTTGAATGATGACCTTTCTAGAAGGCCTCAATGTTGCCTCGAGAAAAGAAAAGAGTAAAAGCACACCATTAATTGTGAAAGTGCTCCCAAATCCTTGTAAAAGAGTGCTAGGCTCACTCCTGTGCAAATTGTATACACTAGTTGGGAATGGGATAAGTTAAAACGGTGGGAAATAGGAAAAGAGGGCCTAGGCTAATGGCCGGCCATGTAAAAAGTGGGGATGACCGCCCAAAAAGTAGGGCATGTATATAAAGTTCAAAAGTGAATGAGAAGATCATTCTTGTGTGTGGCCAAAGCTTCTTCTTCTTCTTCTCTTGTTTCTTGCCTTCTTGCTTGTGCTTGAGTGAGGGATTGAGGGAGTGAGTGTGTGAGAGTGAGGGATCGTGGAGAAAAAGCTCCCCATCTTCTCTCTTCATCTTCTCTTCTTCTCTTCTCTTCTCTTTTCTCATGCGGCTATGGAGGATGGAGCTTGATGGAGAGGGCTTGAGGTTGCTTGAGCTTGCTGCAAGGATCGTGGAGCTACTAGAGTGAAAGAGAGAGGAGGGAAGTTGATCGAGCATCAAGGTAAGCTCACTACACCCGTAAGGTAGGCATTGCGTGTTGGCTATGTGAGAGGTAGCCATGGCCGCTCGGCTTGAAATGCTTGATCAATAAGTGGTCTGTAGGTCTCGGGAAAGAGCTCCATAGCTCCCCTTCATTTTGGTTCCGTTGCCGGGACGGACGGAATCGAGCCTTGAGCGCCGCACACATCGAATCGAGCACAGAAGTAAGGTTTGCAACTCAAACCGGTGCTCGAGATAGTTAGGAGATTTAGGAGGTTTTAATCCTTAGAGCAAGTAAGTATTTTGATTTGTTGTTCAATATTAGAGTAGGACCATCCATCTCCATCTCTGTTTTTTATTTTTGTTGCATTAGGTTAAGAGTAGGATAGGAAAAAGAAGGAAAACAGAAAGGGTTATGCTGCTGCTGGAAACAGGGAAATAGGGGCACAAATTCAAATTTTTGGTTGGAAGAGTGTGAGGGATTAGCTTCTGAGGTCATAGTAGGCTGGGATGGGGCAATAAGAGGCCCAGGGAACTAGGAAAGACCACATTTGACATTCTGCTTTGTGAGAGAGAGCTACAGGGAGATCCTTGGAGTGCCATTCGATTCGAGCACCACAATAATTCCAGGTATGTCTGGCATTTCCTTGTAGTGTTTTGCACCTATATGGAAGGCACAGGATGATTCCATGGAGTAGGCGTTGAGCTTGAGTCATCGTGCACAACCCATGGGCTATCATCTGCGCAGTTGGACCAAGTTGTTTGGGCCCGCTGAGAATCGGACCACTTCACCAGAACTTAAAATAGAGGGTTTTTGAACTTGCCTGACAGTCATGGCCACCCTATTCACATCTCTGGCCCCCCTTGAAACCCAATTTAGCCCTTAGAAGCTAGAGACCAGACATGATAACCGAGGATTCACCCCAAATAGCTAGACACTGAGCGGACCGAATTTAGAACTTGACTTGACTTTCGGTAACCAACCAACCAAACCTGAAGCAGAATAGAGAACACAGCATGGACTTTCAGTAAGACCTTAGATCAGCTAGAACCTGCACTTAGAGCCATATCAGGCTACGAACGTGAGGGGAAGAGTGGAGTTTACATTGAGCATTTCTTACATCTGCACCTCACTTTTGATTTTATCACCAAAGGTGCACTACAAGAAAAGAAAAAGCATGTTTTCGCACTGAGCACTAGAAAGCACGAAGCACAACTTGTGAATAAGATTGACACTGCTTTCAATAACAAGGAACTCATCAGGAGATATAATAACATCAAGGAATCCACTATTAGGAGAAGATCCCAAAACATAGTTGGGTGCCTGAGAGCCCCATCAGTAGGACCTTAAGAGGACACGAAGATCCAGAAGGAGACAACATAGAGGATCAGACGTTGCCGGAGCTCCTCAAATCGATCGACGACCTTGTGGAGCTAGAAGTGGGTGCAATGTCAGGATCAGGAGGTGGACAAGGAGAGGACCGATTGGACTTGGGAGAATTCCCAATCTTAGTGCAGGAGTTAGTCAATGAGTACGACTTGTTGACTAGGATAGTAGTTCAGGGCAGACCAGTAGAGGAAGTGGTAGAAAGCCTAGAAGAGGAAAGAAAGGCGATTACAAAGGCACTAGAGAGCATAATTGCCTATAACCACAAGCAAAAGGCTAGGAAACTCCAACAAGATGTAGACATGTACAAGGCCTAGCGCGTGCTAGCCTTGGCTGGTGCAGCCAAAGCAGGGCCAAAATGCAGAGAGAGAATGAGCAGCGGAGGCTAACTTATCGTTAAGTGAACTCGTAGCCAAGCGGCTCATGGACAATACGTCCGCTGAGCAGAGCGCAATAACCTTAGCCACCACATTACTCTCGGGATTAGGGGTCACACAAGGGGCAAAGGGGCAATCTAGAATCCCTATTGTAGCAAAGAAGCTAGACAAGTATGAACATAGCAATGACCCATATAGCTTTGTGGAGCAATTTGAACAAGTTTGCAAAGCGAACGGTCTCACGGACCTTGCACAACGCTCTCAAGCTTTCGATCTGTGCTTAGGTGATAAGGGGAGAATTTTGTACACTAGTCTAGATGCAGCTGAGCGCACGAAATTTTCCCGTCTTAAGGACCTATTTATCAAGAGATTCTCTGAGGTAAGGTACTCTGACAATCTCATCGATCGGTTGATGAATGTCAGTCAGAGGAAAAAGGAAGATGTAAGGCACTATGCCACTCATATGCGTAGCCTCTTCAAGAGGATCCCTACAAATGAGTGACCTAACGAGAAGGCTGTGTCTACCATATTTATAAATGGAATTCGAAGCGAGGAGCTCTACAAGACTTTGGCTAGTAACTCCACTCTACACCGAGACGTGTTAGCTAGAGTCTTTGAAGAGGCAATAAGGGTGGACGATTAGCTTAGGGAGTGAAGCATGAGGAACACCAGTCGGGACAGTACAAGTCAGAGAGCTCCAGAGCGGTCAACAATTTCAGGACAGAGAGGGAACTCTAAGGGAAAGAGTGTTGACCAAGGCCAGGAGCTGGCTGAGGTGAGAATGGAGCTTGCACGATTGCAAGACCAAATGAGGAAACCTGTGCGGTAGCATGTGCAGTGTATACACTGTGGCGGTAACCACCTCCCAGTCGAGTGCCAAGATCCTAGATCTAGGCCGTGCTTGAACTGCGGTAGGTTCGGTCATGATGCATTACATTACAGACTGCCAAGGAGATTTCCATATGCGCATCAATACAATCCTCCATACTTAGGCAATAGGCCACCTAACCTCTTTGGCAGGGGAGCCCAATTGGTGCTTCCAGCACTAAATGACGCAAGATTGGCCATTCCTAGGCTAGAGATGAACCCAACAGGCATATCCAGACCACCATGGCCCTATGTAACCCATCCACCAAGTGACGCTCTTGTTCACTATGTGGAAGAACCTAGTGAAGAGGAGACCTACGTGAACCCATACATATCCAATGATGAGAAAGGAAATCCAATCCTGATGGACTACTGACCAGTACCGGTGATGGCACTAGGTAGAGGAAGAAGGCAGAGGCTTTGGAGGACCAATCCAATCTCATGCTGGACTTGCGGTCATCCAAGCCATATTTCATCACGCTGCCCGAAAAGGGAACATGCAAACAAGGACAAAGCTGACCTTTGATGCACCGGGTGTGGAATCACACACCTATTTCCTGACTGTCCTAGACAGAAGCCATCAACTAGTTTTGCCAACATGCCCTCAATACCCTTGGGGTTGTTCGGTGTGGAGACCTTTGACAGTGATGATACTCCCATCCCACTACATGTCATGATGCGAGCACAGATAAAACAGGTAGGCGTCTCATTGAGTGGGCCAAGTAACCTGGATGCAGCCTCGTTGGGAAAGAAAAGGCAGAGGAGAAGGAGAAAAAGAACAGACGCAAAGATTACCCTTAAGACTGAGGAAGCTACAATGCTAGTGACAGGAAAGAGGGTCACTGATGCAGAGGCAAAGACCCCTGCTCCTAAGACAGCAGAACTAGGGAGTGCCAAGGTAGGGGAATACCCCCACCCCAAACAACAACTCAAGGCTATAGTCAAAGTCAAGGAGTGGGTCAAGGACACCTAGGAAAACCTTAAGGACGTAAAGCCCATACTGGAAGACCAAATTGAAGATCTCTCTAGTGTGAGTACACCCGTTTCACCTTCACGACCTCAATCGGGGAACACACCCACACCACATGAGATGCCACAGAGGCAAGACCAGGAAGAAACATGTTAGGAAGCTAACCAAGACATATGGCCAAAGAGTGTTGACCAAGGAGGAAGGCAACCACCCATCAACCTCCTCACCACTTTAGTAACCATGCCTGTAACCTTGAGCCTAGGAGATGTGCTTCGGTAGCACCCTTCCTTATGGCAATAATTAAAGCACTGGGTGGAGGGAAAAGAGGAGCACAATGTCGCTAACTTGCAAAAGCAGGACGCAGTCATGCAGATTCCAAGCCTAACGCTACACTCAGTTCCAAGGTCACTGCATGTCAATGCTTTCTGGGAAGGCACTGAGATGCATGCACTTTTACCTATCTTAGCCTTGGGGGATGTAACATGAAAAGGAATCATAGACACAGGCCGCGTCAGTGTCGGCGTCTTGAGCCACACAATTCTACAAGCCTGGGGAAACCCACTCATGGAAACAACTAGGTTCAATGTCACATTGGCCAACGGAATGAAGGTCAGACCATTCAGGGTCCTAAATAACTAGCCAGTGAAGGTTGCAAGGATGAAGTTTTTCGTGAACTTCATTGTCATGAATTCGAAAGCTTGGCTTCTAGCCACCCATGCGATGATCTGCAGAAAGGTACGATCCAAGAGCTGGTTTGACAAACACATTAAACAAAGTGATTTTGGACTAGGAGACTTAGTACTATTGTAGTCGATCAAGGGACATAAGCAAAAAATGAAGTTTAGGGGGTTAGGACCTTTCAAAATCTGCACCATAAGCTTACCTAGATCGAGTCCTTATTACTAAAGAAGAGCTACACATTGCTAGTAGGATTGACTTTGGTGATCTTCTCACTGATGTCCTCACCTATATCACACACATAGGCACTAGACCTCACGATATGGACCACCATGCTCAGTTGGAATATAACCCACAATTATATGCTTGTTTTCTGCAAGGTAAAGTCCTACCCAAACATGCTTAAATACCCTTAGCCGTTCAATCTTAGGAAGGATTCAAATCATTCTCAGGGGAGGGAGGGGGGAAGGTGGAAAGGAAACAAGCATAAAAGGAAACTAGAAAAGAAGAAAACAAACATGCCTTAAATGTCAATCAATGTCTAAATGATAAGACTTATAATGTGGCAAAAATTATCATGGATGTTTTTGAATCATGCGGATTGCTTGAAGCAGATATTTTACTCTATACTTAAGCATTTTACATTCTTAAGAGCTTTCATGTATGTTGTATCTACCTCCTTGTGGAAGTTGACTCAAGAAAACTAATGGTGAGCCATGATATATGGTAGGAACTTAAAATGGTAGGGCAAGATAAAGGTGGCAAGCTCCCGTTCATGGAGGAAGAGCAGGCAAGACAGTAGAAACAATGGGTTACAACCAGTTCACATTCAAGAATGTCCTAAACCTAAAAGACACCATCGTGGAGGAGTTAGTCACAAAACAACTCGTGGACTAGTGCAGCCTACAGAACTATGCAGAGAAGGTTAGGCAAGCTGTCGATTACAGCAAGTGCACATAATTTCTAAGGAGCTTCAATGCCGAGAGAAAATATAGTATAGTGACAATAAGAAGATGGGAAGAAGCCCATCAAGTAGAGATGGAATTAAGCCCTACAATGGTGGAGAAGGCCCTGGGTTTGGCTAGTAGGATTGAGAAAAACCCAAGGAGGGATATGTATAACATATTGGGGGTGAGTAAGGATGCCATACACCCAATGGATGGGATAAGCTTGGTGGACATCCCAAACCCTAAAATCAAAATGCAGGCAAAGATGGTTCATGCCCTCTTCTCCAATTAAAGATACAACGCCCTTATAAACAGAATGCCTTCGTGCACAAAACCATTAAAAAATTAGTAGCAAAAGCCTTGGTCACAAGCACAACAATAGCAGAGCTAGGGAGTCCCCATCCTCCATAGTGAGGTCACTTAGGAAAAAATCCTCGTCCAAGGCATCCACCATCACATTCAGTGGAGTATTGACGGCCATCATCTAAGAAGCTATGAAGGACACAGAAGGAGGTGAAGAGCAAATAGGGGAGACCCTTGACCGATTTCCGACAGGAGCACTCTAGTGAGAGGACTATAAGTGATAGGGAAGAGCAAGAGACAGTCTGGATAGAGAGAGTCTGGGGCACCAAACAAGAGAACCCCATTGAAGCCATAAAAGGGAATAAAAGAAAGAATGACCAGGGAGGAACGAGCTAAGCTAAAGAGGGCCCAAAGAGAGTCCAAGAAGACTTAAGAAGAGAGAAAAAGGAAAGGAGAGAAAGAAGTGGAATAGTTGAGGAGAAAGGAAGATGAAGATATGGCCGAGGCCATGCACAGGTCAGTGGAGGAGACTTTTGGCGTAGAAGAGCTAGACACCATGAACCCCCGGAGGAAAGGAGAGCCAAGCGGTAGCACTAGGGGATCAAAGGTTGAAGCCATCCCCCCCGATAGTATCAGGCGGCAAGGGCAAGGCTCCAATGGACATCTTCACGTCCCATGCCATAACCACCTCGACTGCCCAAGACATTGTAGCTACCGTGGACACTAGCAAGTTAATTTCCATGATGCAGTTTTTGGTAATAAAGATGTATGAGATAGCTCTGAAGAATTTAGGAGTAGGGGTCCCCACTGTAGGAGCTAAAAGATGATGCCGAGTTGAAGCAGGATCCCAAGAGGCAAAAGCTAGAGTCCTCTATGACTACAACATCTCCAATGAAACGATGCCCACAATGACAACATATGATGAGTATATAAAAGAGCTTCTAGTGCAGCTAGAAAAGGCCAAGGAAGAGAAGAGAGTAGCAATAGCTAGTGATTGAAAGAGAAGCCTCAGTAGCACTCAAGTTGGAAGCAATTTGCTAGGCAGCAAAGCATCAATGAGAAATCTGAGAGCTAAAAGAGAAGTTTGAAGCTAAGGAAGGGGAAGAAGGAAAGTTGGAAGTAAGGTTGGCTGAGGAGAAACAAAACCTCGTGATGAGCATGCAACGGCTTAATGAGAAGCTAGCAAAGTTGTATGAAGAGCTACAACAATGAGATATGAAAAACGTCCTGGATGCCACAGAGGGGCTAGAGGCAGCAAGAGAAGAGAGGGCACATAGATATAAAAAATAAATGGAAGACTTGAAGAAGAGGATTGCACGAGAGTTGGAGAAACAAGAGAGACTAGAAAGGAAAATCAAATGCTTGGAGAAAGAGAAAGAAGAAGCCATCAAAGAAGCAACCCAAGGGCTGTAGGAAGAGCTAGAGAACCTAGAACATGAGGTGGAGGAGATAAAAACCATGGTTGAATTTGATAGATAATGGCATGAAAGAAGCCAAGAAGAAGACCATGTGCAGAAGAATGAAGATCTGTCTAAACGGCTGTCAGAAACTTCCTTGCAACTCTCCATAGCGCAATAAGCCCCAAAAGATAGTTGAGGAGCAACTAAACTACCGAAACAAGGAAAAAAAAAACATGCTAGAAGTATGGAATGAATAACAAGTGGTAATGATGTTGTATCAAATCATGGAGAAGGACAAGGAGGAATTAAAAGAGAGAACCAAATAATGGAAAGAGCACAACTTTGAACGCCAGGCGCGAACTTGTCAAGCACTTGGCCATAGCAGAATGGAGACGAGTGTTCGCAAAGGCCAAAACCCAAGGCACATAAGCAAGTTCAGATGTGCAATGACAAGCCTTCTTAAGCACAGTGCTCCATGTAACGCAAGTGTATAGCAAGGATTCTGTGTGGAGAGGATGAGAAGGAAGTTAGAAATGACCACCAGAGCCCTAAAGTACAACCTGCATAAGTGTGCTCTTCCAACTAGCACTGGCCTAACGAAGAAAGAACAATGGTAGTATTTGAGGCAAGCCGGCCTCTCCACCAATGAGCTGAGGAGTTAGGTTTTGAAGAGCAAGAGCAGCCGCATCCACCCCTAGCTCCAACCCCACAAGAGCAATTGCCAGAGGAAGGTCCAAACTTTAAGCAAGAGCTAGAAGAAGAGCAGCAGTCCTAAGAGCTTAGCCCACCACTGTCGGATGTGCCTCAAGAAGATCCACAAGGCAGCCAAGTACCCGAGTCCATCATTGCATCTAAGAGAAGAAGATGGGAACTGATGGAGCAAGCACAATAGAGAGCTAGAGCGGAACCCCTGGAGAGCCCGTGCCACAATGTGAGGATTGATATCCCATCAATTGGCCTTGGGAACTGAGTATTTGGGAGCAAGGATAACTCCAAACTTGGCCGTTCGAGCTATCATTCCTCTACCCACTAGCCCTAGATTGAGTCCTACTAGTGGAAGTAGTGGACATCATATTTCAAATGGCCAACAACTTAGTGAATTGATGGGTCGAGGTGCAGAGCATAGTTATCACTCAATGGAGGCAGGAGGTCCCAAACTACTGGCAGGACAAGGTGTACCAAATTCCCAAGATGGTCTAAGGCTATGAAGCACATCCCAAGTGGCAGAGAAGAATCTAGGATTCAAACCTTGATGCATGGATGGCATTCTGTAGCACACTTCCTAAAGAAAGGAATTATCCTATCTACATGTTCTACCCTCGCAAGCATGGAGTGGATTACAATAGGGAGGAGCATGGTAGGTATGACTTTACCAAGTTCTACAATGCCAATGCAAATAATCTTGAGGAGTGTTTAACCTTCAAGACAAGAGGCATCCATCCTTCAATTATGTGCTTCCTCAAGGATTTTGCATCTTGTCTAGACCTTGCTTTCATCACAACTTGTAATTATCTTAGAACTATTAGGTTTTTACTTGGGCAAAAGCCAAATGCTAAGGAGGCCCACCTCCATCCACTCTTTTTTCATCTCAACTTAGGAATAGATAGTTGTGCCATGAAAGGGCCACGTTGTTACCCTCTTTTTGTATGAAAGTACTTGAATACATGAATGATAGCTGGTTTACAAGGTGTGGACACCCCTTTTTGTCAACCACACCTCTAAAAATCAAGGCTAGTCTCAAGAGCTACATGCAACATTGTACCTTTTTTAGCAAATCCCTTAGGCCACCCCATAATGCATCATCAAAAGAGGATCGGGGTACAATCTAAGAGTACCTCTGCATCTATGGTATCAATTGTGTTTATATGCTATCCAAAAAATAAAAATAAAATAATAAAATATAATAAAATAAAAAAGAAAAGCAAAGGAAAGCAAAAGGAAAAAGAAAGAAAAAGGAAGAAAAGGAAAAAACTAAGTCCCTGAAATCATTCAAGTGCCACAATCACTGCACCTAGGATTTTTTTTACCTAGCCCCACCCCCCACTTCACACTTAGGGAACCTCAAGGGCAAGAGTTTCAAATATGTCTCCTTAAGCCGTGAACTACACCTACAATGATGCATGAGCTGGGTCCTCAAGTGTGGAACAACACCGCAAGCTTGACCCAACTCCTAGTTCCACTAGCACGTGTGCCATAATGCACTACATGGAGAGGTAGATACACCCCTTAGGAAGTGCACAACTTTGTCTTGCAGGTTAAGATTGTGTCATATCTATCTCTCAGAGGGCACGAGGAGGGATCCGTCCAATAGTATCATCAATTTCAAAGGCCAAATCCATCCATCCGCCATTCTCCAAGAAGGATCCATCCAATGCCATCTTCAATTTCAAGAATAGATCTGTCCATCCGTCACATTAGGGCCGAAAAACGTTAAAAATGACACTTTTGTTAATCCACAGATTAAGGAAAGGGGCAAAGAGATTTTTTAGGTGTACAAAAATATGGTATTCTTGTCTCCTCTGCTTTTGAGATAGTAGAGTTCATTTTGTGGTTCTCCCCTCCTATTTAGCCGAAATCTTCAAACCCTGACAAGTTTCGGAAGTCCAACGGCCCCTATTAACTAATAAAAGCTGACAAAAACTCTGACAAATACATGACAAAGTTAAGTTAATTAATACCATTTTGAGAATCGGGAGAATTTTCAAAGTTCTTGGCGCTCGTAGTATTTCTAATCTGTCTCCTTGACCTCTTTCTTTAGGTTTCTTTCTTTGCACATTGTCTGCATACTCGTTGTCTTTTACATGGCATCCATAAGATGTCCTTCTCATCCTATAAACTCTTTCACCATATATAGAAAGAGCGCAAGTGGAGAATGGGAGCCCAAAACATTTACTATAAATGATTGGGTTACAATGCTACCATCTTGCAGGGGTTCTCACAAAGTGAAAAGAACAAAACAAGGGGATATTAAATATCATTGAAAGGGATGTATCTTTGCCTTCAAATCCATGCCTCAATGCTAGTTTGCTTTGGTGCAACATGTTTGCATGGCCAGAGATATGCACTGGGCTCCACGGGAATGTTTTTTCCATCAAGCACACTGTAACTTTGAGTTGTAAAATATACATGAGTATATGGTTTTGTTTGAAGGATATGCTAAATAATGGATTGGTTGTAGATATCTTTCCATCAACAAGTTTTGAGTGGCAACCTGTGGAGAGCCTAAGCAGAACATTCCATGCCATTCATAAAGATTTTGCAGACATTATTTATGCTAATCAGACCACGAGTTTTTTTCATGAAAGTGAAATTTTTGTGTATTATGCACAATATGTGGTTTCTTCAAGAGCAGGTGTGTATGGATACCTTGAATATCTGCAGTTACCAAGTCTCTCATCTTTGGATTGGAAGATGCCTGATGAAGCAACAATGGAGAGTTTTAAACTCAAAATTGCTCAAGATATTCAAAAGGCTATGACTCCTAGAAGGATCCCAAGAAGAGTATGCTTATCGTGGTTTTTACCCTTGCATGTTTTTGCAGCTTGCTTTAAAACAACATATTTACAATGGATGAAGGTTTCATGGCTAAATAGAAATTCTTTAGAGGAAGATTTGGACAAAATTGTAGGTCTATGTTGGAAAGTCAAGGAATTTGACCACAAAGGTGACTTCATAAGGTGCAATGTGTGCCCTCAATCATCCTGAGGGGTTCACTATAGATGTTGTATGGTATCACATGAGTGTAAGGGAGGGGGTTTTTTGGAAGGGGACAATTAAGCGTATATATTAGAGATAGACCCCTTTTAATTTCCTATATTGAACTTAAATTTAAGGAGGGGATAGAGGGAAAAAAGAAGGGGGGGATGCATTTGATCACCTCTCTCCATAGATTAGTTTCTCCATGGCATACAAGAGAACTTAACAAGTAAGGTTAAAACCCTAAACCCTCACATAGTAGGGTTATTGAATTAATCATAGTGTAGGAGGGGGAGAGTTGGCACTCTCCCATGTTTTTGGTAGAGAGATTCAACTCCCCTTCTTCCAAAGAGAGCTTGGTGTCCGCTTGGTGTAGTCACTTTAAGTATAAAGGGGTTCGATTCCCCTACTCTCTCTCCTCATGTGGTAAGGGGGCATGGGCACTCAAAAACATTGCGACACATACTTCAATGGTATCCAAGTGCCACTACATAAATCACTTTGTGGTATGACCATTTTGATACTTTTAATTGCTTAGGATAATTCCAACTTTTAAAAAGAAAGTTAGTATATGTTCTATGAAGACTTACATTTAAGAAAGGGGATACATAAAAAGTCATACATGTATATATCTTATAAGCTTAAATAGGGGGATATATTAGTCTTACAAGCTTCGTAAATAGGGGTTTTTTTAGAATTCCTTGCACGCAAGTGACATGTCTTCTTTACTATGAGTGAACCCCCGTGTCAATCATTGGGTTTATCCTATAATATATCTCGACAATTCTTATCATAGGTTTTGATTATAGAAGATACAAACTTAGATTGGGTGCTTGGGTTCCTTTAGATTCAGATATTGATTGTGAGACATTGAAATTTACACTGCAAGTTACCACATAAGAAGTAAAAGAGGTGAACATTATTTCAAAGTGGAGTCTTAAGGATGTAAGAGACACCTTGGAGTTTCTAGACAATGTTACTCCTAGACATAAGTTCAAGGTAAATGGCAGTGTAATTGGAAAAAGAGTTGAGAGCTTTGTATCATGTATGAGTTGTTTGTCTCCTAGTGTTGTGAGTTTCAGACCATAAATATACATGTAAATTGGTATAAGCTTTGAAATGATTCTGTGAATAACAAATCGTCATTTGTGGACTAAAATTATTTCATTATATCATGAGTTACAAAATGGCAGTACAATTTAATAGGAAAGACTTAGTACAAGCATTATAATTCTCTATCATTCTATGAACAAAAAATCGTCTTTCATGGGTAAGATCAATATGACATATCATTACATTTTTTGTTAGAATATTGCACTACAGATGTATAAGGACTCGAGGAATGTTACTTTAGTACAATAGACAAATTGATAATTATAAGGCTATTCTTTAGCTTCTCTTTGATCTTTAGCTTCTCCTTGATCTATAGCTTCTCCATCCTTAAGACTTCTCTCCTTCTTTGGAAAAGTTGCTTCATCTTCCATACTTTCATTCGTCATTACTAGTTTCCTCTTAGTAATTGTTTTCTTTTGTTGCTCGAAGAACTTAATTACCTTAGGCACTCTTTTCTCCTTAGGATTTGGAGAAGATGGACTGAATTTCAATGGGGAAAGCTTAGGCATGCCCTTCATTTTGTGCCCCTTTTGTTTGGACCTTGGAGACTTCTTTTTCTTGGTGGTTGCCATTTTCTTGCCTTTGCCTTTCGTTGTTTCTTGTCCTTTGGAATTATTATCTGGGAGAGGGGAATCTGGGTCCACCCATGTAATTGCCCTATCTAAAACTAGTTCAATATACCTCTCCCATATCCACCACATGTATGCCTCAGGGTAGTCTCTACACTATAACAAAGCACACAAGTTATTTGAAGTAGCAAGAGACTTTCACTATAAAAAGGATAAAGCATAGGAGACTTACATTCACCCCCTCTAAATTCAGTAACTCTGAATGTATTATCCTTGAAGCATTTGAAACCACTCTCCAGCCACAACTATGTACATCATTTTGCAATGGGACCTCTTGAAGCAGAAACTTGAAAGGACTCTAAGGATCAACAATGCTTTCAAAGCTAGTATCCAAGTGGGTAGTAGAAGTCTAGCAGCACTACACATATTAACTTATTAGAAAATATTATAAAGTTTATCCAATAAAGATAAAATAAATAGTGTTTATTGACAATACATCTTTGATTGGCCATGGATTCTTGAAAGAGAATTTATAAAAATGACCTCTCTTGCGAGAATGTCGATATAGATTAGGCTCCAGTGTCTTCTGCAAACCAAAACACAAGTGAGCAATAATAACCCTAAAGACAAATCATCAAGAGATAGAATGTTGAAGAAAGTACATTTCAATATATGGAAAAAAAACATGATAGTTTAAGACACGATCGAAGTCCTTAAAAAACCTTGCAATTTTGAAAACAAATCCATTGAGAGAAGTGGATCAATAACCTCAAGGGGTTCACTATATATATATTCTCTATATAACGTGCGTTCATGGCCTATTTATAATTATCTTAATCTGTGAATTTTTCTTGAATAAAACACAACCCATTAGGGGAGTTTTGAGGTCTCGAAAATGCCTTTTAGGATGTGGAGAGAGAGTGCTCTAGACCAATAAGAGCAAAGCCTTCGTAACAAAACTTCTATTTTGAAAAAATTAAAAAACTATTTTACAAAAATATATAACTATAATAATATTACGAATTTGTATTTTTATTATCTATTTTTAGTCTCTTATATTCGTGATTATGACATCTTTTGCATTAATGGCATAGAGTCTCGGGTACTTTTATTTAATGATGTATCTAGATTAATGATAATGACTGATGTAATCGAAATTCAAATTAGTGAAAAGCATGGCGCTCAGGTTTTTTCCTCCTTTCTTTTATTCCTCTATTGTTTTTCCCTCCGTTATGGTAGCCTAGTCCTCTCTCTCTCTCTCTCTCTCTCTCTCTCTCTCTCTGTGCATGTCTCTCTCTCTTCTACCATGGATATAGAAATTTGACCTTCAACAAGGTGTCCAAGCTCCCAAATCACATCCATATCAGTGTTTAACTAATTCCAAACTGATGGAAGATGGATTTCTACTATCATTAGCAAAGATAGTTGGATCACCATGCAACAAGCAAAACGTGGAAAAAGGCAAAGACATGAGAGCTCGTTTATCTCTGCTTGGAAGGGCAGAATCCAAGATTTTAAGCTTGGAGCAAATAAGAATAGCATCAAAGAGGTACTAGTGCAACATGTGTTCATGCATAGAGAGTTGTGTTTGAAACCTGGATCTTCAAAGCTTTCAATGCATAGACCAAATTATAAGAATTTGATTCTTAATGTTTTTCCTTTCTTAAATATGGTTTAGGTTTTTCCATTATAATATTTGTTTGTCTTGTAGATATCTATCCCTCTAATCTTGAGGAATGGCAACCAGTGGAGTCTATTATTGATGTTATTGATGTTATACATGGTTCAATTGGAGAAGAAATGTATAGAGGTAGAAAGAAGACAGAGCTTGCAGAGAATGGAATATTATTTTATGACCATTCTTATGTTATTCCCAATGGGGATCAATAAACCTCCTTCCTTTGCCAGATTTTTCAAGCTTTGAGTGGCCTTTGCCAAGTCCGGCTACTAGTGAGGGCTATAGATGTCAGATATTTTCTGAGATCCAAAAAGCACTAAAATCTAATATCTCAAGTAGGCTAAGCAAAGTTACTTTGTTTATGCCTATTAATATATTTATTGATTTCTTCTCTAATATGGAGATAAGAATAACAAAAACCATGCTTTCAGTGAAGAGACTAACATATGATCATATCATACAATTTGTTGATGAAGGATGGGATACAAGGACAGAAGAAAAAATTATATGTAAGATAGATCAAGACTCTATAGCTTGTAAATATATGATTGCTACTCAAAATTTTATCCTTAGCTTTTACTATAGTCGATGGCATTTTGTTGGTAGTAGTCTAGTTGCTTTAGATCAGAATCTTAATGATTTCAGCAAAGATCCTATAGTGGATCTTGATATTTGGTTCAACGAGGATATCATTGCAATCTTAAAGATCAGAAAATCATGTACGCTACATCAAGTGAGGATGGATTTACAAAATGAATACATTGAACTACCATGCTCCTTTGTATTCCAACTTGACAAGAAACGAGTAAGTTTTCACATCATATTATATCTACTTAGATGTATATTAAGATCTCACTTCCTAACTAACAAACATTTGTAATTTATTTTTTGCAGATATCGAAAAGGAGAGAAAATAATATACACTGCAAGGACATTCAAGAAAAGATATCTTTACTATCAATATAAAATATATGTACAAATTTTGTAGCAGATGTCTATCTGCCATCTCTATGAGATATACAAGGGTTGAAGGGAAAATTTCTATATATGAAGGCTTACAAGGCGATATGGCAAAGCTATTTCTTTTTTGGAGAACTATCCTTTCTAGGAGTCCTTTTGCATTTCTTTGATGTCTTGGGTATAGAAGGTGTGGGTAAAGGTGTTGAAGTTGTGGCTTCACCTTCCATGGTTATAGGCACTGCATCTCCTTCATGGTGCAAATCCCCACCAATCTTTGTTGTTGGTTGTATACAATTGACCATTGTATACTTCAAGATCTTTGCTTTGACATACCAAACATGCTCAGATGCATAGCAATCCTTTGAAAATTGTCACACATTTATAGAAAAAAGAGTTTTAGTTCATTATTGTTCTTACAATAGACTATATTTTTATCATCAATGGACTATTTGCAATGATTAATATCTATCTTAAAGTTTAGCATCTTTCATATTACCTTTACATGTTTATCATCATTAAGATAAACAAAGCTAACCATTCTTCTAGCATTTGCAATCACCCTCCAGCCAAGAATGGCTATCATCCTGATGAGGACACTGCAACCACCAACACAAAGTAAAACTATAAAGAGGATGGATGGTAGTTCATAGAATAAACTTATGTTTCAATTATTTTAATCAATAACTTACCGCAACTTGTCTATATTGCATTGTTGCAAGCAAATCAGACGGCATAGGGGGACCTTTTCTCTAGCTCTTTAATTAATCTTTTTGCACCTCTATATATAAAATATATTGAAATTTAGAGTACTTACAAAAAAAAGAATTGAAATATCAAGGAGCCCTTGGATAATATAACTTACAATTTAGCATTTCCATGGCTTCCTTTCATAGAGTTTATTAAAAAACATTGCTTATCCACACAGTCTATTGCAATCAAGCTCCAATGAGAACTGAAAGCAATCATATCTCAACAAATTAGTAGGATAAAATCTCAAAAACTCTAATAGAATATTGAATCACTTACTTTTCATTATATGGAATTATAAGGAGCTCCAAAGTATCGAAGTCAATCAAATTGAACCACTGCTCAAACTTGTATCAAGCTCGTTCCTCATAAAGAATGAGATAGATGGATTAAGAACCTCAATTTTTTGTTGCATATCCAAAGGAAACTCATGCATTACACACCTAGAAAAGGCATAGAAATAGTGAGTATAAACAAGAAAAATCTTATTGATAAAAAATATCAAAAAGTAGAAGTAATTATGGGTGGATATACCTTAGGCTAGCAAGAATAATATTGTCATTTATTTCTCTTCTTTTATCCTTAAGAATTTGAACACATGCAGCATTAAAGTAGATAATCTCAGTTCTTTTGCCTAAGTCACCAAGTAAGAAACAAAACACATTGAATCCTTTTGGATTAGCTGCTTCAAGAAGGGTGGCCAACTCATTTTCAAAGGACTCTAGTTGCTCTGCTTCCCTTTCTTTAGCCCTTTGCCTCCTATACTCTCTCCATTTATCTGCCTATTCCTCTTTAGCTTTCTCCTCTTTTTCATGTTGCCTTATATCCCTCTCATGGGTGACATCCTCAACCTTGGGACCAGAATCATCTTTCTTTCTCCTAGCTGGGGGCACATTAAGGATATTAAATGTCTTCTCATCAGTGAGGGGAATTGGCTCAAGGACCTTTGAAACTCTATATCTTAGCCTCCTAAGAATTACCATGTCCTTGTCCATGAGTGTGAGCCTATGAGCATGAGCAGCACAAATATAGGCATCTTGAAAAACCTCAACTAAAAAATCCTCTATGGCTTCTTGTATACAATTAAGGGCTGTTCTTGTCCATCTGAAACTATCCAAACTATATTTGTCACAAATCTCCCTGACAAGCCTCTGAAAAGACAACTTTGGAATTGCATTGTCAAGAGCCTTTATTGCCTTCCTAATCTCCCTTAGGCACTTGATATTTTGAGAAAACTTTCTCTTTGGCTTTGACTTTCTAGAGAGCTTCTGAGGCTTTGAAGATTGATGAATCTTTGATGTTAAACCCCTAGGATCAATCTTCTCCTTCCTTGCTTGCTTTAGTCCTAGTCACCTGCCAAAAAAAGACATGTTACTTCTTGTCCAGTGTGTCCAGTGAAATGCGAGTTTCAGATAAGAGACCTCCTTGCAGCATGTTGTTTTTACGTTTCACCAGACAACACATAAATAGCAAAAGAATCAACAAAACGAAGAAAAACAAAACATTAATCTAAGGAATGGTATTAAAATTACCTAAAATCTCCACAACATTAAGAAAAAAGTTTGAAGGATTGCCTAAAATCTCCACAACATTAAGGAATGCTCACACTATGGAAAAAGTTCGTTTATAGTGCTCATAAGCTCATAATAATATAAAACATTAAGGAAAAGTATCAAAAAAATACATTGAATGGATGCCTAGGCATTGAGAATGACGTTCTTCACAACCATAGCATGACCACGAAAATGTGCTCGAAGTCCCTACTGCATGACCACAAAAATGTGCTCCATGACCATAAAAATATTAAACGAATTTGGCACTTGCTTCTCTTTATTGGGGGATTTTTAAAAAATTGATGGCACATGCATTACTTGGCGAAGTGTTAAGTAAAACACGTGCGACATATTCTCGAAAAAAGAGAGTGTTCACGTCTTCTAAGATATTTGATACGGTGTGTTAAGTGAGACACGTACACACGCATTCTGAGGTATTTCGTGCGTGCAAAAATATTGGAAATTTCGTCTAAATTTTCGATCGCATTTATTTTTCCATCATTACGCAAACTTTTTCGTTGGAACGATCAACACACGTTTGACAATCAATATAAAAGCTTTTCGAAGCCATTCTCTCCGATATTGTCTTTCTTTCTCCCGTAATTTTGTTTCGACTTCCCTTCAAGGTCATTGCTTCCTGTTTGAAGAGTAGTTCAACAATTTCTAATAGGTAACAAAATTTTTTTATTACAAGTATTTAAACAAAATCTCGTTGATTAGTATAGAAAGAATTTTTAATAACACTTGAAAAATTACAGATGTCACGTGCTTTGTGTCTTTTAAAAGGAACATGGCACTTCCAGAAAGGATTTTATCATAAATTTCTGTGCTTTAATAGAATTAATTCATAGTTCATGTTTCTCTTCTTGTTTTGCATCTTTTGACTGGTGAAACACGAAATAATATCTCTAGTTAGTGCTATTTTGCTAACTATCGCATTTCACCAGTGAAATCTTCAAATAACTTTCGTTTTCAAGTAGTGTCTGGTGAAACACGATTTCTTCACTGGCTTTTGCCTTGGACACCTTGTTTTCACGTTTCATCGATCACTTAAAAAAATTTCTCATTTTTTTATTTTTTATCTTGAAAAATGCAATTTTGGGGCCTCTTTCCATGGTTCCATTTTGTTTTATTGGACATTGTTGCCATTCTGCTTTGTTTTTAGGGATAAATCTTTTGTTGGTCAAGATGACAAAGAGAAAGCTATATCTGGAAGGAATGGATGAGGAGGAGCTAATGGAGACTTCTGATGATAGGCTCTTTGATTTCTTACACACAACTGGAAATTCTTCCAAGTTTAGCTATATCAGGGAAATTTTCAATGTTCCTTTTGATTTAAGGAGTTATTGGAGGATCTTGAAGATAAACTTAAGGAGTATATATATTTTTATGATAGATATGTGCAAGGTTTAGAAGTCAATGGATTTGTTCATTATAGTGATGTCATGGGAGCCACCAGTACATCCAAGTCAACTTTTCTAGGTAGGTTCAACCTCATTGATGAGGAATTCAGGAAGAGAGAAACATGTTGCCCTTTCCACAGGTATCAACACCAATGTCTTCTGATCCACAAGGACGTTGGATTTATTGTGTATCTTCAGTACATGGAAAATTCTTCTCCAGATATAGACCAATAGGGAAAGCTAGAGGATATTGCAAGTATGGATAAGGAGGTCAAAGAGAAGGAGGAGATGCTCCAAGAAGATATTAAGAATCAACTTGTCCAAGGTTTTGATGTAGGTTTGTTCAAGAGTGACAATATCATAATGGTGGAAGAAAAGGAGATCGAGCCAAGTGCACAAGTTGATGAAGCAGGTCCTCTTGCATGTGTTCCAACATTTCCCACTTATCTTATCAACAAGAAGAGATATGTGTTGCTAAATGATATTCAACATATTTTTTATCTTAGAGAAGATTATTGCTTAGCAATCCTTGCAGGTTGGGGCAAAAAGGACACGAATTTTATAGGTTATGAACAAGAACCACTAACAAGTCTTGATGTTGAGGGAGAGAATTTCCAAGACAGCTCTATAGCCTTACATACATGTATTAATCAGATCGTAGAATACGAAAAGGGGGGGCTACCTACAGAAGAAGAGTTCTTGCAGGTCCAGAAGAAACTTCATATTGATGATATAGGGTATGAAGAGAGATTGAAGTCTCCATCAGATGAGAAACCCAAGGGTTCAATAAATCTTTATGATGATAGTCTTCTCGAAGAAGACGAACACCCTAAGGTATGAAATATAATTCGAAGTTACCCATTGAGTTTATGTTAGACTTTATTATGCATTATAGATAAATATCTTATATCTTATACTATTGTGGTTTGTTGTGTAGATTGAGATTGAAGATCTGGACAACTTTCTTGGAAGGGCCAAGGGCTCTAGGCCAATGAAGCTTGGGAAAAATCAAAGCCTTGGCCATTATATTGGAAACTTAAACAATCAAACAATTGTAATATATCATAGTAGATTGTCAAGCTCTCCAAGTCTACCAATGATGGCTTTGAGAGCTATCTCAAAGGTGATTGGATCTCAAGTTTTCAGTAGAGGTTTGGACAAGATCATTTTAGTGGAGAAGGAAGAAGCCATAAGAGTTTTGGCTTCATGCCTGGATACAATGGATCTAGAGCTGGATATTTTGGAGTTCTTGGCTCCTATTTGCTCTCTTATTATGTAGGAGATAGTAAGAATTTGAAGCTTCTTCCAAGCTATCAGAAACAGGAGTTTTTGAAATACACAGGTCTTATTGAGTGGGATGAAACAAAAGATTCCTCTAGAGGCCCTGTCGAGCTACCTGAAACCAAGGACTCCTCTGAAGGCCCTGTTGAGGTGCCTGAAACTAAGGACTCCTCTGGAGGCCTTGTCGAGGTGCCTGAAACTAAGGACTCTTCTGCAACACAATCAGACTAGAAGATGCCAAATATTAAAGGTTTCTTGAAACCCATCTTTTCCCAACTCTTTGTTTGGCTTGTAACCATTCCGTAAATCTTTGCTTTGAACAAGAATTTAAATATCTATCTTTTCTTCTTTGTGTAACAATTTGTATAGTCCTTGCTAAAGATGATGTATTGCTTGATGTGGTTGTATCTTTAAGCTTAAATTTATGCCAGATTTGTCGATAGAACCATTGAAAGACCTCTAATAAACTCTTGGCTTTGTGTCTTCCACCTCCATGTCTTGTGTGTCTGAAATATTTTGTTCTTACTTGATAATGTGATTTTTCCATACCTTGGGTTGACCAGATAGATAGAGATCCATATTGTCTAATAAAGTATGGAGCATGGTTGTATAGAATATGCTGCATAGTCAACAAATAAAGAAAGTTTAAAAACATTATATGAGTTCGAAAATGAAGAAACAAACATATACAAACTTCTTACCATATAGTGAGTAAAGTGTTGATCACCCCAAGCTTCTGTCTCATCGCCTTTTTGAAAAGATTCAATTAGTTTTTAAAGTCTTTGAGATCATCATCATTCCATTTAGTCTTATCACAATTAAAAAACACTTTGTCTAGTGTTTCCCAAACTTTAGCTTTTCTATTCCGAGCTTGTCCATTATCAGTGTGATCCTTAACTGCATTATGTAGGGATTTCCACTAATTAAATTTAATAGTTGAGCCACCATTTCTCGAGTTTATCTTGCCAAGTCTCCCATGAAAGCCTAGAAACCTTCTAGCCTTCACTCCACTAATAGATGGTTTTTTTGGGACACAATTACCATCCTTAGACTTTTGAAGATCTGGTTCAATAATAACATTGCCACCATGCAAACCAATCGCAGAGAGAACTTTTTCAACCTTTGTTATAGCATCTGTTCTAGTTGATAATGGCTTCAGCTTCCATGCAAATCCTATATAGAGATGATCCTACAAAGTGCATGAAGTGTACAAATATAGGCATTCGCTAAAGGAATGTCCAAGTCTGGTTTAAACTGTGGATCCTTATTGTGCCTAGAGGGAGCTCTATTCCAATTGCTTGAGTTTAACTCTGTAACTGGTGACATGCAGTATAAGCAAGGAGATCTCGAGTTGGCTCCCTTTGATACATTATACATACATTTGAGTGTCTTTAGGTCACCAGCCATGTGCCACTCAATCCTGTAGTTCCCAAATCCTTCAACAAATAGCTCTTCTCCTGCTTGTTGCCTTTGAATAACATTAGGTATTGATGTTTGATGAAAAACCCAATATAATATATCAAAATTCTCAGTATCTACCTCCAATGCTCCTAGCCACCAGATGTTATATTCAGATTGAACACTAAATGATGTTGAGTGATTGCAATGACCTGACGAAAGTGCTCTATTCATCAAGGTGATAGAGATTCTCTCCAATTTTTTACATTTCAGAATCTCACTTTCATCAAGTTTAATCACAAATCTAGCCACTCCCTGTGCCTCTGCTACTACTGACAAGTCATAAAATTGGATCATTAAGCATTGTAAGGTGGGCAAGTCAAGGAAAATATTGTTAAATTCATTGAATGTAACCTTATTTTTCTTGCCCTTGAAGATAGCCTTGATATAAAAAGGCTCACCTAGAATCCCCATCACTTTGTTATTAACTCTCTATCTGATAGTCCTAACCACAAATGGCTTCGAAAGTATGCAATTGCGTACCTGTCCTTGCTTCATATTTAATTGTAAAAGCTGGAAAAGTTGCATATAAGCATCTCGACTGATACCAATACTATCCAGTGTCTTCTGTACTAACTTAGAATCCAAAGAATGATCCTTTACAAATGACTCCAAGCATTGTTTCTTTGCCTTTTTAAATTTCTTCTTCTCCAAAATATCCTTTGAAACTATTGAAGGAAGAAGATGATAATAAAACTGAGCTACTTTTAAAGAATCTCTTTCACTTACATTTGGTTGTAGAAGAGATCTAAGAAAAATTAACATCACAAATCAATGCAAGTAATTTAAATAAAGCCATATTTAAGATTTTTCAAGTGAAAAAAAATATACCTTGCTGCTTGGATTCTTTTACTACAACCTCCTCCTCCTCATTTGAGATTCGCAATATTTTTAAGAGCTCTTTGTCGATTTTGAAGGGCTAATAAAGTTTGCTTTCGTTGATAAGCTTTGATGTGCTTTTCCAATGAATGAATTTTTTGTTGACAATCCTCTGGCTTTTGCAACAACTCTATATTGTGTTTCATCAAACGATGATTCTCTAGTCCAAGGATATCCTTTTCTGCAACAAGGTTAAGTGTTTAACCTAAAAATCCATTGTAGCCATCACCAATAAACCTCATTAATGATGAGATATTATAGAAAGGAGGAGTGTTATTTCTGCTAGGATCTTTGGGATATAGCTTTCCATCTAACCAAAGATCAATATTCTTCTTTCCTTCAAACCTCAGTATATGTTTCATAGGATCTATAACCGTGATAGATTTTATTCTCTTTCTTATTGGTTCATACTCACTATCCAACTCAATATGAAGATGATAGAGAGGTCTTTTATGAGAGCTACAGAGATCATTGGATGATTGATCCATAGCTGAGTTACAAAGATCATTGGGTGATTGATCCATAGCTAAGGATATGATTAGAAGCAAGAACGAAAACAAAGAAGAGACTACTAAGGAGGAGAAAAAAAGAAGAGAGAAACGATGGAGGGAGGCAATCGAGTATCCACCAAAATTCAAATTGAATATTACTTTTCACTTTAATGAGGAGAGGTAAGATCTTCATTATGGCAACCTTGCCAACTTTATGGCGACCTAGATTTCTAGGTTTGATGTGACCATGAGAATATCACGCCAATGACTTATTAACGAATTTTGATATTTTAACTTACCAAAATATAAAACTTTTTAAAATTCTATAAAATGATTTTATTTCTTACATTGTTTTCTCTCTCTAGGATCTCTTACCGGGCATTTTCGATACCTTAAAACTCCCCTAATGCTTTTCTATTCAATCTATAAGTAACCCCTTTATATGACACCCTTTTGTGTGTAAAAAATGTATAAAAATGGTGTTTTAAAAACCCCTTATTTTGAACTCACGTTATATATACTTATATTCATGAGTGACCCCCCCCCCTCCCCCTCCCCTCGAGTCAATAACAAATATACTCTTAGCAATATTAATGCTAAGAGAAGCAACATATGCCATGTATACAAACCATGTATACAAAGTAAAGAATGAATAAGAAAATGAGTGCAATATAAGGACCCCTAGAAAAATTCATTATAAATAAAGAGAAGCAAAAGATCTTACCTCAAACAAGAATAAACTACTGAATCTGTTAGTTGAGTATCCTTTTTCTCAAATAGGATCTTATCCTCTGGAGAACAAGGTAGTCTTCTTTCTCAGGACTAACAGAAACATTCACGACCATTTGGCCGTACACTTTCCCCATCCTCTCGTAGTTCACTGCGCCAAGAGTCAAAATCTTTCTCTGCCAGATCAGATCCTCATTTTCTATTACCTCTTTCCTTTTCTCCTCCATGACAATTTTTTGTTGACTTGCAACCCTTGTAGGATATAAATAGGTAACCTCTTCAATCTTGGGTATTGGTGGCTCTTTCTACTTTCTCCTAGGTGGAACATTGAGGATTTCAAACGCCTATTGATCAGTCACGATGGAAGAGGCTTCAAAACTTTGTCAAACCTATATCTAAGTGTGCTAACCATACTAAAGTCTTTATACATTAATGTAATTCGATGTGCATGGGCAGTTGCAATATAAGCATCATTTATAAAATCTATAAAAAAATCCTATGTTGTCTCTTGCAAGCATAGGAGGGTAGATAGCTGCCATCTCTTCTTGAGGCCATCCATAGAAGCAACAAAGAACAACCTATCAGATATCTCCTTGACCAGTCTAAAAAATGCAGCCTTAGGAATGAGGTGCCTGGTTGACTTTTGAGCTTTCCTAATCTCTGCAAAACACCTCTACATGTAAAACCATCTTGACTTTCTCTTTTTCCTCACAGGGGCTTCATTGGCAAGTTGAGAGTGAGGAGAAGCTGAGGGCTCAAACTCACCAAATGACTTGTTCTCTAAGGATTCACCTGAACATACGTTACCAGCTGGTGTAATAGGGACAACAATTTCTTCAACAGTCTCCTCAACAGTTAGCTCAGCACCTTCTTCAGAAGATTTCTTCACCAACATCTTCCTTGCAGTTTGTTTTATCCTAGCCATTGAAACCAACACGCCGCGATCAAGAAGCTTAATACAAAGTCGACTTACTCCTCTCACGTGATATGGAAGGCGAAATAATGCTTGGCCCAATACAACCCAAGAGCATGAATCTGAGGTGGATCCTTTGACCTTATCACTTTGTATAGAAGTCAAAAGGATGCTATTCCTTGAACCTCTTCTCCCTGCTTCGAATTTTCAATACAATGCAATTATGAAAATTTGGCATCCTCCTTTAATGTTACCTCTTTGTATGGAAGCCAAGACAGTTGTAGCTACGCCTTGGACCCGTCTTCCTAGCTTCACACAGGTTTGGTCAATACAACACGATTACGCGTCTTTGATTTTCTTCTTTGCCCTTATCACTTTGTATTAGGGACTTCCAACAAAACATGAACAAATGAGTAGCATGGACATACGGAACCTCTGTCGATCAGATACGTCAATATTGTCGATCGTACAACACCTCTATCCATCGATTACATCAGTTCTATCAAACGAACGGCAATCGTGACGTAAGGTTTGAAATCGCGCTTGCGCGAAATGAGGAGTTCTTATATACTTGGGTTTCTGATGTCTATGTATCATGTTTTTCACCGTGATATTAGGGTTTCTAGAACATTCCTTCTTCCTCATACGCAAAGAGGATTCTTTGTGCGAGAAGTTGATGGGGACGCCTGTCCTTTTCGGGCGTTTCATTAATTTAGTGTGTACATGGGTGATTCCATAGCGGGTGATTCCGCAAAATGCATATTAAATTAATAAACGTTTATGAGTTTAGAGTGCGCACTCGTAATAAATTAAGGTTAGGATTTATTTCTAACCAGTTGATTTATTTATGTAGCTGAAGACTGCTAGGTATTCACTTTTGTCGGTTTAATTGTGTTATTTTACTAACGATTGTGAATGCTTCAGTTGATGTGTAGAGATAGCAGCAGTGGCGGAGGAAAGCATTGGAGTCTAGCGGGTTTTCGATCTTTCGACTATATTTTGATAGGCGCCACGCCTATATTTTGATTATGTCTATAGAGACATCGATTATTTATTATTATTTTGTATGCGCTTATGCGCCTGGATATGTTATTCCTATTTGGACATTGAGATTGGGCGTGCCAGACACTATGGGCACCGTCCATTAGCTTTATTTTCCTATTTTTGGTAGAAAGCAAACTCAAAAGCTAAAAGCTTGTCATATTTTTGTAATTGGGCTATTTTTGAGCATAAAGATTGGAAATATACATTAAATACATGCTTTGTGAAGCGCTCACACAAGGCATGGGGGAGATTGAACCCAATTTGTCTCTTGTCTCATGTCGTGCTTGCTTTTACATTGGTTTTTGTGCTAAAAAGTAGAGTACTTTGTTCTTGGGGAATTCACTACGTGAGCTACCTGCGTCCGATCTGCGCACCAGTGGTATCAGAGCGGAGCAGAGATCAAGGGCTTCCAATCGCTACCAATCTCGGGCGAAGGCGGAGCTCCAGGAACAAACGGCCTCTACAGTCAATCTCGTCGCGAACCGTCGATACAGGCAGACTTCTGGCGATCAAGAACCCCTATTTCCACTGTCAGATCGCGAAGGACCACTCTCTGTCGGCGGAGGACCACTCCCTCATCTCCATGAACAAGTCGTGATAAACAGTAAGAAAGCCATAACTCTATCTTCAAAAAGCTTAGTGTAAAAGCTTAATTACAAAGTTTAAGAAGCTTTATTAGCTTCAAATCAACAAATCGATGCATCCTGGGAGGTCCGAAAATTGCGCGCAGTGAAAACGCCCCCCCCCCCCCCACGATTGAAAAAAAACGGCGGCCTCAGTCCACCTTCTTAAGCTTATTAAGCTTTAAGCTTAACTAATTAAGCTTAAGCCATACTATACTCTGCAAGTTCTACTGGGCAGACAAGTCTGCAAACTCTCGGTCACGCACTCCAGAAGACAAGTTTCACAAGTCGACACTAATCAAGTCCTGCAAGTTCTGCAAATCGGCTAAGTCCAGCAAGTCAACAACCCTGCAAGTCTGTTAAGTCTGCAACTCTGCAAGTCAGACTAAATCAGAACTGACTAACGCTTGAAACTCCTAGAAGACTTGTTCGTTTGCAAAAACTCAGAACTGGAAAGTTGTTCGCAGCAAGCTGTTTTACCTATCTACAAGTTCGTTGAAGTACTTTCAGCAAACGGAGACAGAAATATTTCAGAATTTCTGAAAATTGAAGAAGAAAATACCCAAAAATACATAGCCTTGTAACCCCAAATTTGAGCTACGCTCATCCCGCTAACTGATTTTGAGTGAGAAAGGTTTGTTGAGTTTTACAGGATGACTACCCCACATATGGATGATCCTATGGCTGAAGACGACCTACCCGAGCCTACCATGGAACAAAAGCTGGATCTTATCATGCTACAATTGGACGAAGAGCGAAGAGCTAGACAAGCCTTGCAAGCGCAATTGACAAAGCTACAAGGAGCGTCCACTGATAAAGAAGAACCCCAAGCTGAAGATCTGATTCGCCGTACCATCGACGCCACTCTTGAAGCACAAACCATTCGCAAGGAATCCAAGATAAGTAAACGAAGTTTCAAGTTTCGCACTTTCAATGGCATAAGAGAAGGAAAGACTGTTTTATCATTCATTAGCCAGTTTGATGACTATTTCCATGAGGAAACTTATCCTGAGAAAGATAAAATCAAATGTGTTACTAATCATCTGATAGATAGAGCATCACTTTGGTGGACTGTCGTCCGCAAGAGCATAGAATGTCCTGCTACATGGGAAGATTTCAAGAAGAAGTTCATGCAAAATTTCCTTCCACCGCAATTTCATGAGAAGGCTATCAAGCAATGGGATTTACTTCAACAACGCGACCGTGAGCCTATTCCACAGTATACAGAGCGTTTTTGGAATGCACTTTTACAGCTACGCATGCTTGAAGACGTACCAGAGACGACACATAAGCGGAAGTACATGTCTGGACTTCTTGGACATTACTACGCTGAGGTGAATATGTTCAAGCCTGCTACCCTTGAAGATGCCATCTCATTAGCTCACGACACTGAAGATAAGTTACGTGGAAGAGATCGACGACCACAGCCATTCCAAGCAAACGGTAATTATGGATCTAAACAATTCAATTCCAATTTCAGAAGGTTTAATCCAAGTCGTTTTTCATCACCATCTTTCCGCAAGAATTGGCCTAAACCACCTGCATTACCATCCACTGTCAATCCAAATCCTAAGCCTATCCAACAAGCAAATCCAAATATACCCAAACTCCCAGCCATTGCAAATAATGTGACCAAAGCCAAGCCCATCGTATGCTACAAGTGTCACCAGCCAGGGCATCTCGCAGCAAATTGTCATTCAAAGAAGCCATCAGCACGTATCAACTACCTTGGAGCTATGGACGAAGACGAGCATGAGGATATGCCAGATTTCACTGAAGAAGAAGATGATCCTACTACTACTTCCGACACTTTACCAGGTATGCCTACTTTACATTCATTGTTGACTATGAAATGTATGGTGGATGGAAAAGAAAGAACTGTATTGCATGATGACGGTAGTACCCATGACTTTATTTCAGCAAAATTGGTAAAGGAATTGAAATTGCATACAGTACCTACGCATTATCGCATAAAAGCTGCATTTTTAGGCACTAGGTACAATGGCACACAAGAAGTTCAAAATTTAGAAATTCAAATTGGTCCATATATTGAAAGAAGAAATTTCTTAGTTGTCCCATTACAATCTAGCGACATTATTCTAGGAATGCCATGGAGACACCAACATAATCCCAATATAGATTATTCCACACACACAATGAATATTAATTTTCAAGGAAAATCTATTACATTATTTGGTATGCATGCATCTCATATGTTTCCACTGCTTTCGCATACTCAAGCAAAACGTGCACTACGCAAGAATACTAAATCATATCTCATTTGGGTGAATGAATTACATGCAAAAGAAACTCATATGCACCCTAGACATAAGGAATTTCTTGCATATTTTAAGGATTGTTTTGCAGAAGACCTACCACCAGGTTTACCTCCATCACGTCCAGAAGACCATAAAATTGACCTAATACCTGGCACACAACCACCTTGCAAAGCTCCATATAGGCACAATCAAATAGAGCAAAAAGAAATCCAGACTCAAGTAGAAGAATTACTAAATAGAGGTTTAATTCGACCTAGCAGTTCCCCATTCGGTGCACCTGTGCTCTTAGTCAAGAAAAAGAATAATACTTATCAGATGTGTATTGACTACCGAGCATTAAATAAGATCACTGTAAAGAATAGGTATCCTATACCTAGAGTTGACGACCTTATGGATAAACTGCAAGGATCTTCTATATTTAGTAAAATTGACCTTAAATCTGGATATCATCAGGTGAGGTTAGATAGATCCGACATATTTAAGACTGCATTCAGGACACAGTTTGGCCATTACGAATTCTTAGTTATGCCATTCGGATTAACTAATGCACCTGCTACTTTCAGTAGAATGATGAACCGTATCTTTCTAAAATATCAGTATTGTGTGATTGTTTTCTTTAATGATATTTTAGTATTCAGTCAAAGTGAAAAAGAGCATTATGAGCATTTATCATTAGTTTTTCAATTACTGAAAGAAAATCAATTGTTTGCAAATCCTGACAAGAGTGAATTCTTTAAGACAGAAATAGAATATCTAGGTCATATTGTATCAGAAGAAGGAATAAAAGTTGATCCTAAGAAAATTGACGCAATATTGCATTGGCCTATTCCTAAAAATGTACATGAATTACGCTCATTCCTTGGTCTTGCTAGTTTCTATAGGAAGTTTGTACGTAATTTCTCATTACTTGCTTTACCACTGACCAAACTTCTTAAGAAAGGCATTGTTTATCAATGGACTGAAAACCAGCAGAAATCCTTTGATTTACTTAAACGTGCATTGACCAATGCCCCTGTCCTACAATTGCCTGACTTTAATAGACCATTCTTTTTAGTTGTGACCGATGCTAGCGGATCAGGAATAGGAGCCGTGCTAATGCAAGACAACCATCCAATAGCATATTCTAGTTCTAAGCTGAAACCCTCTGAGCTCAAATATTCCACTTATGATAAGGAACTCTTAGCATTTGTTCAAGCATTAAAACAATGGAAGCATTATTTAATGGGTTCAGAATTCATGATAAAGACCGACCAGCAAAGCATTAGACATCTACTTAGCCAACCCCAAATTTCTGACCGCCATATCAAATGGGCTTCATTCATTCAAAGTTTCCATCCTATCATTCAATACCAACCTGGAAAAGAAAATGTAGTTGCCGATGCATTGAGTAGAAGACCTGCAATTCATAACATTTCTATCATATCTTTTGATTCTTTGATTGCTATGAAAGACACATATCACCAGGATATTACTTTTCATTCTGATTGGCAAAAATTAGTTCAAAATAATTTCATTCCTGTTGATTCATTGTCATATAATGATGGATTCATGTTCTTTGAAAAGAGACTGTGTGTTACTATTCCATTCCGATCTTTTGTTTTAAATGAAATTCATTGTCCCCCATATCAAGGTCATAGAGGTATCATTTCTACATTACGCATGTTAACTGAAGATTTTTATTGGCCGCATATGGATGCAGATGTGTCTAATTTTGTTTCTGAATGTCTGATTTGTCAAAGAATAAAAAGACATCATGGTAAACAGTATGGGTTATTAATGCCTTTATCTATTCCATCTAAACCTTGGGAACATATATCTATGGATTTCATTATTGGCTTACCAAATACTAAATCTAACCATGACATGATTTGGACAATTGTAGATAGATTTAGTAAGCAAGCATATTTCATTGCATGTAAGAAAACTTTAACAGCATCACAAGCAGCACAGTTATTTTTGAAAACTATTTTTACTAACCATGGATTGCCGAAAGTGATTATTTCAGATAGAGATTCTAGATTTTGTAATAATTTCTGGATTACACTGTTTGCAAATCTAGGCACAAAGATTGATTTTTCATCTGCATTTCATCCAGAAACAAATGGACAAACAGAAGCCACAAATAGCACTATTTTAGATCTTTTACGTGCATACACTATCTCTAAACCTCAAACATGGGATACTCATTTGCATTTATTACAGTTTGCTTACAATAATACACCGCACACATCTACAAAGAAAGCACCTTTTGAAGTTATTTATGTACATAGATTACCTACACCTGTTGCATCTTTGTCTAATAGAATACAAAGTGCCGATGATATTGCTGTTATGCATAACACTATTTTTGATGAGGTAAAGGATATGATTGCTAAAGCCCAACAATCATATACCAAACAAGCCAATAAGAAAAGACAAGCCATGAATTTCAAAGTTGATGATTATGTTTGGCTTAGAATAGAAAAGCGTAGACTGCAAAGTGTAGATAGACATCCAGTTGTCAAATTAGCCCCTAGATTCTACGGACCATTTAGAATCATTCATAAGATTAATGACAATGCATTCAAGTTAGAACTACCATCTCATTGGAAAATTCATAATACCTTTCATATTAGTTTATTGAGACCATTTAGAGGACAATTACCTATCCACCCTGTCTATGAAAACCCACCTTTACTAGAAGAAGAGACTGAAATACTTGAACCAGAAGCCATTATAGACACTGACTACATGACCACTAGAACTGGCCGAAGGTACTCTAGATATCTCGTGAAATTTAAGAACCATCCTGTAGAAGAAGCACAATGGATGCACGCTAGAGACCTAAATGCTTTCCCCACTCTGTTAGCTCCACATTGAGCTAATAGCAATTGAGGTCAATTGCTATCCCACCCCGGGGGTATGATGCCAGGAGGCATATTCCACGGTGGATTCCGTGAGGTTTTACGGTGGATTCCGTAAACTTAGATGACCGGGGCTCATACGCAAAGAGGATTCTTTGTGCGAGAAGTTGATGGGGACGCCTGTCCTTTTCGGGCGTTTCATTAATTTAGTGTGTACATGGGTGATTCCATAGCGGGTGATTCCGCAAAATGCATATTAAATTAATAAACGTTTATGAGTTTAGAGTGCGCACTCGTAATAAATTAAGGTTAGGATTTATTTCTAACCAGTTGATTTATTTATGTAGCTGAAGACTGCTAGGTATTCACTTTTGTCGGTTTAATTGTGTTATTTTACTAACGATTGTGAATGCTTCAGTTGATGTGTAGAGATAGCAGCAGTGGCGGAGGAAAGCATTGGAGTCTAGCGGGTTTTCGATCTTTCGACTATATTTTGATAGGCGCCACACCTATATTTTGATTATGTCTATAGAGACATCGATTATTTATTATTATTTTGTATGCGCTTATGCGCCTGGATATGTTATTCCTATTTGGACATTGAGATTGGGCGTGCCAGACACTATGGGCATCGTCCATTAGCTTTATTTTCCTATTTTTGGTAGAAAGCAAACTCAAAAGCTAAAAGCTTGTCATATTTTTGTAATTGGGCTATTTTTGAGCATAAAGATTGGAAATATACATTAAATACATGCTTTGTGAAGCGCTCACACAAGGCATGGGGGAGATTGAACCCAATTTGTCTCTTGTCTCATGTCGTGCTTGCTTTTACATTGGTTTTTGTGCTAAAAAGTAGAGTACTTTGTTCTTGGGGAATTCACTACGTGAGCTACCTGCGTCCGATCTGCGCACCACTTCCCCCCTCACACCTATTTAAATCCACTCAAATATTTTTGCACCTTTTTTCTCTTGATTTCCTCACGTTGCAAATGTCTTCCTCTCTGCCCCCTGCTCGATGCAACATCACTTTCTCCTTCCCCTTCTTCCCTCGAATCCATATATGTTTCCTTCTCCCCTCAGCTCCTTTCAATGTCCAAATTGTCCGTCTCCATCTCCATCCCCTTCTTAATCACAAACACGTGTCCGTCCATAATCCCGTTTCCTCGATGTCACCCATTCCATCACCCCCACATTCCGTACTCCGTCCATAATCCATGTCACCCCCTCCATTCATAATATGGTTCCCAACCCGCACATCATTTCGTCCACTTCACCGTAGAAATTACCAAATCCCCAGAGTCCATCCCCAAGACAACGTACACAAAAACAATGCGAGAATGTGAATTACAAGGTTTTGATTTTCCTCTCATCGTTTCGTATTCGCTTCTCATCCTCCATGGCACTTCCAAATCCTCCCCTGTCAAATTCGTCTTCCACCACACGCCTAAGCAATTTCCAAAGTCCTTCCACAAGTCAAAGTTATTCCGTAATTTCCAAAGTCCTTCCGCAAGGCACGAGAAGTTGAATACGAAGGTTTTGATTTTCCTCTAATCACGTTGTATTTGCAAAGTCCTTGCAAAAGGTTTTCTCACATAGGTTTTTTCTTTCGTGTCGTATTAGTGTAGATCCCAACCGACTTGCGGACCGGAACTGTGTGATAGTGGAGTTTTGAGATTTGTAAATGCTTCAATTTGCGTCATATAATCCAATCATCCAACACATAGTGGGGGTTGCACTTCAAGAGCTTTATACATTTATATTTGCGTTTTATAGGCAACAATCTACATAGCTATTGTTTCTAAAAAAGATGTCATGAACAGAAATGTCACACATGTGTGCCTCCACATCTATAAAGGGGAAAAGAGTCCTTGAGCCCACAATGACAAAGGAGTCAATTGCTTCAAATGTTTCAATAGCATCTCATATGTCAGTGACAAGTGAAGGTTCAAGGAAGGCTTCAAAGTCTCCTGTGAGGATCCTAGGGCTTTCTCAAATTACAGATGTTACAACCTCTAAGAAGCTTTTAGATTTTCTCATAGAAAACAATATTGACATTACTTTCTATCCAAAAACTAGGGAGATTTTTAATCGAGAGTGGGACCTTGATCAAGTTCTTAATTTTTGCAAGGAAGATTTTGCAGAGTTTGAAGAGTTGGCATATCTTGTTGTTTAGTTGCATTCCAAGGAGTATGTTCACACCCCTATTGGAAGGTCAGGTACACTGAGAAGTCCTTGTTTACCAAGAAATGTGGTTATCATTCTCTTGATAGATTTATGAAGCTGAGTTATGCTCTTTACACCCCAAAAAAAATATAGGCTTATGCTTAAGTCCACTGCATTCATTGTATTTGCCCTTGTGAAATACCCTTTAAAATTTTATGAAAAGCATAAAGAAACCTCAAAATTATCTAGTTTTTGCCTTCTTAACGAGATATAGATGAAGTTGATGTTGAGGAGCAACTAGACACCTAGATGGAAGCATTAGTTGCAAAGGACCTGGATGTTGCTGAATTCAAAGTAGAGACAGTAATTGAAGAAACCACTGTAGAGATTGATGAGCCATCTGACAGTCCTTCAAGCCTTATCGTTTCATCTTTGCCTACTTTTCCAATCAAAGATAAGGAATATATATTATTGTCTAATCTCCAAACTCTTTTCAATTTGAGAGAATACTATTTCTTGGCAGTTATTGCAGAGGCATTTGTAGATGCAAAAGGCATAGTGGATGTTGAAAATCAGTCCAAGGAGGACTTACTTAAATTAGATACTCAAATGTTCGATGATATGTTTATAGATGCATCAAATTCTTTTTCCTTATGTTTAAGCAAGGTTAAAGATGCTGAGAGAGAGTTACAAGCTGCTGACAAAGAGTTTGACCAATTTCAAGAGAAGCTTGGAATCTCCAATTTCGGAAGGGAGAAGTCAAAATATGTAAAGGAGCTCAAGGATATCAAGAAGTCATCAATTAGCTTATGGAATCCATGCAAACTTGAGAGTGATGAAAATCAAATGGTAATGCATTCTTTTGTTTTTGTGGAATCACATACATATTTGTATTTTTTTCATTCTGACTATTGCTTTTACAATTAGAGATTGTAGATGAGGATAATTTATTGGGAAGAGCCAAAGGATCGAGAGTTGGTGGCAGTTTCCTAAAGGATGTTGCACTTAGGCATTACATATCGAGTAATCAGTTTAAATCATTAAACCTTGTTTTCAAAGTAGAAAGGTCAAATTTATGTCCATCTTACTAAGCAGAAAGTAATATCCTTTTCTCACCAAGCTTCCTTGATTGCTTGAATAAGATTCACAATTGAACACTTGTACTCTTTCGAATAGTTAGATGTTATCTTTTGTTCCTTGAGCATTTTTGAAAGTATGTCAAGGTGTCTCCAAACCTCCATTCGTAGGAATGCGATTCGTGGTGGGCTAGCCACATTTGTTGTGATTGCACACAACTCTCTCTAACACTCCCACAATGTATTCATTTGTTTACCAGTATGATTTCTTAGAAATCATCTAGCTTTTGCACCCCCCATAGAGGCATGTGCTAAGACCTTTCTTGTTTTCCCTAAGGCTTTTGAATCCTTTCTCAAGTGAACTTGACCTCCATGAAAACCCATTTTTGATAGTAAAGTCTCACCTTTAAGAAGAGCCGGCCGCAAAGTACTCCATTCTTTGGATCCCAAACTCTCCATGCAATAAATACAATGATATTTTACATTAGCCCCATTACTTACTCCAAGCATACATTTGATATTTTTTAAGTCAGCACTCATATGTCATTCAACATTAAAACTACCAACACCATCGACTATCAACATTTCATCTTCACTTTGAGACTTTATAATATCAGGAATACCTATATGAAAGAATAACCATTTCAAGGTTTCATGACTTTCAGTTGGTACTTGGGCCGCACTAATCCACCAAAGCTCCATTACGAATTGTATCTTAAATTGTTGTTCTTGCCCCCTACCAGTACTGTAATCCAATGCCCTGTTCATGATACAGATTGCTGACTCTTTCTATCTTTTGTCCCTTTTGAATATGTGCTTCATCCAATTTCAGTGCAAACTTCAAAATACCACCACATTCTTGGACAGTAAATTTATACATATGGACCATTGCAATTTGGACTCTTTTAAGATCAATCCAAATATTATTAAATGTGTTGTATTCAAAAAATGCATTTGTTTTATGTTTTTCAAAGGGCATGGATCGGCCTTCTATATGAATATACTCCCCAAAAACATCTAGAATCCTACAATTCATAGCTGTCCTAGCAATTGAAACCACAATTAAGATTTATAAACCACAATTTAGAGAGAGTATGATAACCTGTATGACTGATACCCATAATGTCCCATGTCTCCACTATTTCATTTGATTTAAGATTTATACACCACAATTTAGAGAGAGCACAATAACCTCTACGACTGATACCCATACTGTCACATGTCTCCACTATTTCATATGATTTAACTATTCCTTTTAAATTTTTCACTAACTCTTTTAGAGCTTAGCTTCTCAAGTCTACATTTTCAGGTGATTTAAGAATCCTTATAATATCCTTCTTTGTCACGGTTTCTTTAATAAGCTTAATCCTCTCATCGTTCTCTCGAATATTAATACCTGAAATATTAGAGACACATCTCTTTGCAAGATTTAGTCTCCTTTTCTTCACCTGACTACACAAGTCCATTATATTTTTAAGTGGTCTTTTTCTCTATCTAAATCCTATTGGAGTTTCTTTCAAGCATAGTAATTTTTATTGCAATGATTGATTAGAGTTTTCTAGATTATCAACCTTGTTTGTTAGCTTAGAAATTTTTTTTTGTGCCAATGTTAATACTTCCTTCATTTCATGCATTTGTTCTGTAAATGTAAAAGATACAGAATATAACCTCATGCAATAGCCAAGCATCCCATCACAACCATCTCCAACATACCTTATGAAGCTATGAATATTGTAAAACGGAGCATGCTTACATGTAGAAGGGTCCCGAGGATAAATATTTCCATCCATCCATAAGTTTACATGCTTCTTTCCTTTTAATCGTGACCTATTAGCTTCATCCTTGTCCAACAATGCTCAATGGTGTATACTCCTCCAAGATGAATAGATAGGATCTGACTCAATAGTAAGTTTATACTTGCGTGGTGGGGTTGCGCTTGTATTGCTAGAAGAGGTACTGGTAAACATTTTGGTAGGGAACCCTAAACGGGACAACAATATCACAAAGAAGGAAATAAAAACCACATGAAAGAGAGGTGCAAAAAATGAACGTCAAGGAACACAAACGAGCGGCATCTTTCGGTGCGAAAATTCAAAAATACAAGATTTTTTAATTTCCAAGAGAATAAGACTGAAAAGGTGACACTTAGCGTCCATTAAAGATTGAAGATATTTAATACCCGGCCTCTTAAATGAATCATATATTCTCTCATTAATCACGTCTAGGCAGCCAAATTTGGAGGGTTTTTTTCTTCTAAATATCCTCTAATTAGCAACTTAAACATTTTCTTACAAGTGATGTTTTAAAACATTTTTGGCCCTAATGATTCTCCAAGAAGGATCCATCCAACACCATCTTCAATTTCAAAGGATAGATCTACCCACCATTACTCCAACTACACTTGTAGAGAGGGATAGTGCATCAGCTATGTGAGAGGTCAATTTTTTACTCTCTTCAGTGTACTTACTATGGTCCTCGTGGTCTTTTGGTTGATTAAATGTATTACATTGTTGATCAAGTTAGGGATAGGTGTGTTTTTTATATTGAGGTATTGGCAAGGACTAGGGTCTCGATAGGTAGTGGGAGTTGGGAGAGCATGTCTAGTTTGCGAATGAATGCACCTATATTATGGTTGGGATTTGCTTGGACTAAGGTCTTGACTAGTAGTTGCAAATATTTGGGAGATCATGTCCACTTCGAGGCATATGCACCTATGTTGTGGTTGCAAGTCCTAGGCTTCCTAGTGTTGGCACAATTTTTTGTATTTGTGTTGTTTTGCTATTCTATCCATTTTTTTATAGTTTTGTTTAAACAATGTTTCAAATAATCAAAATGCAATGATTTCTTGTTAACAATTATATGAGTTTTTAGTACATTATGTGCAAAAAAGCTTTCCGATTAATTTATGCTACATGCTTTAACCTCACAATGTTACTTTCATATATTCATTTATTCTTCCATTTGAGTTTTGGAGTTTAGTTGATTTTTCAAATGAGTTCCCTTGTTTTGTGTTGTCTTGCCATTCATAGTTGTCTTGTGTTTCGTTTAGTTTCTCCTTTGATTCATTTTGTTTAAATGTTTGATTTATTTGGCTAAATATGTGTGTGTACATGTGCTACGATTATGTGTGGCCATTTTCTAAATTGGGTGCCTATTGTGAGGTCCGCAAGTGTGTGTGGATGAGCCCCATACATCAACCAATTTAGGATTTAGGGTCTAGGGTTTAGCGTTTAGGGTGGATGATCTCTGGGAAAAAAGTGTTCTAAGCTAAATGTGTGCACTCTATTATAATGGTGTTGTGACACTGCGCTTCCACCACTACAAACCTGAGGGCAGAGTTTTTCGCCAGGAATTTGAACTCATTAGTCAGCAGCATTAGGAATTTGTTTTCCGTTGTGTGGCTACTGGTAAGCGACTATGGGAGTTTACTCTCTAGGGTTTCTTACCAAGCATAAACTTGTGTGGAGAAGATATGATTTGTGGAAGGAAGTAAAAGGAAAGACAATGAAAGAGCATTTGGCAACCGACAATAATGGAGTCGTATTTTCGAAGACAGTACTCGAGCAAATGCACAATGTTATCAAGCAAGTGAAATCAAAAAGTAGCATGAGCTTTATTCAAGATGTGGCCGTCTATATCAAGTTTGAAATGATGGCACCTATTGTAGAGAAGGTAGCAACAATAGCATACTCCTAGGCTCGTCATCCATAAGAACAAGCTTGCTACAATATTAAGGTTTGGTGCGGAAGAGCTTTTCAAGGATGACAAAAATGAGGACGAGTCAAAAGGCAAGCTAGAAAACATGGACAAAAATGAGGACGAGCACAAGTATAGCTCTGGGAAGATCTTGTAAGAGGTTGTGAAGATGCTATCAAGAATTCCAGGTCGAATGGCAAGGGGGCTATCTTGGACTTTTTTGGTGTGTCTACAAAAGCCCGAGAGACTCTTGAAAGAATCAAAGAACTGAGTTTGTTAGGGTGGGTTTAGACCCGGTAGACGATCAAGCATCCCAAATACAAATGGCCAATCAAATTTCAACATGGAAAACTGTATGTTCACACACATGGTGGAAGGCCAAAAAAGTTAGGGGCCTTTTTTGACACGTCATGGCCAAGTTTTTGCTCCTCTCTTCCGGCCTGCCCAGCACGGACAAATCTTGGGAAATCCTTGAAGATGGGTGGAAAAGGGGATTTTTCACCCTTTTGTCCACCGTGCAAGTGTGAACCCACCCTTAGCGAAGCGCGTAAACAGATCGTATCCAGATGACGTTGTTTCTAACGTCCACCTGAAAACGCATCCTAAAAACCCAAATCATGCAACTGATTAGGATTGACGATGACGACTGTGGCAACTGTTGGTGATGACGGACCACGATGACGGTCGATCACTGATGAGGGCGGCCTGTGGTAACACGCGACGAATAATGCAACATATTCCGCAGGCGGGAGGATGGTGTAATAAATTCGACGGAGCCAATTACGTATTGGCTGGTGGTGTCGGTTGGTGCAGGGACTGCAGCGCAAATTACCATGAACTAACGTTAACTGCCTGGAAAGAAGACTTGGTTTTTACCTTCCGAGACATCACGAATGATTCAATTCTTCCGAGTGGGATAAATATCAGATAGTGGATGATTTACGGGGTGGCAACGTTAAACTCGGGGGAGATCGATATCGAGACTGCGAGAAGGCAACATTGGACGCAAACAACGAGTTAAGGAAGAGCTGTAGGATGAATGCCATAGTCCATGTCTTTGCTCTTCATTACTTCCAGCGAGATACTGAGTGCGGTCTAATTGCATCCTGCAGCAATCGTATGTTTCTAAGGTGGCGCCTGCTATTCGAGTGCAAGATGCATGCAAAGGCTGTGCTTTTTTTATGAGTAACATTGCTTATGGACAGCACGGATTGTATTTCTGGTTTCGTTTTGCCTCTGCAATTGACGAAGCAAACGCAGGGTGATATCATGGCGGCGTTCAAAACGCAAGGACGATGGTATTTTAAGAAAGCAGGCATCTTAAAAACGTTCAGTTCAAAATGCAAGAAATAATGAAGGCGAAGAGAAGAAGGAGATTATCGGATTCTCTTGATTACATCATTAAGCATTATACAATGCAGATTCTTTTACTTGTTAAGTTTAACTTCATGATTTTTTGGAAGTATTTTTTGTCATACGCTTGATTTTGATAATTGAAAGTTGTAAGTTTCTATTTGTAGTTATAAGGCTTCTACATCAATGCTTCAAACTTGTTACCGATTGATTGTGAAATGTATAGAGAAAATATATTTCAATCTACAATGATGATGATTACTTTTGGGGAGGAAGTAGTATAAGTGGTATTCTTACAAAATGACCTTGATCACCTTTGAGAGTAACCTTACCAAAAATTTGATCTAATGTTTTGAATGAAGGTGCTAGTGTTATATTAAATGTAAGGTTTAGGGTCTCCTTAGGTTGAAGAATAAAAGAGGTGGGAAAAATATTGACATCAACACCCTGATTGTCATTGTGAAATTTGCAAGAAGATTTGTAGGTTTCTTTTACGGATGCAACATTTGTAATGCTTCTTTGTACTTGAATATGTTGAGTAAGCATAGTCACCACCACAAAAGGAGCATTCAACTCGTATGCTTTGGTAAACTTTGAATCATGGCACTTCTTTCCTGTTGCTTTATACACTTCTTCCTCACTCACACCATGAACTGAGCATGCAAAGCTTATGTAGTCTTCAAATCCTAAAGAGCATTCAATCAATCAATCAATCAATCAAATTATGGCATTACTTATAATATCAATTATTTTTTAATACGTTTCAAAATTAAGAGTTCAAAGCAATGATTTGTAAATGTGTGGAAGGAAGCCAAGTAAAGCCTACCTGCATCAAAGATAAGGCCAGGATTTAAAGATCCCTTTGCATTTAGGAATCCTGAACCAAGATCAAAAGCGGTTGCATGTGTGAAATAATCGTCCACATTATTATGAATGGGTCTTCCTTTATTGTCCTTTATGGTTGCACTAGTTGACAAAGCAGAGGCAATAGCAGCTGCACTCCATGAGGGATTCATTTGCTTAATCAATGCAGCTACACCAGCTACATGTGGTGCTGCCATACTTGTCCCAGAAAGCAAAGCAAACTTAGCACCTACATAGGGCAATAAGAAATCCATATTTTTTCAAATATCAAGTTAGGCAACTAAATGTCGATTTTGCACTAAATAATGACTCTAATATCCCATTGCATGCAAGTTAGGTACGTAAATGCCCATTTTGCACTGTACTTTGAAAATATTGACTCGAATATCCCATTGCATGCTAGCATAACATTATATTGACAATGGGAAATGAAGTCTGTGTTTGTAAATACAATTAGAAAGGAAAACTATTCAAAGTGAAAGACCAACTTGCCTATTAACTCAGGTATGATTGTAGTTCCTGGAGTATATGCACCCCATATAGACTGTCCAGGGGCTAAAATGTTTGGTTTCAATATATCAACAGGTTCTTCAGTGACTATGTTCGCAAAGCTAGGACCTCTTGCAGAGAATGTACTCACAAGAGGAGCTTCTAATGTAAATGTTCCATTTAAGTTTCCAAGAATCTTTCCCTTTGGTTCTTTAGCAGATCTAAAGTAATTAAAAAACACCTAGAATATAGAAATTGAACCCCATCAATATGAGTAATACTCTTCAACAATATTGAAGTTATTAACATTTCACATGGTTACGCATAAAACATAATTTGAGATTTTTATATAGAGCTACATCATGATCCTTGATATTTAAGGTTATGTACATCTTGGTGTGCTAGCACTACAAAACAAGTATGTGAACAACTAAATAAAGACCATGGAGGTAAAAATTTCAGCACCTGAGAATCATCTGAGAATTTAATGACAAGTGCTGGCGTGTTAACCACGAATTTTTCCATACCATTTGTTGCATTGGTAAGGTCAAGTATGAACCCCACTGCACCAAGTTCCTTTGTAGTCTTCTCCACACTTAGGAGAATAGAGTTGCTCATTTCTAGTTCACTTCCAGTAAAGATGCATAAAAGAATACTATCTTTTATTTTATTTTTATCATAAAAGCTTGAATTTTTGCAAGGAAATTCTTGGGATAAAGATATATTTCTCCATAACAAAGCATCTGTAGCTGCTACAATTGGATACATGATATTCTTAGGAGTACCAGCTACATAAGAAACAAAACAAGTGAACATTCTATAATGCAACATGTGGTAGATAATAGAGCTACTACTCTAAACTAATTTAAAATCAAGGTCTTGATCAAAAAGATAAGGGAGGACTACGCAAATGTTGTAAGTTGAAGAAAACCTTACGTGTTATATTAGATTCTCCTTGGATGGAAGCTTTATTCCCAAGGACAATGCCACAAGGATATTCTCGATCAGTGGTGCTGGAAGCAATAGTAGTAACCCAAGGAGAGTTGGATCTCATGGAGCTAGGTCGAGGACCATTGTTACCAGCAGAGTTTGCAATAAACACTCCTGCCTTATTGGCATACAGCATTGCTACTTCTATTATTGTCAAAAATGAGGTTGTATTGTCATCCGGATCATAATTTAGTGAAATGCTAATAATATCCACCCCATCTTGGACTGCCTGCCCCAATTGCAAATCAAATCCCTCATTAGCAAAACTTTTCAAAATGAAATTCTTACCTATGTTTAAGTATAGAACATTCATAAACTCATCTGGTTCAATGCTTGTATTTGCAATTTTAATTAATCATGGTATGTACTCCATATGTAATGAATGGGTGAAATTGAATATAAAGAATTCTTTAAATTATATGGTTATATTGAGCTAAACCTGATATTCATGTCATCACACTTTTAACCAATGTTATAGAAAATATTAAACCTACTTGTGAGGTCAAAAAAGTAAGAATCATGAGGAATGAATATTCACAATTATGAGGAAATGTTAAGCGTACTTAGTCAATTGGATATAACATTCTTAAAATAATGTGATTCGACACTTTTATTATAATCATTTTTCATTACAAGTGACACTAGTAGTGAGCTTGTGAGACTGAGTCATGTTTTCATATATAACATTCTTAGACTAGTATGATTCAAACCTTTTAATTATACTCATTAATAATTGAGTAATTTTATTAGTAGTACCTAATCATAATTCATGAGTTATCACTCCAAAACAAAACACTCTTAAATTATTGTGTCTCAACATTATTGTAGACCACTTTCAAAATCATATGTTAAAGCAATATACTTGATCAATTGCTGCAACAATGTCTGCTTCATCTCCGGAACTAGGGTTTGTAAAGCTACATCGATAGGCTGCCACCCTGCATATATATCAATTACACAAGATTGGCATTGTACAGAGGTCATTAAGAGGTTATTAAGAAATACCAATGGCAAGGATGAATTATGTCCTTTCTTGGAGTATTAAGTGCTCACCGTGCACGAGGAGCCATACCACTTGCTTCGCCAAGTTTCACATCATTGAAAATCACTTCAACACCATGATTTCCGGCTGCAATGGATGCAGTATGCCTATGTCACATAGCATATAGGATAAAAGGCAATTATTAGACCTTTATGGATGATAGTGGTGAAAAAATCAAGGCAACCAAGGGTTTGCTAACCCATGTTCACTAACTAACCTTTGTGAGGTGATGACTTTCAATTAACCACTAAACATTAGGACCATTTCATAACTTAAACTAGTTGTGTGTTTTGTGCATATGTAAAATTATGTGTTCACCTTCATTCTAGAAATCCAATGTCATGTACCACCCAAACTTTAGCTCATATAGCTTACCAATTCTCTACATCTAAGTATGATATGGGGCAAATATTTATGGATGGTTAGCGTACTCATTCCCACCTTATTAGCACGTGATATTACTCTATCAATCATGCCATATTAATAATGTCAAGTCATGGACGGTTGTAACTATGTGTGATGTTTTTCTAAACTTAGCATATCCAATAACTTGTTCTTGAAAACTTAAAAGTATAAATGAAGAAATAATAAGCTAGGATTCAAGTGTATTTGAATGTGCATGCCAATATCTATACTTTCTTTTTCAAGAAACACATATGTATACATAGATTCCCATGTTATAAGGATAACTACAAAAATGTATGTAAATGGTGTGTACTAGTTTTTTGCACCTCAATAGCATGTGATATTGTTATAATACATATAAAAACTGAATAATATTGACATATGATGAAATCATATACCTATGCTTATCAACATTTACATCTTACATTTTACAAAATTTCAAATTATTGAAAGAGGATAGTAAATTACGTTCCATGCCCATCTTGATCAAAGGGAGAATCATAATCCAAAGAGGCATTGAAATCTCCAGCAGCCTTCATAGCTTTGTTAAAGTATTGTGCTGCAATAAGCTTGCCATTGCAAGATCCTTCTGGAAACATGGGCCCTATGTCACATTTCCCATGAAAGTGAGGAAGTGTCTCACTGTAGGGCATTGATGGTGTATTTTGAAAGCTAGGGTGTGTTGGATCAATGCCTGAGTCCACCATGCCAATAATCACACCCTCTCCCGCATTCTCTACTCCTCCAGTTATCGGCCACACACTTGTTGGTAGGCCGAGGAATTTTGGGGTATGTGTAGTTGACAACTTAACTTTGTTAGTTTTTTGAATGTGCCTTACACCACTTGTGATTTCCAACAATTTCTTCTGCAATTTCCAAATGATAATTATGAAAGCATGACCTGACATTGGCACAAAAATGTGAAGAGGCCATTATCTTTGCATGTAATTAGTGCATTGATCAATAATATGTATATGCCATGTTAAATCTATGCAACCTAGGAGGTAACACAATGGAAGAAATTTTTCACATGGATGAAGTATTAAATAATAATTCTGAGCCAATCAAAGCTGAAAGGCAAGAAAATATTCACAAATATACAAATACAAATAAGACTATTGATTCTTATTCTAAAAATTAGTTTAAATGTCCAAGAAGTAAGGGAATTTGGATAAAATGTGAGCACCTGTTCAGGGTCAATTTTGACAGCAAATCCATTGATCACATGGCTATAAGAGTAAATTTTTTCATAGCTCCCAAGTTCAAGTGTATTTGATAACACCAAATCATGTTGCATTGTTAGGTTAGTGGCATAACTTAGCATGTCTGGTCGACTGAAACATGTACAAAGTAAAGTTTCATGAATTCCAATTGTTTATGATTGACTAAAACATGTAGAAAGTAAACTTACATATGTTCCACTTGTTTATTATTCAATTAATGCAACAATTTGTGATTTAGGTAAGTTTCTCTAAGCCATGAAAAGTGAGTGGTTTTGCTAAATTATTGGTGACTCACATTAATAAGAGTTGTCAAAGTAAGTGAGTGGTTTTGCTAGGGGCAATCAAATTGTTTGTTGTTCATGTACACTTAATGAGTGGTTATTAGATTAATCTAGTCATTTGTGATATCGATGCATGAACGCCACATGTAAAGGCAAGGAGCTAAGGTTGATTATATGTACAACAAAAAAAGCCTTACTTGAGTGTAATTGAAGTAGCTATGTGCATGGATGCTTGCCTTTCATGAGTAGACTAGAGAAATATGAAGGAAGGAGGAAGATTGATAGAGTACAAATGAATTGAAGGGGCTATGATGATGAGCAATGGTTGTATTTTATGCTGAAACACGTGTGGCAAAACCAACTTTGAGGTAGCTATGATTACGAATGGTTGTGTCCCAGACTCCCATGTGACTCATGCAATACAACAACAATCGAAGAAACTTAAATAAGGAGGACCTTGGCTTGGATTCCTGGAATTTAGTGACCGCAGGCTCGTCCTCCATCAACACAATGTATATCTCGGCTCTGACAAATCCATTAATCAGCCCAAGCCAAGTGAGAAGAAGGGCCATAGCCGCCACGTGCCGGTGGTGGGCGCCTCCTGTCAACACCATTTTCGTCTGTTGCGGCTTTGGAAACGCTCTCGTTGGCCGGTTAATCCTCGAATAGCAACGGCGTAGAGAGGGAGAGAGAGAGAGAGAGAGAGAGGAGTATATGATCGAATAGCTATGGCGTATATGGAAACTCCACCGGGGGGGGGGGGGAGAGACAGAGAGAGAGAGAGAGTGACGATGATTGAATGAGAGAGAGAGAGAGAGAGAGAGATTGTGTGTGTGTGTGTGTGTGTGTGTGTGTGCGTGTGCGTGTGTGTGTGTGTGTGTGAATGAACGTAAGAGAGAGAGGGGGGGGGGGGGGGGGGGGGGCGCTAGAGCTGCTAATATATTACATGTATATATGAGATTATGAATGAATGCAACGGCGTATAGAGAGAGAGAGAGGAGTATATGATCGAATAGCTATGGCGTATATGTAGACTCCAGAGAGGGAGAGAGAGAGAGAGGAGTATATGATCGAATAGCCATGGCGTATATGGAGACTCCGCAGGGGGAGAGAGAGATCACAGAATGACAATGATTGAACGAGAAAGAGTGTGTGCGTGGGAATGAATGGACGGGAGAGAGAGAGGCTAGAGCTGCTAATATATTACATGTATGCGATTATGTTATTATCGAGAAACCCGAATGAATAATCTTGTTAACCTCGCCGCCTTACAAGCAGCTACAACTACGATTACTTCTTTGCCCGCCGGCGGCGTGCACACTGCACACCCTCGTTTGTTGTTTGCTGGCCTCGATCCCACAGTTGGACACGCAACCTCACGTTAATTACACCTAACAACGCTTGTTAACCCTCCCTCGAGCTTTACATCATTGTTTACCTCTTTCGATGATCGCTAGTTTTTAGTGACTACTAGCTTTGCCCCTCTCCAAATAACTAAGTTTCCATTAAAGTTCTCTTGCTTTCATTTCCTATTCCATTAAAGTTCTCTCGTCCTCATTTGCTAGGCTGGCCCTTCACTACCATACAAAGCAAGCCTTGACAAGCATGATAAATATGATTTCTATAGGCATGTCTATATGTAGGTTTATAAGAATATCCATACGCACATCTATAGATGCATTCTATGAGTTATCGTTCAAAATAACATGCTCTTATTGTTTGCAATAAGATTGTAACTGTAGTAGCGTATGAGGAAGCATTTTCCACTGCCTGTTACACTGTTGGGAACGTGCAGGCCGAATGTCATATTAATAAGTTGATGATAGAATGCTTGTTCTATCATCAAAGTACTACCATGTATTGTTCTAAACTCTTTTGTGAACTACAACATCTTGGTTCATGTTGATGCAGCATTGTCATGATGCTCAATTGATGTTAGATATAATATGAACATTGTTGGATTATTTGTGATGAATGGGATTTTTTGGATGATCATATTCAATAGCTAGTGGGTGTAATCTGCGGCCAACAAATTTATTTGTGTATACTTGGTGATATACATTTTAAGGTATTTCCCGTTGTCGAAACGTTTGGGGTCAAAAGTCTACCGCGGTGTCACAGCGCGTAGGGTTGAAGGTCACCACAGGGGTTTGGTAAGAAAACTGGACAAGATAGATAGAGATATCTCTTCAAGAGATAAGTAGATTACAATGAATGTTTAAAGGTTCAAGATGTACTTCACGGTCAATCACAAGGGTTTGAGAGAGAAGGATGTATGGGGGTTCAAGAGCTTAGACTTCGAAGATGGTAGAGATAAGGGAAGGGTTGAAGGTTTCAAGCTAAGTTCTTGAAGGTGTTAATAGAGCTTCCAACTGCATGTTCTTAGCAAAGATCACAAGAGTATTATCTCATAAGTTCTAACTCAGATCAAGCTTTTTTTTCTTGACTATAAGAGCAATCACAAATTATAAAATCAAGTACGATATCCTGTCATGTATCATAAACAACTCTGCGTCCCATCATTCATACATGATGCCATAGCATGAATAAACTTTGCATGATTACATTCAATGTAGACTGTTAGGGACAAAAGCTTATGAGTCAATTTCAAGGCTTGTAGGGCAAAGAGACTTGCTTCAAGAGAGCTTCAAATTGAGTTCGTGATAAGAATAAGTTACCACAGTCAAGAAATAAGATAAAAAGCTCCTCTTAATACAACTCAAAGCATCTATGAATGATCTATAAACATTGCCCTGCCATAGGGGCACATAATACTTGCATATTTTGACAAGATGTCTTCTGTAGAGTAAGAAATGAATTAAAAGAACAATGTTGTAGCTAATTTTTTGAATATGGCTCAAGATATCAGCCCCAAATCTGCCCAAATAACTTTCGAAATTCACCTCTAATGATAGCATAAACTTCCCCTAATACAGTGTTCGTGTGTTTGGTATCGAGAGTCCACTACGGGGGTAAGAGACAGCAGGGTGGAGAGGAGTAGACGGAAGAGAAGGGGTTCGAAGAAATTGAAGACATAGAAGAATACTCCCAAAAAGAATTAGAAAATGTAGAAGAATACTAACAGAGATGAAGCCTGTCAGTTTATTCCTACATTATGAGAAGAAAAAACTCTAATAGACAAAAACGTGTATAAAATAATGCCTTCCTCTATGCTGCTCAGATCGCCAACCTGATGCCTCCATTGGCTTCAAAAGGGGGATAAAATTTCAGGACACCTGTAGCCAGATCACTCCTTCTTCATCTCCCACTTTGGAGCATTGTTTACTGCCTGAAAACAGTGATCGCGCATCGAACGATTTCACCAATCTCTTTTTACATAAAATCCTCTCAAATTAGCTGAAAGCTACATGCTTTCTTTTACATGTTATTATAATCTAGAAGTTGTCTATAATTTTATGGATTTTTACAAGTGATAATATCTAGAATATCAAAAATTGGCTAAAACTTGTCCAAAAATCTAATATTTTTGAACCATGAACACTAACAGTAATATCTAAAATGGCATTGGCGTTCTAAATCTTTAAGGAAGCAGCACTCTAGAGTTTTTCACATGATATGCGTATAACTGCACGACAATAGGGGTAAGAGTCAACAAGGTGAAGGGAAATTTAGGGAGAGGAGTTGACGAAAGAGAAGGGATTCAAAGAAATAGAAGATGTAGAGAAGAATACTCACAGAGGTGAAGCGTTTCAATTTATTTCTACATTATGAGAAGATAAATCTCTTGTAGAAAAAAATGTGCATAAAACAATACCTTCCTCTATGTTGCTCAAACCGCCAATCTAACGCTTCCATTGGCTCCAAAAGGGGGGTAAAATACTAGGGCACGTGGCCAGTATTCTACCAGATCACTCCTTCTTCATCTCCTAATTCGGAGTGATGTTCATTGCCTGAAAGGGATCGCGCGTCGCACGATTTTGCCAGTCCTTCTTTTTACATAAAATCCTCCCAACATGGCTGAAAGCTACATACTTTCTTTTACATGTCATCTTATTTTAGAAGTTGTCTATAATTTTTGGATTTTTATAAGAGATAATATCTAAAATATCAAAATTTGGCTAAACTTGTCCAAAAATCTAGTATTTTTGGACCATCCACACTACAAACACTAACATTAATGACTAATATGGCATTGGCTCTCTAGATCTATAAGGAAGCCACACTCTAGAGTTTTTCACACTATGTGCGTGTAGTGGCACGACAACTGTTCATCACGAGACCACAGAGTTGGCACTTGGAGTAGTATGATCGTACAATTGTTTCATTGCTTACTAGTTTACTCTTAAATTTGAATGTTACTCATTGTAGTAATGTTTGAAAAAGAAACCTTTAGTTTGGTATCCCAAATAGAAATCGGTGAATCATACAAATCTTTTGTGTTGCTGGACAATGGTGAATCATAACAATCTTTTGTGTTGCTAGACAATGTTTGTATAAGCATCCTGTAAAGTGGCTTTGGGAAATAATTACAAAACAACAATCCCCTAATGCCTAGACCTAGAGCCCTTAATACCTAAACCAAGCCCTCAATATCTTTTAATAACTAATTTTAATTTGTTAAATTTTACTAATTACTCTAACCCACCATAGTGTTCTTGTTGCAAATCCGAGTTGAAAGCATGAGAGAGTGTGCACAAGAGGGAGAGAGAGAGCTCAAGTATAAGAACAAGATATTGTTTAGTCAGTTGTTCAAGGTACAACTAGTACACTCTTCTCACAATTTGAGTGTGTACTTTAGGCTATTTATATAGCCTCTGGGGGAGTTAGGGTTAGGGTTTCCCCTGTCCTCTAGTCCATTTACACCTAGCTACCCTTATCCTCTCTAGTGTAAGGAGAGTTCCTATGATTATATTTCAACAAACCCCCCCCCCCCCCCCCCCCCAATGCCAAATGGCATTGGATAAAGCATGATAGGATGCCTCCCCTTAATGCACAATCAGATGCCTTTATAAAATCAGGCTACAAGAGAAGGTTATAGGTATAGAGTGTTACAAGACTCAAAAGAGTCAGTCATTTGTGGATTGGGAGGCAAAGTTGGCCTCCAATTCCTTAGTTACTTTTGGAATACTGGGACACTTACTGGTGATATGCCCAATCTTTTTGCATTTATTGCACTTCATTTTGTCGTGATATTTCTTCTAGCAATTGCTCACAAATGCCCTTTTTGTGACAGAAGGAGCACTTAGTAGAAGTTGTATGGACTAACACTTGCTCATGCTGAAGACCCTTCAATATGGTTTATCTTCTCTTCATCCAGGCATGACTAGATGGCACTTGCTAAAGTTGGGTTCATGATATTAGTTAGGGTAGTCACAAGAGTTGGAAAGACCTTCTTCAGAGACTTTAGTAGGATGGCAATGGCATCTTCATCATGGATGGGTGCTTGAACGGAGGTAAGCTGTGCCATAAGCCCCTTCACATGTGAGATAAACTTGCTTAGATCTTCTCCCTATTTGTATTCCAAGCTAAAAAACTTAATCTTGAGAAATATCTTGGAGTTCTTCCCTATAGAACCATTGTTGTAGAGTTTATGCAAGAGCTGCAGAACACAAGGTTCAAGAAATAGCAAGGAAAGAGACTAACAAGAAGAACTCAATTTTTTAATGCCAAAGTACTCTATATTGTTTGTCAAGAAAATTACATGAGGTCCAAGTTCAAAAAAATCTGAAGTATCTCATAAACTATTTTGCATTCAGGTGTATGATGACAGTTGTGCCATTGGCACTTAGGCTTGAAGAGACTTGAAGAGTTCTGCTGGAATTAGTTTTGCTGGGGTAACCTCTTGAGGGGTAAGTCTTTTTCTCCCAAAGTGTAACATTATCTTCAAACCTGAATGTGTGATTTACTATGAAAAACATATTCATGTACAAGGCCTTGTCTTTAGTGGTTTGTTATCAACTATGTAAGTCCAAAGCATTCTGTAAAGATTTGTTCGTGCCCTTTTAGCTTACAGATGTTGCAGTTACATTGAACAAAATAATGGGTATTATCTAATAATTCAGTCAAGCGTGTCCCTTAGTGCACTGACAATGAGAGAACCAGCTGTTGTACAACACATCTGATTTCTGATGCTCCCAGAGTTTTCTATCATATACGAAAAACCAGTAATACATGGGATCTCAAAGCAGTGCAGCCCCGTTCTTAAACAGGTACCAGGAGGTTGGTAGAACCAATCAAGGGCCGTCAGCTGATCAGTACTATCTCAAAAATGATTAGATCTTATTAGCAGTACCTCAAGAAGACTCCAGCATCTCAGAATTTCCTGGTACAAAAACTTTCTGCTCTTTGTAGATAGTAACAGGACTGTTCACTCCTCGCTTCTAAGGGGAAAAGATGAGTGGCTCAAATTGTGAACTTGCCCATTAAGGCTGCTAGCCCCATGGTTTTGAGACTGTGTTTCATATGCACTCAGTGCTGGGGAATCTGCAGGTGAACAAATAGAAGCATCCTTACTCTGTAACTGGTTACAAGCTCTGTAAACTGTATCCGAAATTTCTTTGCCAATTCCATCTTTCGAGAGTATCAGCTCCCATGCAACAAAGTTCCAAGAATCTGCAGATAAACGTTTTTCAAGCAGTTGAACTTCCCGATCCAATGAAGATACACCAAGATTTATGATCCACTTTCAATGATGCCAAGATCCATAGCATTTGAAATTTCGAGCCAGATCTCTCTCTACCACATGAAGCTCCTGGTCAAGGATGGCTTTGCATGCAACATCATCAAGTTCTGGCTCCAGCATATGTTTAACTGCTAGTCTTCGGTAGTTCCAAGCTGTGTATACTTCAGGGTTGAATTCAAGCAGTCGAGCACTTTGTTCTTTTCCCGATGGCGAAGGACGTCTCCCTGCAAATTGGCGATCTTGGCCTCTTCCTCCTTTAGTCGAGCAGGATCGAGAGCAGCAGATTTCCTTGGTCGACCATGCATCATTACAGCAAGAGGCTTTTCTTCGTCCGCGAGAAAGTGCAACCTTCCACTGCTTTGTTCGCTTCCATTGCCAGACGCGCCAATCCCCCCCTTGATAGACGTACCAGTCCAAATTAGTCTCCCCTTCTTCTCTTTTAGCTGAGTGAATAAAAAACTCCTCTTTGACAAGAATAACTCTAGTTTCTTTACACCAACAGGAGATCTACGCACAAACTTTGATTTTGGCCTTGAGGACTGACTTAGGGTATCTTTGGAGTCATCAATTGCCCCATTAACAGACAGCTTTGTGATGGGTGATCTGCGCACAAACTTCGACTTCGGCCTTGAGAACGGGTGGCAAAATGCTCTCTCAGTGCTTCACTAGTGCTGTCAATAGCCCCATTGAAGTATTCCTGAGAGTCCTTGAGAGATGGTTCAGACCTTGCTTATCGATGATTGAAGAAGCCGCTGAGCCTGAGTTTTCGCATCCTTTTAGAATGATATCACTAATATGTACCTTTACTCGCTTAAGCAGCTTTTGAGAGACTTCCTTCAACTCTATTTCATGGGAACTATTAAACTTAGATGATCAGCTTCCACAAAGCTTCCTTTGATTCCACAATTCCCGGCACTTTTCTTAGAGATCATCATTGAAATTATCAGCTTGATAATGTCCTTTGGCATCAGTTTTTCATATTTTTCTAACACACACACATCATGCATACAAACAGAAACACACACACACACTATTGGAATATATACATTGGATGCGGGTACTAAAAGGACGGATTATCGTAATTCATCAATCACACACAATGAATCACACGCAGAAAAATAACACAAATGCACAACAAAAAAAATGGAGGTGTATACGGCTCGGATGCGCAGCAGCACGACACCGTAGAGCCTTTCAAGCTCATCCCACTTTTCTTTTGTAGGTGAGAGTTGGTCAATGTGATGAATTAATGATTCATCTAAATGAATCATGATGACGGCTTGAGCCCATTCATCATCTTCTACATCAAGGGGATTGGATGGGTCAATTTCTTTGGTCCCTTTTATGAAGGGCCAGTATCCTCTTTCCATCATTTTCTATTTGACCAAGACTTGCCAAGGATGGAAATATTTTCCATTAAATTTTCAAATTTGAGGATGGACATCAGCATATGTTGTGGCCATTGGGAAGGTCTTACCACTTGCTAGGACAAGGGCAGTGTCTAGTCCCTTACAAACTTGCCAATGAATGTGGAAGCAAGTCAAGGACACCCTTACAAACAATTGATATCAAAGTTGTAATGAGGAGAAAGTATGAAAATCATACATATGTAATATTTCAAAATATGACTTTGGTGATCCTTTCTTATGTGCAATCTTCTTTCGAGGTTTAATGGTCTTTTTAGACTTAAATGATGTGAACCTAGATTGGACTTCGGGCTCCTCCTTGTGGTATGGTTTAGTATATGAACCTCATGTTGAACAAGGACGGTCTATGATTTCAAAGCTTGTTGCTAATAACTCCAAGGAGAGTGCATTGATACTCATCCCTCTAATTTCATTGACCATGGTACTTGAAAAAACCACACATGATATGCAATACAAGTTTAGAATAGGATGGTCTATGTGTTTATAGTTGAACACATAGGCTTACAAAATGAAGTGGAGCACTTAATTGTTTTAATTTTCTAATTAAAAATCCTCAAATTTTGTAAGTACCAGCAGCAATAATGGTTGAGCAATGTGTCTTAGTGCTTACAAGCACTCATCTCTAGTTTATGTTGCTAGAGATGGTACATGTCGATCTTGATGAGTTTGGTGATGCCCTTCCAAGTAAAAGAACCTCTGAAATGAAGTTCCCAAATTAGTAAATGACTCTGGAAGATATGACTCAGTGATTTAAATCATTGTTAGTGACAGCAGAAGATGAAAAAAGCCAGAAGGTCAAGCTTTCAAGCTTGTGGCTATGGCTGCCATGAAACCACAGTTAGGGTTTGACTACGTGGGAGTAGCAGAGGAAGAATTTCTGAGAACCCTCTTGGGTGGAGATAGCCCACTTAGGGGACTATCAAAGCCCCATGGTGACTGCCATTATTACTCTTGCTACAGGCCGTTGCTGCTGTACGAACTGCCATGCTATCAAAACTGCGTTGTTTTCTGCATTTGTTGCAATGTTGCCCACCACATCGTCCAATGTTAGGGATTGATTCACTGTGCTAAAGCACCCTAAGTTGAGGATGAAGTCTCTAGAAGAAATCAGGAGCTAATACTACTTCTATTGCACACAACAGCTCCTCCAATGTCAGGGGTGGTAGCTGGCTATGGTGGAAAGGAAGATAACTGAGATGGCAAGAGTTCTTCTTGTGCACTTAGATGTGTAAAGAGGCTAAGGGAAGTTGAAGGATCAAAGATGGCTCTGATACCATGTTGCAAATCAGAGTTGGAAGCATGATAGAGGTTGCACAAGAGAAAGAGAGAGAGCTCTAGCACAAGAACAAGATCTTGCTTAGTTAGTTGTTCAAGGTACAACTAGTACACTCTCCTCACAATTTGAGTGTGTATTTTAGGCTGTTTATATAGCCTCTAGAGGAGTTAGAGTTAGGGTTTCCCCTGTTATCTAGTCCATTTACACCCAGCTACCCTTATCCTCTCGAGTGTAAGGAGAGTTCCTATGCTTATCTTTCAACAATTCCATGCCTAAACCAACCTAAACCATGGCTCCCCACACCTAAACCATCATTAAGAAATTAGTTTAATTAAACTAACTAATTTGTCAGATTAATTTAAAGTAATTATTATAATTAGATTATTTTAAAATAATTACTAGAAACCACCATAGTCCCCCAACCCTAGACCAACCTAAACCAACCCCCTACACCTAAACCATCATTAGCTAATTAGTTTACTTAAAACTTATTAACAATGAATTGAAACTAATTAGCAAACAACATGTTACGAAGTGAAAAACGTGGAAAATATAGCAAATCAAACATCTTAACTATTAAATACAAACAACATTATAATACATAAGAGAATTTGAATAACTCAATAGATTGAGAAAAATAAGAGAAAAACACATGATTGGGCCTAACCTCCCCCATGGAAAAAGCCATGGTTTGCCATCCTTAATTATATAATATAGTTTTACATGGATATTTGTATTCATATCTTACATATAATTACAAAGAATGTATAAATATCAATTGAAATACAGAGTTTTAAGAGTCAACAAGTATCTTGTAATATGCTGCAGTTGTAGAAAATTATGTGCTTTGAATCTTGATGTTTTGATATCACCGTCGTGTTTGGACCATGCCAAAACCCCCAAAATGACTCTTGAAGCTCTGAATTCCAATTCCAAATGAGAGAGAAACGAAAAAACTCAGTTTTCACCCTATTCTCCTATTTTGCTCACGATCCTGTTGCTTTTATAAAGAAATCTAAAATAGCCTTCTAAACTTACTCACATTAAAAAAATAGCAAGGTATTCCATAAAGAAAGCTTATTTCAATAAAAACATATTTTAATTCTCATATTCTAAAATAATCTATATTAAAAATAAATTAATTAATAGTACTAAGAACAATGATCTAATTATTATTAAAGAAGTTTAAACTTATAACTTATAAATAGAGTGATAATTTTAATAATACAATATCATATAAATATATAATATTATATATTATACTTAAGATAAATAATCATAATTATAAAATTTACGCTTGGACTTACGCTAACACCCACTGGTATCCAAAGCCACCGCTACCTGCTCTACACATCAACTAAAGCATTCACAATTGTTTATAAATAAAATAAACAAATAATAGTGAATACCTAACAGTCTTCAGCTACAAATAATTAAAATAGATTGGAACATTGTCCTAACCTTAATTTAATTCGTGTACACTCTAAACTCATAAACTTCCATTGATTTAATATGTATTTTGCGAAATCACCCGCTATGGAATCACCCACGTGCACATTAAATTAATCTAACACTCGAAAAGGATAGGCGTCCCCATCAACTTCTCGCACAAGGAATCCACCTTATGTATGAGCCCCAACAAATAAATATAGTTTTACAGAATCCACAGAAAAACCTCATGAAATCCAGCGCAGAATAAAATCCTCGATTATGCATCTTAGCATCATATCCCCGGTGTCCTCAATTGCTATTAGCTCAATGTGGAGCGAGCAATGAGGGGTAAGAACTAAGGGCGCGGGCGGTCATCCGTTGCATGTCTTCAACTGAATGAGTTTTAAAAAAAATAAAAATAAAAACCAGGTATCTAGTATAGGACAATGAATCAATCGAAGTCTAATTATTAGCAAATAATTGATTCTAATAAGATTAAAAACTAGTGTGAATGCTATAGATATATTTCATGGGAGTATGAGAGTCAAAAGATAAGATAGAAATATTATGAATGCTAGGTTTCATACTCAGAGTATCAACAATAACAAATAAAAATGTTATTCTAGTTTAGTAATAAAGAAAAAATTTAACTAAGAATTTTAGAAAAAAAATAGTAAAAGACTTACATATCTTGCCTTGATTGGAGATCTCTATCTTTACTAGAAAGCGTGAATTCGCAACAAAATTAGGAAGTTGAAGAATTTTCCAAAGTACTTTTAAGAAAAATTTGTTAGTCTCAATGTTTATCAAATCAAAAGATAACAACATTAAAGGCATACTATAATCGTCAAAAATTAGAGTGAGAATCATATTGAATGCCTACTTTGAATAAAAAACAACTTTTATATTCTTGTGAATCAAGTTAGTCTATAACTAGAGAGTTGGAGCTTATAAAGAATTTTACAAAACATTTACTGACTAAGACTAAAATTTAAAAAGAAACACATAAAGATAAGGCTAAAGTTGGATAAAATACTATCAGAGAGAGAACTAGGGAGAGAAGAAGAGGAGAGAGAAACACTGCAGTGGAGAGAGAAAGACTGCAGGAAGAGAGAGAAATAGAGTGATGAGGAGAGAGAAAGACTAGAATTGGAGAGAGAAAGACAGGAAAGATGAAGAAGCCATGGAAGCTTGGAGCAAGAAGGGAGAGAAAGATTGTAATTGTATTGATATGTCCAAAAGATATGAAAAATTACAACTTATCTCCTTATATACCAATGTCAGTGTGACATGGCATATTATCAACAGTTTTAACTATTCCTAACTTCTTACAAATACTAATCTCTTGGTAAAAAATAGTAATATTCAAGTTCTATGGCATATTTAGACATGATTATCTTTTAATATATGCATATTTAGACAAAACCACGTCTAATATAAGTTTTAGATCTTTGTACAAGCTAAAACTTTTTTCTTTTGGGAGTATACTCAATTTCCAAATGGATTAAAAGCTATCCTACTAGAAAATTAGATGTTTGTATAGGTTGAAATTTACAAATTTCATTGTGTTTGGGTTAACTGCGAGATCAACTTTCAAGATACATAACTTTCTTTGTAGATAGAATCGGGTCATGATGATAACTAGAGAGTTGTAGACAACAAAAGGTATACAATTCATGTCCCTATGATGGATTACCAAATCTGAAGGTAAGGTCATAAAAAATAGGGCTCAAAGTTGGCTACTGTAAAATATTACACGGCGCAACGAACAGAATCTGAGAAAGAGATAGAGAGTACACAACAGATAAGAGGAGAATCAGTAAAATTCTTTAACTCCAAACAACTGATACAAAGATGGTTCTGTCCACCCGTGCGCTTCCACTAAATGAAGCTTAGATGGCGATCTAGACAGAAGATAGGTGAAGAGCTTAAGGCTAGCTGGAACAACAACTCTGACTGGGTGAAAGATGAGTGTAAGATGGCTGCGAAGGGGTTTAGCTTTTATAGCCCGCGAAGGTCGTTAGGTCGGCCTGCTGACCGACCTACCATATGAGCCTCCACTAGTCGGCCAGGGAATATTCCAGGGAATATTCCCTTTACCATCGGGCCGGGGGCGCTGCCCCTGGACCCCCGCCAGGGGGGCTGCTGGCCCCCCTGGGACCCCCCAGCCAGGGGCCACTTCCGCGGCCCCCGGACCCCACAATAGGGGCCCCTTTTAACTCCCTTACTACGCAACTCAATGCAATGTGCCTCGTGTTGCTACCAGCTTAACCACTCTGTCTAACCCAAAGATTAGACCCACAATGGTCACCTTTTTGCCATCCGGTCACATAGACCTCATCTGATATACAAGTCAGGACTCCACCAATGTCCGGGCTCACACTTGGCTTCTCCTTATAATGGGGGCCTTACAACTTTGAGCACCATGGATCATTGGTAGTACTTAATGAGGGTGGGGCATTGATCATATCTAACAGCTACTACATAGTTTTTTGCATACTGTTGTGAACTTTGCATTTAATGTCACTTTAGGACTCAAGTAACTTGCTAAATATTCAGAATTTGTAAAATATGTGTCTAGTAATAATTATAGATCTTTCTAAGGGTTAAAACTTTGGTTTTTACACTATCCTCAAAATATGAACCAATAAAAAGTTAAATTACCTAAAAACTAGTTGTTCGAGAGGATTTTTATGGCGAAGCATATGCAATAGCTAGACTACTTTCAAGTGCCTCTTCTATATAGCATGTTACATAAATAAAGACTTAATATGCTTAAACTTGAAAATTTTATAAAATAAAACAAAGCTATGATTTACTATGAAATAAACTTCAAAATCTTTTTTGGTTATATTAACATTCTGTTTGTATAGCCAAGTCCATGCTATAATCCAAATTTAGAGAAGAACAAATTGGATCAATTCGAGTCAATCAATTGTGGATATAAGGATGTCCAAGACATGAGAAATACAGCTACAATATTCATATATAGTGATTTATCTTGTAGATTGCAATTGTTCCATGGTGTTCACCTTTATATATTGATATCATACAATTGAAAACTCGGAGCATAGCCAAGCTTTGATACCAATGTTAGAAGCGGAACACGTGGCAAATCTAGCAAATCAAACATCTCAACTATTAAATACAAATAATATTATAATACATAAGGGGATTTGAATAACTCAAAAGATAGAGAAAGACAAGAGAAAAACGCATGATTGGGCCCAAGCTCCCCCATGGAAAAAGCCATGTTTTGCCATCCTTAATTATATATTATGGTTTTACATGGATATTTGCATTCATATCTTACATATAATTACAAAGAATGTATAAATATCAATTAAAATATAGAGTTTTAAGAGTCAAGAGGTATCATGTAACATGTTGCAGTTGCTACAGAAAATTCTGTGCTCTGAATCTTGACGTTTTGACATCACTATCGCGTGCAAAACATGCCAAAACTCCCAAAATGACTCTTGAAGCTCTAAATTCCGATTCCGAATAAGAGAAAAATGGAAAAACTTAGTTTTTACTCTATTCTCCTATTTTGCGCGCGATCCTGTTGCTTTTATAAAGAAAGCTAGAAAAGCCTTCTAAACTTAACCACATTAAGAAAATAGCGAGGTATTCCATAAAGAAAGCTTATTTCAATAAAAGCATATCTTACATCTCATATTCTAAAATAATATATATTAAAAATAAATAAATTAATAATATTAAGGACAATTATCTAATTATTACTAAAGAAATTTAAACTTATAACTTACAAATATAGTGATAATTTTAATAATAAAATATCATATAAATACATAATATTATATATTATATTTAAGATAACTAATCATAATTATAAAATTTACGTTTGGACTTACGCTAACAACCACTGCTACCCAAAGCCACCACTACTTGCTCTACACATCAACTGAAGCATTCACAATTGTGTATAAATAAAATAAACAAATAATAGTGAATACCTAACAGTCTTCAGCTACAAATAATTAAAATAGGTTGGAACACTGTCCTAACCTTAATTTAATTCGCATGCACTCTAAACTCATAAATGTCCATTAATTTAATATGTATTTTGCGGAATCACCTACGTGCACATTAAATTAATCTGATGCCCGAAAAGGACAGGCATCCCCATCAACTTCTCGCACAAGGAATCCACCTTATGTATGAGCCGCGGAAAATAAATATAGTTTTATAGAATCCATCGAAAAACCTCATGAAATCCATCATGGAATAAAAACCTCATGGAATCCACCGTGGAATATGCCCCCTGACATCATCAACAATCCCACAATGCCTAACCACCCAATAGTCCCCCCCCTTAATGCATAAACTAAGCCCTCGATACCTAAACCATCCCTATTTTATTTTGTATTCAAAATAATAACTAAGTTCTACAACTCATTAGCTTGATTAGCAATAGTTAAATGTCAATCCTAACTAACAATTATTAATTCATGAATTGGATAAGTTTTAAAATTAAATAATTAGTTTAATTAGTAAAACTAAGTTTTAAAACTAACTACTAACTATGCCAAACTAACTAATTAGTTTGAGTAATTAGTTAGTTGCACCAAACTAACTATTAATTCCTCTATTTAATTACTTTAATTAACTATTAACACGAATTATTTTAGCTAATTAATTAGCTACACCAAGTTACTATTGATTACTTTTTTAATTAGTTTAATTAACTATCAACAAAGACACATCAATGTGACACTAGCACACCAAAATACTAGCTAATTAGTCCATTAGATTAACTAATTAATTAGTTACATCAAACTAACTAATTACTTAGTTTAATTAGATTGTTTAGCTGCTTACTTTATTTAATTAGTTTGTTTAATTAGGTTAATTAACTATCAACATGACACTAACTTCAAACAACACAACTATCAATGCAAGACTAACTCTAACTATCAATTTGACACTAGCTTCAAGCACTAACTTATACTAACTTCAACTATCAACCAAACACTACTTAGTTAAATTAGTTTTTTAAACTAATTATTACCAAACTAATTAACTACTTAGCTTAAGTAATGCGAATATTGCGACACTGATGCCACATTGCTAAATCAATCAACATGACACACTAACTTCAACTATCAATGAGACACTGCTTAGTTTGATTGAATTTTTTAACTAGTCACTACTAAACTAGCTAGTTACTTAATTTACACTAGTGCCACATTATTTAATCAATGTGATGCCACAATTAGCTATGCCACAACATGCCACAAACAATGCTCTTTGAGAACCCAAATAAATTATATAGCACCTATGTATTTTGTGATTTATAAATTTTGTGCAAAGTTATTTGGCTTCCACATAATCTAAAAGATCCAAATAAATAGACCAAGAACACTCCTCTAGTACCCGAGCTAATAATATCCCCCAGAGCCAATAAAGATGCCTCACATGGGTTGAATAATACACTTCTCATAGACATATGCCTCTTAGGTTAAATGCTGCTTAGAGACACATGCCTCTAAGGCTATGGGATGAATAATATGCCTCTCACAAACATATGCCTCTTAGGCTAAATGTTTCTCACAAGCATATGCCTCTCAAGCTAAATAATACGTCTACTAGCAAAATACACATAATGTGGGTAGAGCAATTATCCACAATTGCTAAATGAGATGTGTAGGCAAAAATAAGAAACTAAGAGCATGAGTTGACAACCAAAGTCTAGCCAATCCTAAAGCAAATTTCAAGTTATAGAGGTTTACTCAAGGCTAATGTTTTCTTATAGCAATAGAACATAATCACATTACATAGTTAGAAAATGTCATATGAATATGCGAATATAATATGAATTCTCTCACTGAAAATGATATAGAGTATGGATTTGCTGATTGCACATTATTATGGTGCCTGTAGACATCTTGCATGCTTACTCATACTAAACACCAATCATTGGGTGAATGTATGGCCAATATAGATTTCCCTTTCATGGGATTGATTTTTCAAATTTCAAACTACATAAAATCATCATGTTCAAAATTCTAGAGAATATAAAGTACTACGATGTTTTTTGTACCCATTTACCAACAAGACATAGAGGTTATATTATAGCATATGGAAACATATAATTTCACAAAAAAATGAGCATAAAAAAGTGTGTTGAAGCTATAAAAGCACAATGTTTCACAATCTACATTGACATAATTAGTTCTAGATTAAGGGATATTTTTAAATGCATTAAGTATATCCTATCATGGGGTGTTGAGTGCTGAAATGATATGTTTTTGTGGGCTAAATTTTTGTTGTTTTTGTTGCTGAATGGTTGTTTTTGGTAATGGATTGTTTGAATTTGAAGATGTTTTGAAGTGTTTGGAATGTTTTATGTTTGAAGGGTTTATAATGATTTTTTATGAGGATATGTTGTTCTATAGGGTTCTGTAAGGTTTGATTTGCTTTTGTTTTGCTTCTGTTTTGGTAGTTGAGATGGTCAAATGAATGTTTTGAGAGATGGTTGAGGTTTTTTTTTAAGGTTTATGAAAGATTGAATTGGTTTTGGTTTGGTTTTTGTGGTTTTTGTGGTTTTTATGGTCTCTGTTAATCTTCTATAAGGCTCTATAGCTTATGTAGTTCTGTTCTTCTATTGTCTTATTGCTCTATGGTCTATTCGATTCATTTTTGTTGAGTGTTATGATGGATGTATGGATGTTTTGGGAAGTGTTTATGTTTTAGGAAAGGATGAATGGAGGCTCTATTCAAGCTAATTGAAGTGAAGAAGTACTTGTTGAAGATTCACAAAAGATTACAGAAGAATAGTGATAGAAGCCAAATCTCACAGGATACTATGATGTCTCTGGTGCCTCTTAGCACCTGGCATACCTTTTGGGAGGTGTATCTATGACCAAGAGAGGAGGATTGAATGCCATTCTTGAGTATTGTAGTGAGGCCATGATGTATTATTGAGAGAGCAAGAGTATGTGTGAGAGAGAGAAGTGAGAGAAACTCAGTTCTATGTCTAAAAACAATGTATCTACTATGAGAGATAGAGAATGAGAACTATGAAGACATTGAAGATGAATACTATGTGATTGATTTCCATTCAAAAGTGGTATATTTTTTATGATTTTTTTAAATAAATGGATTCTATGAAGATTTTGAAGATTATGATTGATTCTATCAAATCTGTGGGAGATATCTACTATATTGCTACGTGAAGATTTGCTATTTTCCTTATTTTGGTCATCAAAAGAATGAAATAAAAGCTCGTTGATGATACGAGATAGATTTTCTTGTAGTAGGATTCCCTTTTTCATGGTGTTACTCTTGGGGCTCCATGTTTTTTGTGCACATCTAGGGAAACTTGCCATCAACAAGCATAAGAAGAGACTGAAAATGAAGGAAATGGCATTGCCAAGAAGAGGAGAATTCAAAGGATGGTTGAAAAGTTCCTTCTTCCAATGAAGATTTGGAGATTCTTATTCCCAAAGCCACTTTCTACAAGAAGTCCATCCCACAATGGCAAAAACATATTACCATCATGATACAAGCTCTATGTGGTGGACTATTTCCTCTTCCTATTGAAGTAGTAAAAACTTGCATCTTGGTGGCAAATTGTTTGGGAACAAACTAAAGGGTAGAAATAGAGAGAATGACCATCCATGGAAAATATGGCATTCATTGAGAAGTTTTTGGACATCATCAAGTGGGAGATCATGAAGAAGCTTTAGGAGTCGTGGTTAGTGGAGGTTCATGAAAACAATAAAGAAAAGAGTTGGAATTTGTTCGTGGATGCTCAACAGCAAGATACATGAGATGCTTGGTGCACTGACAACCTCCTATTTGTCCAATTAGCAACCCACTGGAAGTTGGTAGACAGCATGTTTTTACAACATACACTATTGCAACCATCAAAAGCTAACATTATTATAATGATAGCACAACAACGATCCTAAGAAGAGTGAGTTTTGATACTTTCAAAACGGAATATCACCCCCTCTGTAGTGGTTTGAAAGTTGAATTCAGAGATGTTGAAAAGAACAAAGTAGAAGAGATGTTGGCAAGAGAATCCTCTAGATACTGAAGCCCCTCTCTGATTCTATTCTGTTGATTATATACCAATTGGTTGAAGCCAACCCCCTAATGAATGTCACAATCAAGAGGCAAGCATTAGAACGAGTCCAGAGGTACATAAGAAGAGAGAAGGCAAGAATCAAGGTTGTGAACGAGCTTGCAACAGAAGCCTCCTTTGACGCCCTAAAAGCACTCTTTACAGAATTTTCTATGGCGACTCAAGGTCCCCTTCCTAGTCAGATTTCATCTTGGAAATATTGATGACATGCCAGCAAATGTAGTCCCATTGCCAATTTTTAAGGGAGAGTACAATGAAGACCCCAACCTTCATGTAGTAGAGTTTATGGTAGCATGTGTGGCTAACAATACTAGAACCCCTGAGCATTGGTTAGCAATATTCCCTGCCACTTTCAAGTGCACGGCATTTCAATGGTATGAGAGACAAGCAACAGGAACTTTTGGCACATGGGACAACCTGAAGTTGGCCTTCCTCATTAAATTCAAGCGTGAAGGTTTTGAAGAGTGGATGTGAGAGGAGTTCATGAGCCTAAGTCAGTCCTCTAGAGAAAGAGTAGAAGCTTATGTCTCGTGAATAGAATCCATCCTGAAGAGATGGACTAACCATCATTTGGATGAAGGTATCCAAAAAGAAGTGTTTCTCAGAGGCCTACAACTAGAACTTCACAAGTTTGTGGAATTGAGAAGACCAGTCAATCTGCAAGCTGCAGTGGAAGGTGCAAGATTGTATGACGAAGTTGAAGCAAGGCTATCAATGCCTCCAAGAAGATGAGTTTTACCTCCCCCTATGCCAAGAATGGTATACCCATCAAATGCAGTCTCAAGGACAGTTCCCTAACCCTATTCCCAGATGAAAACAGTGCCGCAGTACAATGTACCTAATCCATAGTGGCCACGGACAATAATGCCTCAAATGATGGTTTAACCACAACAATAGTGGCCTCAAACAGTTCCTCCAATGGTGACTCAATAACAGTGGAACCCTACCAACTGGAATCAACAAGCCCAAGTCTCAATAGGAGCTTTCAATTAGAACCAGAACAGAGGACCCTCTGGATCAACCCAACTTGTATATGTAGTAATTACAAAAGATTCCCAAAACCCCACTACAACTACTCCAGGAAGTGAAAATCTGAAGGACTACTTATCCAACTCGGTCACAAGTATCAAGAAAGAGCTTATGGATGTGATTACAGAGTAGCTACAGACGCTGAAGGTGAATACCGCCAATATATCTACTCCTACGGGAGATGGGAGAGATGTAATGCATTCTAATACATGGTGCAGAAAGTGCCATCAACAAGCGAGACATTTAGCCACCGAATATACCTAAAAACCAACCATTCCTGGAGCCTTCTTCTTCAAATGTTATGACTATGAGTATAATTGATTGGAATAAATTTTATAACTATGGTACACACACACACCCCCACACAGGCATAAACATTTTTACTATTTGATATTGTCTTTGATATGGTAACCTTGTATTACATTGTTGCACTTGATGTCTTCCAATCATTACAATAAAAGTTGATAAATTTCATAGAGGGCATTAATTTTTATACATGGACCTAGGACAAAAAAACCACATTACTAAGATGCTTTTTGTTGAGACTGATTTATTATTAGACTAAGAGATCCTCAATGATACTCATAAATTTTGTTGACTAGGATTACTTATACTCAAAGCCCTCTAGTGCAGTTGTATAAGTAATCCTAGTAGAGCCCCTCTAAGATACTCAAAGTACATAACCTAGAGACCGTAGCTAGGTATATAAGGTATAATGGCCATACAAGAAGACACCTCAATAATTGACTAATCACCACCAAATCCCAAAGAAGAATCGTGTTCCATCCCCCTCAACTCTATATTCACCTCGTGAAGAACTTCATTTTTTAGCATCTAAGGCATTATCCAATCTTTTAGTCAAGTCCAAACATTTAGTCCAACTCATGAACCTTATGAGAACAATGCTTTTTTTTTCTACAATAATGAATAATTATCTACCGGGACAAACAAATCCTTGAGCATGGTATATGGCCGAGATATAACATCAATAAATCTCTCAACTACTATGTACCATGCATTTTTTACATCAATCCGTAAAGCATTTCTTATATCTTGAAGTTTAGATTTCAACACCATGGATGCATCAATATCAACCTCAATGTTTTTCAAAATTTGTTTCTCAACCTCTTGCAGAGGCTAAAACCTCTCAAGCAAGAGCTTATGGTCAACTTGCAACTTGACATACATCTCCATAAAGCTATCCATTTGAGCCTCATTTTTCCAAATTGTATTACAAGTCATTAAATTGTTTGTTGTAACGTAGACAAGATAGAAAACGAAGGTCTTGTTGTTCAAGATCGTGAGGCGTATCTTAATCAGTGTGTCCCATGTCCTTGCTCTCAATGCAAGTTGGCAATTAGACAAAAACGCCGATTGTCTATAGAACACGTACGACGATTTGGCGAGTTTCAATCTGAGATCATTGATAAGGCGATTGCGGATTTTCAGCAAATGGTAATTTGAAGTTAATATCAATCATGCATTGTACTCGCAAACTAATTGAATACGATATACAATAAGATTGGGTCTTGCTGGAAAATTTTCTATCCAGGGAGGTGATGTCTCGTCCCAAGGGGGAGTGCACCCTTTGCGGCCAATTAGAAGAGTTCGTGGGCATGCAATGGATTGAGTGCAGGAGCCAATCCACCACTCGCAAGGTCAATCTATACCATCAATGCCAGAGGAGACAGACAACCTTCCAGACCTACCTACAATCTTGGAGTCTGAGATTGAGGCAATGATCGATGCATTGATTCCCGTGGATGTCGAGACTTCTGATCCGCTTAGAGAGGAAGCATCCATACCATTATATGATGGGTGCCGAGTATCTCGGTTGAAGACATTGCTTGCACTCTTAAGTGTGCAAGCAAAATACGGGTGGAGCAATACGAGTGTGACCGAGTTGTTCAGGTACCTTGCACATAGGCTTCATTGATTTTTTTTAAAAAATACTATTATTACAAACATTTGTGATTTTTCAAGGTGTTTTATGATTTTTTTCAGGTTATCGAAATATCATATATTACCACTTGCAAATACCATGCCTGAGTCTCGTGATAATGCATGACATGTTTTACAAAAGCTTGGAATGGACTACAATAACATCCATGCATGTATCAACGATTGCATACTAAGTTCAAGGAGAATACGAGACTATGGAGACATGTCCAAAGTGTGGTGCTCACAGGTATCGACGGGACTTGCAAGGGCAAACCATCCCTCAAAAAGTTCTCAGACACTTTCTGCTCATCCCCCTCATAAACCACATGTTTCGTACGTCCGGCATGGCGAGCTTGACAACGTGGCATGCACAGAATAGGTCCACGGATGGAGTTCAACGAATATCAGCAAATTCGCGCACATGGAGCCACATTGACTCTACATTCCCACGCTTTGCACGAGAGCCAAGGAATCTTTGGCTCGGTCTCGCAATGGATGGCGTGAACCCATTCGGTCTATGCTCAACTTCTTGCAGTGTGTGGCCTATAGTCCTTGTCAACTACAACATCCCTCCATGGCTTTCTACGAAGAAAGGACATCTCATCCTTAGCTTGCTCATCCCAGGCCGCTACAAAGTAAAAAATATGGACGTGTATCTTCGTTCATTAGTCGATGAGCTTAAGATTTTGTGGGAGGAGGGGGTCACTGTGCAAGATATGAGTAGGTGTGATGGTCGGCGGTCATCCAATATTCGAGCCATTCTCATGTGGACGATGCATGACTTTCTGGGATTGGGAGAGTGCTCAGGTGAGTAGGCCTCCATTCTTGTGTGACATCAATCATCAACTGCAATCTCGGCGAAACGGGCCAAGTTTTTCTAACTCTATCTTTATGATTGCAAGTGTATGTCATGTTTTAAGTGTGGGGACATGAGGGTCCAATCGATTGACAAGTCTTAGGTTATCTTGATGCATTTTACTCTGTCCATTAAGGTTTTAAGTGTGGGGACGTGTCCTTGCACGTCTGATGTGCATACCCCCTGCATATGCCTCAATTTGATCATGCATATATGCCATGACCTATTTTTACCCTCCAAGGGTCCCTTTCCCACGCATCCGTCTAACTTTACCCCACCCTTGGGGCCGTCCCTTCACTATTTCCCTTTATCCCTTATTTTGACGTTTTGCATGTGAATGCATCCTCCATTCACCAAAATCCCAATCCAACCTTACAACCCTATTTGTCCCTTTTTTACCAACCCCTATTTTGACACACGACTCTTGATATATTAATTTTTGACGCATTTCAAGTAAATTTAACGGTTTTTCATATGAACGTGCCTTTATTGCTTCGGAACCATGATTTAACATGGCAACCCTAACAGCCATCTTCCCCTTGACATTTTTTGTTTTTACTCCGTGTTATTCTAATGCACGATTGGTCTGATATTAATTTTTGTAGGTTTTCGGGACCTTTTCGTGCGTAAATTTCACATTTTTTCCCTGTGCACATGCCCTGTTAGCCCCGGACTTCCAGTTTAATCTGGCAGTAGTGTCCAGCCAATCTTTCCCCTTCTTTTTCATTTTTTCTCCCCCCTTTTTCACGCGTCGAATTTTTAGTTATTAATTTTTCCATTTGTTTTCAGGTATTTTTTTGTATTTTTTGCATGTGAACCCTCCTAATTCCCCTGGAACTGCGTGTTGATGTGACAGCCCTATGAATCCCCTTCCTGCAAACATTTTTTCTTTTTACTGCCCTTCGTTTCGGTGACCCGATCTTTTTATATTCATTTCTGTACACAACCCAAACAAAAACAAAAAACACAAGCACAAAAAAAAACAAAAAAACAAAACAACAACCTTTTTATTTAAAAAAAGACATAACAAAAACACAAAAAACAAACAAAAAACAAAAAAATGAAAAAAAAACCAACCTTAATTTAACCCAAAAAAAACGGTTGGCCCTTCCCTCCCGTGGCCAACCGCTCTCCCTCCTCCTCCTCCTCCTCCTTCTCCTCCTCTTCTTCTTCTTCTTCTTCTTCTTCTTCTTCTTCTTCTTCCTCCCCCTCCCCTCTCTCTGCCGCTGGTTGTGGCATTGCCGCTGGTTGTGGCATTGCCGCTGCCATCCAATCGTCACTCACCCGCCTCCTCCTTTGCCCTGCCGCTCCACCTCTTCCCTACTGCCCTTGCCTCGCCTCCTCCTCCTCCATCGCCACTTTCTCCTCTCCCTCCTTCTCTCATGCCGGCCCTGCCTTCGCCCTCGCCCGCCTCCTCCTTCACCCTGTTGCCCCTGCCTCGCCTCCTCCTCCTCCATCGCCACTTCCTCCTCTCCCTCCTTCTCTCATGCTGCCCCTGCCTCATCTCCTCCTCCTCTACTCTCCTCCACCCACCTCCTCCTCCACCACCTCCATGCCCCTGCCTCGTCTCCTCCTCCTCCACCCACCTACTCCCCCACCTCCCTCCTCCTCTGCCACCCCTATCCTAGCACCCTTTCCCCCACCCCTATCCTAACCCCCTTTCCCCCACCTCTATCTTAGCTCCCTTTCCTACCCTGGCCCCCCTTCCTATATCCCCTACCAAGCCCCCCTCCTATACCCCTTGTTAAGCCCCCCCTTTCCCCCACCCCTCTTCAGCCCCCCTTCGCGCATCGTGGTAGTCGTGTTTTTTTTAAAAGCGGATTACCTATGCGTGGTCGTGGAGTCCGTGGTTTTTGCGGGTGTTCACGCATGAGGATGCTTGAGGACTCGTTCCTGGGTGTGCGTTGTTGCTGTTGTTCACAATGATTGTTCACCCACGCGTCCAGTATTCATTTTTGAAATCCCGTAAATAATTCCATTAAAAAAACATCATTAAAAAAACATTAAACATTAAACATTTAAAAAAATGAACAATTCCAAAAAATTATTGAAACTTTTTCCCCACAATTTAAATTTTTTTCTTCATGGGTAATGAGGTAGTACTAGATGATGTGGACTAGTCCTTAACACATTGTACCTTTTTGGGGTTAGCATGTATGCCATTTTCACTAATAATATACCCAATGTAGTAGCCAATTGCTATTAACAACTTCAAGGGATGGGTGAAGACATCACAAGAGGAGTCCCAGATAAAGCATGCCAATGAGATGCTCAATGTTCCAAGCATGTCTCTCCTACCTCTCATGCATCTCATCGAGAAAAACTGTGGCAACCAAATGAGATCAAACTGAGCTATCTAACAACCCACAACCTATGGAATAAGAGATTTATCTTTATCTAATGCAAGTCACTTGCAATCTATGAGAACATCAAACCTACCATCATTGCAACCCTTGCATCAACAAAAGTTACCATTCCACTCAAAACTCTACTCAAAGGTAGTCCATTGATTTGGCAAGGATTGTAAGTATGGGTAAAAGGCATAAATCCTACCCAATCCCACCATGTTTCACCACCTGATTTCAGTACACCTATGATCCTAAGTACTTTGGGGGTTAACACATTCTGGGAAGGAGGTGAGCCACATGTTGTGCTCCCCATGAAAACCCTTGGAGACACTATTTAGTGCAAGGAATGGTGGACACTAGAGCTAGTGTAAGTATAGTTAACAAGAGGCACATGGTTAAAGCTAGACACGATCCTATCAAGCAAAGACCATAACCTATGAATCCTCAATATATCCACCATGTCAAGGAAGAAATCGAGAAGTTATAGAAATTAGGATTCATATACAAAATTGATCATATTGATTGGGTATTACCAATTGTTGTGATGCTACTTAAAAAGAATGGAAAGATTCAAGTATGTGTCAATTACAAAAAATTAAATGTCATGACCAAGAGAGGTCACTATCCCTTGTCATACACAGATCATATGATTGAGCGGGTAGTAAGGAAGGAATCCTACAACTTCTTAGATGGGTTTTTAGGATATAATTAGGTACCAACCCATCCAAACAATAGACCAAAAACCACATTTTCTACTGAGTGGGACGTGTTTGCATACATTGTCATGCCATTTGGGATGACTAATGCTCCAACAACCTTCTAATGACTCATGTGCGCTATCTTTAAAGACACGCTACAAAAGTGGCTCAAGGTATTTGTTGATGACCTTTGTGTGCGTTCTAGTTGGGAGGAACACCTTTAGAAACTCTAACTCACCTTTGAGAGATGTTGGCAGTATAACCTATCCTTGAATCCCTTGAAGTGTCAATTTTGTGTAAAACATGGCATCATCTTGGGCCATGTTGTATCGAAAAATGGAATTGCAATTGACACAACTAAGATCAAAGTCATCATGAATCCCTCTCCATCCACCAACCCAAACGGGGTGTAGTGCTTCCTTGGCCATACTAGGTACTATGGTTGCTTTGTGCTTAACTATGTTGCTATCGCATGACCACTCAACGAGCTATTAATCAATTGTTGGGCTTGGACTAAGGAATGCCAAGCTCCCTATGAAGCACTAAGAAAGGATCTCATGATTGCTCCTATTTTACAAGCCTCGAATTGGATAGTAACATTTCATGTACATATTGATGCTTCCAAAAACACCATTGGAGTAGTATTGTGCCAACTCGATGAACACAATATGGATTTTCCTATGATTTTTTCCAACTACCAACTCACAAAGTCTAAGATGAACTATTAGATCATGAAAAGGGAAGGACTAGCGATGGTTTGTGCTGCAAAGAAATTTCAACATTATCTTCTTGCTACATATTTTCACCTTCTTCATTGACTATCAAGCTTTGCTCTATCTTGTGAGCAAGTCCTGGATCACCAAACACATTGTTTGATGGATGTTATTATTGTTAGAGTTAGACTTTTAAGTTCTTTTACATAAGGGAAAATAGCACTTCATTGTAGATCACTTGTCAAGAATGAGTAGCGAGAAGGCCATAGAAATTGACGACCAACTCCCGAATGCTTAGCTATTTCACATTCAAGAGGATGCTTAGTTCCTCAAGGCCAATTTGATATCTCAATGGACAGACAACATTATCCATGTTCTTGAGGCCTAACTAAATGACCAATAGAAAAAGGCATGACTCACATGCCTCTTGATTTTAAGACCTAGCCTTACCAATTGATTGCTAGTCAATTGTACTATTTAGGGCAAGATAATCTCTTCCAAAGATGCATCTACAAACATGAAATTAAAGATGTGTTATAAGAGGCACATGGTGGCATTGCCATAGGGCAGTTTGAAATAATTTCTATATCACACAAAGTGCTTCAATCCCAATTGTGTGGCCCACCCTCTTTAGAGATCTTAGGTAAGTTACTCATGAATATATGTGTCATCACATGGGTTCAAAATAAGTTATTTTTAAAATGCCATTTTTATACATTTTTTACATATAGCACGATGTAATATAAAGGGGTTATTTACTTATTGAATAGAAAAGTGTTATGTTTTATTCAGAAAAAATTCGTAGATAAGGATATTTATAAATAGGCCTTCAACCCATGTGCTATAGAGGATATACATATAGTAACTTCCCTAAGTTAGAGATGCTACCCAATTCATCAAGCATTGTGATGAACATCAAAGAACAAAGCTACCCATAAGAAAAGATAAGATAGAACTCATACTAGTGATCATCCACCAACCCTTTGAGAAGTGGGGTATCAACTTCATGGGATCCATTAGCCCAACTACACAATATTTGCAAGATCAATACATCATCAAAGACATGAACTACATGACAAAATGGGCTAAGGCTAGGGCAACCCAAAAAAAGACACAAGAACCACTGCTTGATTTCTTTGGAACCAAGTCATCTCATGCTTTGGTTTCCCATCGAAATTGTTAGTGACCAAGAAATCACTTTCTTAATGAAGTGATTGAGCATTTTTTGTCCACACTCTTATTCATCCATAAGAATTTCATTCCTTACTATCCCCAAGTGAATGGCCAAGTAGAAGCTACAAACAAGGTTCTTGTTAGTGTCCTAAGAGAAAGGCTGTCTCAGTGTCATGCTCAAATTGGGATCATAAGCTCATGGCAGCTTTTTGGTCCTATTGCATAGCCTACAAAATTTCCACATGGGAAACTTCATTTAAGCTTATCAATGTCATTGATGCCATTATGCCAATAGAATTCATGATCTCTAGTCTACACATTGATGTCCAAGAACATTGAGAAGGCATTAAGGCATGGTAGCATTGCCTTGAAGAGCCTGAATGCTTGATACAAACACATTTGCTATCTACTCACCCCTTGATTGCTAAGAAGGCCTGACATAAGGCCTAGTTTGACAAGCATGTCACATAAAGATCCTTTGAAAAGGGGGATTTCATGTTGCTTTACTCGATAAAAGGCCATAAGCAAAATTTGAAACTTTGAGGCCTCAAACCTTTTCATATTTGGGTAATCAATCATATAGGGAATATTGAATTGGAAACCTTAGATAGCCATCATATCGACTGCTTTAATGGTAAGCAAGATAAAGAAATACTATCCTCTTGGACATCCCTCGCATGAACCACTCATGGTAAATGCAATTAGTCCCCTACTGCTACATGTGGAGCAGACTTTTTACAAATAGTTTGAGCAATAGTAGCAATACCCTTTGATATTTCTCCCTATACCTAAATGTTAAAGGTGATACCATTAGCAGTCTAGACTTGGATGATGAGCCCACCATGTCAAGATTGTGGGAGAGAAGGAAGGAGTCTCACTTGTAGCTTTCTTGCTTGCACAATGGGAGAATACACACAGAGGTGGAGGCTGAAAACAGTTTTCCTCTTCTTAGTTGTGTAAGCCAAAAAAGAACTCGCATACAAAGAAATAGAAGAACCCTATATATGGGTCTCAAACCAAACTCAACTAACTAAGGTGGCATACTAACTGAGCCACGAACTAGAGTAGATAAGGATAGCTATCATGTAGCTATTATTCATGGGCAGTGTACCAACCGCGTCTACAACTGACAAGTCGGTGACATAAATACACAACGGTCACCCTGGCGTATCACGAGTGGAGCTCGATATCTCAACACTCCCCCTCGAGCTCAATCCCAATTCCTGCACACCAAGCAGGTCTCTAAACTTGTGCGGCTTCTCTGCACCCAATGCCTTCGTAAATATGTCAGCTACCTGATCCTCTGTGCTGACATAAACTAGATCAATAAGACCTAGTAAAAACCTCTCTCGCACATAGTGATAATGCACCTCAATGTGCTTTGTTCTAGCATGATAGACTGGGTTATTTGCCAAGTGTATACTACTCACGTTGTCAGAATAAATGACAACTGGCCCATCTGTAGACTGATGCATATATCCATACAAGGCTTTCTTCAACCTGCAAACAAACTCAGGATGAACAGCATGCACATAACCTGGTGGCTGCTCCATATAGACCTCTTCTTGCAAATCACCATGCAAGAAGGCATTCTTTACATCCATCTGATGTAAAGACCATCCCTTTGATGCAGCCATAGCAATGACTACTCTTACGGTTGCCATCCTTGCAACCGGACTGAATGTTTCTTCATAGTCAATGCCATGTGTTTGTGCATACCCCTTGACTACTAATCTTGCCTTGTATCTGTTCACAGAACCATCTGCATTGTGCTTCAACTTATAAACCCACTTACAGCCAATTGCATTTTTACCTTTAGGCAAAGATACAAATTCCCATGTAGCATTTGCTTCCAAGGCATCCATTTCTTCATCCATGGCTTTCTCCCATTTTTCTTTTCCCATGGCTTCCTCAAAAGAAGTGGGTTCTGGTTCCTGTATCACTTTAATCATATATGCATAGTGAATGGCTGTAAATCTATCATATTTCAGCCTATCCACAGGATATCTAGCTCTCGTAGACTTGCGCAAAGTAGGTTCACTCCCAGGTGCTCTCAAAACATCCCTCGTCTTCCTTACTCCAGGTGTAACAATAGAAGGAATACACAACTCATCATCAATGCTCTGTTCTGAGCCACTGGATTCACTATCCACATAAGAGTGACCTGCATTCACATTAAACATGGGCTGATCAACCTTCTCTTTTCCTTTTCGTGATACCTGCATACCACTATTTGCACTGCCTTGAGAAGATTCTCCTGATCTCAATCTACCTGTCCATGGCGAAGAATGTGAACCACTGCTAGAGGACGCTCCAGGTCCACTAATATTTTGTGATTGCTGTTGTGAATTCTGTGCAGCATTACTGTTTTGTGCATCTACATCATCAATCACATTTACTGGTTTATACCAGCTACTCATCTCATCAAAAACAACATCTCTGCTCACTGTAAACTTTCAGTAGAAGGGTTATAGCATCTATACCCTTTTTGCTGCAGAGAGTAACCAATAAAGATGCACTTCTCAGCTTTTGGATCCAACTTGGATCTCAACTCATCTGGCACATGTACATAGGCAATGCAACCAAAAATTTTCAAATGAGAAATATCTGGTTTCCTACCAGTATACCTCTCCTCTGGAGTCATTCTATGTATTGCTGCAGTGGGAGTCCTGTTCATTATGTAGACTGCTGTAGCAACTGCTTCAGCCCAATAAAAATCTGGCAAGTCTTTTTCATTGAGCATGGCACGAGATACCTCTCCAATATGCCTGTTTTTCCTTTATGCAATTCCATTTTGTTGTGGGGTATGACTGCATGAATATTGCTGCTTTATGCCATGCTCCTGCAGGAACCTTGCAAACTCATTTGAGAGGTACTCTCCCCCTCCATCTGACCTTAGGCATTTTATCTGCAGGCCTGTTTCTTTTTCAACCATAGCTTTAAGAGTTTTGAAATGCCCAAAAACTTCACTTTTCTTTTTCATAAAATACACCCAAACTTTTCTGCTATAGTCATCAATAAAAGTGACAAAATAATGACAGCCTCCAAGAGATGCAGCTTTAGTAGTCCACACATCAGAGTGGATTAATTCCAATGGCTTCTCACTCTCTTGAACATGTCTAGGAAATGGTTTCCTTGCCTGTTTTCCAAACTGACAGGCTTCACATACCTTATGCATTTCTGCAACCTTGAATTTGGGCAATCATGCAACAATATTTTGGGCCTGCATTGATTTTAGTCGTTGTACATTAACATGACCAATGCGTTTATGCCAGATATCAATATCTGCAACTACACCGGTCCCATGTGCAAACATTGCTGCACTCAATTCAGACATGTCTGCATCCAACATAAACATTCTGCCCTTCTTCTTTCCTTTTGCTATCAAGCGACCTTTATTTTTCATATCCTCAACAAAGCATCCATGAGGATTAAATCTGACCTGCAAGCCCTGCTCAACCATTTGACCAACAGAAACCAGATTCTTGGTGATATTCGAGACATGAAATACATCGGACAAGTATTTCTTTTTCCCATCCTGCATAGACAAGGGAATTTTTCCAATCTGCACAATAGGATGTGCAGTATCATCACCAGTCTCCACAAATCCTGGTTTTTTCATTTTCCTTGCATCCTCCATCCATTCTGCATGACCTGTCATGTGGTTTGATGCACCTGAGTCAACATACCATACATCATTACTTTCTTCTGCACTTGTCACAGAATTGTTCATGTGCTGCACCATGAACAAATGCTCATTTCTGTCATCACCCTGTCTACTAGAAGATGCATAATTCCCTTGTTGCAGTTTTCCATTCATGATGTCATTCTGCTTTTTATAGCAGTCTTTAGCCATATGACCCATTTTACCACAGTAGTAGCATTCAACATTACTGTTTGCATTTTGACCTCTTTGGCTCCCCCTGCCTCTAGAGTTACCACGTCCTCCTCCATAGGACTGGTTTTCTTGAGTTTGCTGCATATTCTAATTTCTACCACGGCCTCCAAAGCGGCCTCCTCTACCTTTGCCTCTACCTCTTCCAGCATTTGAGTAGAAGACTGCTTCTTTTGAAGTTCCTCCTGAAGAAGATGCACCACCATTTCTCTGCTCCTCAGAAATTAGAAGGGCAATCAACTCCTCAAAATCAGGAAATCTTTCACGAACTGAAATGGATGTCCGAAACTGTGCATAATCCTTTCCTAGACCATTCAAGGTCACAGAAACTAAATCATCATCTTCCATTGGTGACCCAATGGAAGCAAGTGCATCTGCAATCTTCTTCACCTTCATGTGGTAGTCATTGATGCTCATATTTTCTCTTTGCACATTATGCAACTCTTGCTTGAGCTGCATTTTCCTGGCTTGAGTATTTGTGCTATACATTTTTGACAAAGTATCCCATGCCTCCTTTGGCGTACTTGCATCTTGAATATGCACAATCATAGAGTTTGAATACTAATAGACAGCCAGTACATAACTTTCCTGGCTCTCTCATGCCATGCTTTAAATGCCTGCATTTGATGTTGATTGGGAACATCAAGAAGAACTGGTTCTTCTTCATTTCCTGCAACAAATTCCCAATATCCTTTTCCCATAAGGAAATTCGTCATTCTAAACTTCCATGCTTGGAAGTTGTTCTTGTCAAGCTTTTCAGTGACAATCTGTGAGAGAGAATCAGACGGCATTACAGAACACTGCAAAAAATTATGTCACTGCAAACAACACAGCTTCAACCTCACAAAGGCAAATCTGCAAAACTGACGAAAGTGGTATTTGACCACACACTCACTTCCTAGTGACGATTTTGCATCAACAGGCAACAGGGATGATTCTGTAACTCCCAATGTCTCTACGCACAAGCATACGATGCAATTTCTACAGTAACTTTTCACCGACCTGTAGAACAGTGACTGCACAGCATAAAACTGGGCCTTTTCATGAGTGCGTGCAGAAAACTTTCGCCTCCAAAACAGACCCCGAAATGGCCTCAAATAAAAAAAAACAAGGTCGTCGAGGGCTAAAGCCCTCGCCCGCAGCATATACTGCCCTCTTGCTTCACCGCGAAGGGCGTCTCAACCTGAGACAATGCACTCCTGCACTTTCCGGCTGTGCTACCTGCAGAGATCTGCTCCCAAAACAGAAAATGAAAGCAACACTACTCCTCTTACTAGAACACCGCGAGCTTGGCTTGCTTTCTTGAGCTCCTTACCACGAACAAGGCTCGGATACCATGTCAAGATTGTGGGAGAGAAGGAAGGAGTCTCACTTGTAGCTTTCTTGCTTGCACAATGGGGGAATACACACAGAGGTGGAGGCTGAAAACAGTTTTCCTCTTCTTAGTTGTGTAAGCCAAAAAAGAACTCGCATACAAAGAAATAGAAGAACCCTATATATGGGTCTCAAACCAAACTCAACTAACTAAGGTGGCATACTAACTGAGCCATGAACTAGAGTAGATAAGGATAGCTATCATGTAGCTATTATTCATGGGCAGTGTACCAACCGCGTCTGCAACTGACAAGTCTGTGACATAAATACACAACGGTCACCCTGGCGTATCACGAGTGGAGCTCGATATCTCAACACACCATTCAAGTCGCATATCTTTTCATCCACCTCATAGCAGCCAAATTTATCATGGCTGATGCTCTTATACATGAGAGGTCTAATTATAACATCCTTCCTTATTGATATTGTAAAAACATTTATTAACCACAACTACAACCAATGAATGGAAAGCTGAATCTATATAGAGGACAATCACATTCCTTGTTGGGTAGATGTAAATTGACAATCACTATTGAGATTGAGAGTATCCCTATCCTCTTCTAAGATCTACTGAACACTAAATGAGTTAGCACGGTAATTCTTTCAGGGTATGCTCTCAAGTTTTTAACCTAGTGCAATGTCAACTATGTTGACAAATGCATTCACCTACAGTTGGTAGACTCGTGTGATTACCACTTTTACCTCCAAAGTGACATGGTCTAAATCCACTCAAACTTTTCCCACTTCTCAATCCACATAACCACCCAAAAATATGACATTATTGACCTAGTTATTGAAAAATCAAATCTACAAGAAGCACCTTGTCAGCATCCCATCACAATGGTAGTGGAAACCTAAAGCCTCCTCAAGCCCTTTCACACATTAGATGATAAGAAAACATAAACAAATGCACCTACCTTGACACCACCAACCTTGTCATAATTAATGCATCACAACATGATGGGTCCCAAAACCCCTTTTGAAGGTGTAGGGGTATTATGAAGGTTGCTAGAAACTTTGGCTACCCAAAGTGCTCAATCACGACAATGACCACTCATGCAGCACTAGCTCTAACACCAAACAGACTCATCCCAATAGGCCAAAACCACCACATTAACCAGTTAGTCTCACATAGAGCCCATGTGTAACACTCGTAATCTATGGAACAAGGTTCCCTATCACACTCTTCTCTTACCAATCCTCCCTCCCCACCTTCCACATCCCCCAAGGAGTACCCAAAATCTGCTAGTCCTTGGAATTAGCCACTACCACCCCTCGTGCATGCTTGTCTAATGACCAACTACCTTCAAAAGAGGAAATCCTCTTTGAACTCTATCAACTACACCCACACAAAATGAGCAAGTATTAGCCCTCTCCATTGACCACCCTAAAGAAGCCATGACAATGTCACTCAATCTATAAAATGGTTGAAGACTTGTCAATGCTTGCTAAAAAGCCAACCTTCCCCTTTATATGGCACCCTTCTCTATGTAGAAAATGTTTAAAATCAATATTTGAAAAATATCTTATATTGTACCATGTCACACACATGCACATAAGCACACATATTCTTCTCTTCTAAGCACTCTCTCTCCTTCACACTCTCATTTGTAGAAAATGTTGGATCTAGAGCATGGCTATGGAGGTTGAAAGAGGAAGAGTGAGCTCATGAGGTAACAAATATCAAGACTAAATGTCACACAAGTGAATTAGGTTCCAAGATGGAAGCTTGGACTCATAACACAATCTTGTGTAGTGGATTGACAATGACACAATTACTTTGCTGGAAGTACAAAAGTACTATGACATTACATTCAAAATGAGAGCAAGTATGATGTTTTATATGAATAGACTAGGTTGCACTTTCCACCACTGTGCATATGGGATTCTACATCATATGCCCACACTGCTCCATACAAAGAGGCTAAGCTAAGTGTGATTGCCAATATCTCAACATCAATAAGAATAACCAAAAATTTTGTGGGCTTTATTTTTTAAATATATGCATGAGAAACCTAGATTTTAAGCTTTGTGTGATAAATTCAAGTGAGAAAGTTTGGGTGTGTATGTGCAAGATCAAGATAAATAGACTTTTCTTTTATTTTCCCTTTGGAATCATCATAGTCCCATATTAGTGTATGCAGAGCCTACCTCATATGGCCCCATCCATTTTCCAACATGTGAAGCAACCATTTACTACTACTATCTTGAAAAGAAAGCCTGCATTCTCAAATTCAACATCCAAAACAAAAACCAATGGCTAACCTAAGAGTCCATAAGTGAGCTCACTCTAGAGGAAGTAGAAAAAAAATTGGGGATAAGGGGAAAATCAAGAATATATGTAAAAATTCAAAAATTGGTGGAAGTGACATAGCATTGGAAGAGCCTAGTTCTTGGCCAAAATGGAGTGCTACTACCTAGCATGCAAGACGAGGAGTGGAGAGTGACCACATAGGTATTCCATCACATGTTCACCTATAACAATCCCTTGACTAGCCAACCCAAAATACCCAAGTAGTTCATGGAGAAGATATTGATAGGAAACCTCATAAAATAGGGTTTGAATGTATTGTGGCTAGAATGCATAACAGAATCCCTAGCTAAGGCCCACAAGGTCTACTCTAGGGACACAACCAGCAAATTGAACCACATGGAACCAAGAAACACCAATATTAATTATGGCAGTGCACTATCTCACCTCATAATCACTCATATGGGCATCATCACATGATATGATATAGTGCAATCCCCACTACTAGATAGAGTATAGAGAAGAAAAGAGCATGAGGAGAAACCAAAGCAACACAATAGAAGAATACTTGAAATCTACACAAAATTTCCATTATCTCATCAACTTGAGCATCCTCACCCTCTCCATCACTAAAAGGAGCCATGAATGCATAGGAGGAAGAGTAATGAGAAGCCAAGAGGATGGAAGAGAGGGAAAAAAGATGCCCAATTCTCTCATATGAAGAGCCATGTTCCCTTATCCAACCACCTTTTCTTGATAGTTAATTTCATATGAAAAGAAAACACATACATGCATACACTAAGGTATAAAGCTAAGGCTTTATTTTGCTTTGAAATATTTGTTTGTATGCTAAAATTGGGAGCAAAAGAATGTGATTGGCATTGTAGATTTTTGGACCCACTATTTATGCCATCACTTACAATGTAGTAAAGATATAACAATAAAATTGTTTACAAAGGCATTACTGTCACAAGAAGTTGATATGAGCATTGACTTTTGTCGATGGAGACCACATTTTGAATGCAAAATTGGTACAAAAAATGAGAGCCATCATTCCTCCTTCACTTAAATGGTGAGCGTCCCTTCAAACCAAAATGTAAAGATTGAACCTCCATGATAAGCATGAAAGGAAATCCATCTCTAAAGACATTTTTTTGACAAACCCTTTTCTATGTCACAAACACCAATACTGCAAACATCTCATTTAATTTCCTCTAATTTCTTTCTCTTTATCTTATTTTTGTCTATTATCTTTGAAGTATATACCAAACAAAGATAAGGAAGTAACAACATTCCATCCCAGCCACAAAGACATCCACCACATCCACGAGAAAAAAAAAACTAACACCACCTTTGGCACCAATGGAAACCCAACGTGAGAATGTAGCATTGAATAGCACCCACAAGAAAGATTAATCTTTGAAAGCTCACCCAACCATGTGGCTCCCAACTTTAGAGTTTCGTTGTTGCTCCTAATCAAAAATATTATTTCTATGGCCTTAGTTTACTTAATGGTAACTTGGAGTACTGTGTAGTTCAAAGCATTTCTTTGATGAAATCTTGTCATTTCCAATGTTAAAAATTTAATGCTGATGTTACCATTATTGTAGAGCACAATCTGACTACTAAGTTGCTTTTTCTCTTCATAGAATAATTTGGTCCAACCATCATGAATGATGGTACTCTTATGAATACTCTATAATCAATTTCCAATACTTTTATCAATGCCAACAGAGCAGCATTTTCCTAGGGAATCCTAATGTTGAACTAAGTCACTGATTCATGTGGTTTATCCTCATGGTCTGCTTTTGTGGAATCCAAGACGACGAGTTTAATAAGGCAGCCACTAACAATTTTTGCACTAGTAGGATAGCCAACAAGTTCAATGTTTTATTGTCATTCTTATGACAACTAAGGGGCACTTCAAAAGGGCCGGATTACACGCTCTACTTGGGTGGAGTCAAATAAAGCAACCTAGGACATAGTCATCGTCCGATGCAACAATTTTGCCTTCTCAATCATATTCTCTGTGGCTTTGTAAGGGAAGGATGGTGAACCAAAGAAGTGGAAAATGAAGGTTAGAAGGGAAAAAAGAAAATATGCAGCATTAGTAAAGGCATTCTCCATCTTTTACAGCCATGTGAGATTTATCAACATCTACATCCTTGTGCAAACCTTTTAAAGCTTGCTTCCCCCTAGCAGGATCACCACTAGTAATGATGCTACCAAGAGAACGCCAAAAATGCTAGGTAGAAGCCAACAAAATATATGCTCAGAGAAACCCTAAGCTTTAAGAAGGAGAAAAGGAAGAGATTTGCACAAAAGACATGCTTCAAATCTACACAAAATTTCCATTATCTCATCAACTTGAGCATCCTCACCCTCTCCATCACTAAAAGGAGCCACGAATGCACAAGAGGAAGAGTAACAAGAAGCCAAGAGGATGAAAGAGAGGGCGAAAAGAGGCCCACTTCTCTCATATGAAGAGTCGTGTTCCCTTATCCAACCACCCAAACCACCTTTTTTGAATCTCTAAATTAGTTCAATCAAGTTAGCTTGTTTACTTTCCTTTATTTCAAACAACTATAAATAGATAGATTAGGTATGAAAAAACTTGTTAGGTACATGGATATTGCAACTCCACGATAATGTGTGTGAAGATAAACACGTATTGGTTCTCAAATTGCAACAATCATCAAACCTACACAAAACTCAACCACTAACCACTAAACCATTAATAGATTAGATCAATAAAGAGTGAAACTCCTTAAGAAACTAGACACCTACTCAAACTTCCGTGTAATGAGCTCATATCACTGACGGAGTATCCAACAGTGCATGCAACTAACTACCTAACCATGTGAAGACTAACTAAGCTAAAGTGCATTAGAACCTATAATGAAAAAGCATAAACAAATCTTGGCTTTTTTTTTCAAAGGGTTTATTATTTTTTAATTGTTTTTTAATAGGATAAATTAAACACAAAGAAGCTAAGAAAACAAAAGATCTAAACTAAAATCCTAACACTCTCAAAAATCTTCTAACACAAATAATAAACTCAACCCAAAATCATCTACACTATCTAAGTCAAAACTATCAACCCACAAAATCAATTCCCCACTTCTCAAAAGGCACTAATGCCAATATAGGGGTGAAAGGTGTAGCAAAACTCTTAGAAGGATGAGCAGTCCTTTGACATACATCACATTTTTGATAATATAATAATAATCATCCTTAAATAGGGTAGGCCACTAATACCCAGCTAATAAAACCTTTCTTACTGTTAGCTCACCAGCAAAATGGCCACCACAAGGTCATCATGTAATGCTTTAAGAACTCTAGGAACTTCATCTTCTCGTACACATCGACGATAAATACCCTCTCTTGAAAAATATTTATAAATGTAACCCCTTAATAGCTCATAGGAGTGTGCTTGCATCAATATCTGTCGCTTTTTTCATTTATCTACACTAGGTGGATACTAAGCTGCGCTAAGAAAATTTGCAATATCACCATACCATGGAACTTGTGTCTCCACGGTAAAAAGTGACACATCTTGCAAATCATCCTCCACACCTTCCTCCTTATCTGATGTTAATAAACGAGAAAGATGATGTGCTAGAACATGAGCTCTACCAAGACGAGTAACTATTTGAAAATCAATTTCTTAGAATAATAACATCCAACGAATCATGCGTGTCCTGAAAGTTATGCTTTATTAAGCAAGTACCATTAGCACTTCATGATCAACATAAATAGTGAATTTATTCCCTAATAAATAATGACAAAATTTCTCCACCACAAAAACCATTGATACGAATTCTTTCTTGGTGGTAGTATAATTTCTTTTCGCATCACTTAAGTTACAGCTTGCGTAATAAATTGGATGATCCACCTTATTGTCATCTACTTGATATAAAACTGCTCCCAACCACAACATTCATAAATGTAGCTACGTGGATATGGAATTCCTTTGTCCAATCTAGGGGTGCTAATATAAGTTCAATTAATTTGTGCTTAAGAAATTCAAATGCTTCTTGACAAACAGCAATCCAATTAAAAGGAGTATCCTTTCGTAGCAAATTTGTTAAGGGCGAGGCCACCTTCGCAAAATCAAAAATGAATTGTTGATAATAATTTAGATGCCCCAAAAAACCTCAAATTTTTTTAAGAGTTGTTGGTGGAGTAAGTACAAAAATCTTGGCAACTTTAGCCGGATCCATAGCAATTCCTTCCTTAAAAACTATATCCCCCAACAATGTTCCTTTTGGAACTCCAAAAATACATTTATCGGGATTTAACAATATACCTACCTCATCACTATGTTCAAACACTTACCCCAATCAATCAGGCATTTATTTTGATGACCCATAGACACAAAATCTAGAAAAACTTACATCCACTACCAAAGAAAGTCTTGGTAAGCTGCAATCATAACCCTTTGGAACATTGTGGGTGCATTGCACAAGCCAAAAGGCATTACTTTATAAGAGAATGTACCCCATTCAGTAGTAAAAGTAGTTTTAGATTGATATTTAGGATGAATTAACACTTGATTGTAGCTACTAAACCCATCCATAAAAGAATATAACTCGTGACATGTGACCTTATCTAGTAGTTGATCTGTAAATGGCAAAGGGAAATGATCTTTCCTAGTCTTACCATTAAGCTTCCTATAATCAACACACATGTAGATTTTCTTACTATTCTTCTTTGGTAATACCACAATAGGAGAAACCCATTAACAGGATGAATAAATCCCGTATCAAGAAGCTTAGTAATCCTAGCTTTGACCAGTTCTGCATACACAAGATTTGTTTGTTGTTGGCATTGACATACGGGTTTTGTGCCTGGTTCTAGATCAATATAATGCTGACAAAGTTTAGCTTTAATACCTTTAAGGTCAGTATAAGACCAAGAAAATTCCCCAACACATGCTCGTAATACTTCTTCAAACCTCTCTCGATCTTGGGATTCCAATTGAGCTCTTAAATTTAAATATTTCCCTTCTCTCATTTCTATTTTAACTACTTCCACTTCAGGCTCTCCATTAAACAAAGACGCTATTTTTCGAGGCTTGTTTGAATGTAGGCACATCTTCTGATATTTCCATTGATACATTTTCAAACAGACTATGCTTGGCACTCGGTTTTGGTTCTTCTTCCCTTGCATTCATAGAGTGTACCAAGGGTAAAGCCCCATAAGGGACAAAAAGCAAATTATCCCGAGTACCCTCAGTCATTTCTATCATGTGGGCATCCAATATATCAGGAAATAGCTTACCGGTATAACTTCCTTGTCTTTTACTCAAGCCATGTGAGATAGGCTTCAAATTTCTATTATACTTTGTTGTGAACATGGTATTTATAGAACCTATTATCTGAGAAACTGGCTCTTGATCACATGGCAGTTGAGAATGTAATGTTCAACGATAATGATGTAAAATTCTATTTTGATTTTCCAAACATTCTTGGTCATTCAAATCCCAAGACCATTGAGTACTGCTAAGCTTAAGGATAAATGACTGTAAATCTTTATCTTCCTCACCTTGAATCCAACACCCTAAATAATTTATAACCCGTTTTAGCTCTAGAAAGTCCTTAGGTACCAGAGGTTCAAACCCTCTAAGCTCTGGTTCAACTCCATCCCTATAAATAGTAAAATCCATTACTCTTTCTTTGGGATGAGATAATAGTACCTCACATATACTAGGCAGGCGAGCTTTTCTTGCTTTCAATTGCCTTCTATGATATCCCCCTAGTTGCCCTTTAGAATAATGATACGGTTTTTGCCTATTGCTTATACCGCAAGGGACTAATATAACCAAGGAGCAATAGTGGAGTTTTTCTTTTGCAATCAAATGCTAGAAGTAGACATATATTTTCCTCTTTTATAATATTCATTCGTTTGCTCACATCCAACTAAGCATTTCCTAGGAATAGGTGATATTTGTTCCATTTGTTGCACATCATTATTTAATTTAGATTCTTTCTCTTCTAAATACATCTCTAGAAGTGAAATTTCTTCTAGATATCGCCTCTCCCTAAATTGGAATTTTTGCTTTTCTTTTTGTAACTCGACAATTTTCTTCAGTGCTTCATTCACCAGCTGTCATTGCTACCTCGCATTCTATTTCTAAAGCCTCATTTAATTATCTGATTATCCTACCATAATTACCATGATATTCATTAAAAGTCTGTGCAAATCTATTTACAGCTGGAGATGGGTCATCTTTATCATTATGTAATATCGGCTGTTGTAAAGTTTTGCAACTATCCTTGTTTCTTCTCTCTCTTTCTTTCTTTTCTAGCTGACAATAGAAAGTTCTTTTAACAACAAATGGAAGTTGTTCAAACCTCAAAAGGAAGATTATCTACCTCGTAAGGAAATGGTGTAACTAAACTCTCCTCCAGTTCTCTATGATCATTCTCAATAGTATCGACTTACTCCATAGTTATTGAGGAGCTTGTTGAATTTTCATCTAGGTCAAATGTTCTTGCCTTATCCTCCTCTTCTTCTAAATCATTAGGAGAAAATATTTCTGATTTTTTGTATGAAAAAAATACATCCCTAAGGTCACCTTCTTCCTCATCTTTACAAAATCCATGACATGTTTTGAAACATAAATCATTCAAATCATTGAATTCATGGATTACATCCTCATGATATTTATCCTCCTTTGCTGAAACCATTAAACAGTCTAGGGTTGTGTCTTCTGAAGTGGATAACTAGCGAGTAATATCGCTATCAAAGTTATTATCTAATGAAAAATTAATAGCATATTCACCAATACCCACTTGTTCCACTTTGTTAGGCTGATGCACAATATTCACCTCTATTTTTTTTGCTCTTGTTGGTCGTTGTGTCTTAAATAACTAGGCATAAGGCCTTTCATTATCGGTCCTCTCTACTTCTGAATCATAGAATTCACTACTGGATTTTTCATCCATCTCACTAACTACTTCATCTCTTGACTCCCTTAAAAACCCTTTTGTGATAACTTGTATCTTGACCCAATCATTTCAATGACCAATCACAATTAAACCTTTATACCAATCTTGAGTGCACCTTGCTTAGTATAACCAAGGTTGCGACCCAATAACACAGAATATGAAGAGATATTTGACAATGAGCAAAATACTAGGTAATTTACATTAAATTCTAGGCCAACAATTATAAATTTCACATTGTGAAGTAACCCCAAAGGAATCACTTTCCTTTGATTAGTCACACGTAAAACTATATGAGTAGGTTCTGGATTCTTCAACCCTAATTCTTGCATCCTTTGTTCTATCATTAAATTGACTATTGAGCCACCATCCAATTGTGCTTCATTCAACAAATGTCTATTGATGGTAGTGTCTATAACTAGTGCTCCTAGATCCACAAGTAAATCTACAATTTTTACTTCCTTAGTTTTTTTCTTTTTTGATGCATTTGCACTTACTTTAGAAGCGTTATTGATCATTTTCCTCCTACGTCGAACTAGCTTATGATAAAGATGCCTTCAACATATAGGGGCTATTTCAAGCAATTGACTCGGCTTAATTGTTAAGTTTATTTTCTCAAATGCTGCCCAAATATCATAGGCCTTTTTCATTGTTTCCGCCTGCTCTTTACTTTCCTTTTTTAGAGGTACAAGTCTTTCAGGAAAATGAGCTACCCCTACTTGAATCTTAGAATTTTCCAGGGGCACGAGCAATAATGGTTGGTCTAAAGACTACTGAAGAGAATCTGATTCAGGTAGCTCTATGTTAGGATCCACGTCCTTAGATTTATCCTTCATGGCTTCTGTTGATTGGGGACTTTCTTACTCTAGACCATGCTCCTTTTGTTGTTGCTTTTGCACTCTAGTAACCACACCAATCATGGGGTCAGTCTTAAAGGTCGCCCTACAGTGCAAAAATTTTGGCTTAACATTACTCACTTGCTCTTTTATTTCTACTTTGACTAAATCTGCAGCAGATGTTGTGTTATAAGATTCGAGATAAACGCTCAACCTTCTTATATACTTAAAAGATATATGGTGAATATTATGCTAGCGTAGAGAGAGAACACATTAGAGAAAAGAAAGATGTAGAGAGAGAGAGAGAGAGAGAGAGAGAGAGAGAGATTGACAACACACTAGGGACAAGAAGATGAGCTAGTCCCCCCCCTTGTGGAGTTATATTATTGACAAGGAGCAAGTTCCTCCGTTACAAATAAACCAATTTTTAACTTTTAGATCTTGGGAATAAGATCATGGTTCCTTGCACAGTATACAACTGGATAACACTTACACAACTTGGAAGTTGGCACCTTTTGATCCTTCTTGAGTCTCTCCTTATCTTCTACATAATATGTGTAGGGATCTTCTCTTGGAGCTTGATTTCGGCAAAGCTTCCACAACACTTGCACCTTCTCTCCTATGAAACATGTGTAGGGATCTCCTCTTGGAACTTGATTTCAGTAGAGCTTCCGCAACACTTTGTGAGACTCAAACCGCCTTTTCTTCTCCTCTTGCATGCATGCAAAGTGATGCTTCCTTCACCTCCTCCACACCCAAGGAGAGCCTCCCCTTTTATAGGCTCCAAGAGCTTCTCTTCTTGGAGAGAAACTTGAGTGCCAAGATTGGAAAGGTTGATCTTTATGCAAGATGTGGCTATTCCAGGTGCTACTCTATAGCACAAATTTTGAAATATCTCTCTGCGTTGCTCAGATGGAAAAGTCCAACACAAAAGTTGTAGATCCTATCATTTCCGATCAACTACATGGGCCATTTTTAGAGATCGGCTTTCTATCATGAGATATTTTAAAAATGGGTTCACCATGTCTTTTTTAAGAAAATCAACTTTTTAAACCCTATTCTTAACTTATGGTCCATGCAACCACCTTGAGCCATAGATAAGGAGAGTTCATTAGATTGCATTGGGCATCAACCTTAAGATTGACTTCCACACAAAAGCTTGTGTCACTTTAGATCTTAGAAAGGGAAAATCACTTATCTCCTCACTTTCAGAGGATTACATCTCTCGTCTTTCTTAGTGAGAGAATTATCTCTCTCATCTTTCTTAATGAAAGAAAATACCTTAAACCTTGACTTGTAAGGGAGAGGATAACCCCAAATGAATGCCATGCTCATTACACACAAGTAAACATTCCTATGAGTCCCCCTATGCACACATAAATACATATACACAATGATAATGCACTTTCTCTTCTTAGAATTCAATTCATATTTATTTATGTGTAACTCCTTGGTTCTTGTGTACACTCTTACACTTGGTAGACACTTCCTTCCCCCTTCATAACTTATACTGCCTATACCAAATATCCCCGTCACATTGCTCTAATCACCTCATTAAGTGGTGCACTAGGAATAATGGTCTCTAAATGGTTTCATGGCCATGCTAGATCATCATCAACACTTAAAGAAAAGTAAGTCATTAGTTTATTGATATAAATTTACTAAATATAGAATGTCTAATAAGCAATCAATTTAATGGCATCCCTCTAGCTTCTAAACATTTGACCTCAACTGTAGAGAGGATACATAGTCCTTAAGAAGATTTGGAAAGTCTTATAGTTCTTCTAATTCATAAACTGAGCATCCAATGGGGGATAATTCTTAAACTTAACCAGGTACTTCTGTCATACCTTACATGACCTTAGAATATTTTCTTGATGGTGTAAAATTCTTTCAGGCACAAGAAACTCTTCCATTTCTTCTATGTCAGGTAAATCTTCCTTGATTGGTTCCATTGGAGGTTCTCCAATATAGGGACATGGCAAACTTATATGGAAAGCATTATGAATGTTCCAATGACTTGGTAGATCCAAACAAAAATTCACATCATTTATCTTATTTGTGATCTTGAAAGGGCCATAATAGCAATTATAAAGCTTAACCACTTAACCCTTTTGACCTTTCTGCTTCTTCAAGCGAGCCTTCTCAAAATTAAGAAGAACATACTGTCCCACAACTTGAGATCTAACTTACGACGATGCTTATTAGCTTCCCATTTGTGCTTCTCTTGTGTCCTTTGAATAGCAGCTTTTACTTGAGTAAAAGTTGTATCAATGTCTCTAGCAACTCATATGCTACAAAGATCTTATCCTTTATAAGAAGAATGGATGGTAAATGAGGTTTACCATAGACGATCTCAAAGGGTGCTTCACCAGTACTAGAGTGCACATTGAAATTGTATGCAAACTCTACTAAAGGCAAATAATTTTCCCATTCTCTTTGATTATCAGAGACATAGGATTTCAAAAGGTCTAGAATAGTAGAATTAGCATTTTCACTTTGCCCATCCGTTTGAGGATGATAAGAGGATGAAAACTATAACCGAATCCTAAGGTCCTCAAAGAGAGCTTGCCAAAAGAGGCTGGTCATGCGGGGATCTCGATCACTTATAATGGACTTAGGAATGCCATGATGCTTGAAAATATGAGCAATGAATAGCTTAGTCATATGATCAGCGTTGATTGTCTTTCGCAGAGGTATAAAGTGAGCTTGCTTATTATTAAATCTATCAAGATAGTCTAGATTGCATCATTGCCTGCTTGTGTGTGAGGAAGCTCCATGATAAAGTCCATGGCTATACTTTCCCAAGGCTCATTGGGAATAGGTAATAGCTTCAATAGACCAGGTGGTTTATGCCTATCATACTTTACTTTTTGGCATATCTTGCACGAGTGGACATATCTTTCAATGTCAGCTCTAAGAATGGGCCAAAAGAAATATATTGCCAATGCTTGAGTAGTGGGTAGAATACCCGTATGTCCAGCATATGGAAATGCATGTGCTTTATCCATTACCTTGTGTCGCAATGGTAATGCTACACAAATTTCTTGATGATGATACAAATAACCATCTCAAATTGAGTAAGGTGTAATTGACTAACGTGAGTTAATTTGGGTAAATCCATGAACTCATTATGGTAAATAGTTGTGATTTCATTCACTCGAGGTCACCCTGAGAGCATCTGCTACCACATTCTTAGTTCCAGATGTGTGAAGGATTTGGAAGTGAAACATAGATAAGAAATTTGCCCAATACATCTATTTCTCTAAGAGCTTCTTCTGAAGAGCATGTACCACCACCGCCATAAGCTCTTTCTCATATACTGGAGCATGTAGCTCATGATCCTTGAGGCATCGACTCTCAAATGCTACTACATGATGCTATTGGTTAATCACCAATCCAATGCAATCTCCAGAAGCATCGCAGTGAACTCAAAAGGTTTTTGAAGATCTGGAACTATGAGAACTAGTTCTTGAGTCATAAAAAACTTAATTATTTCAAAGGCTTGTAGTTGGCTTGATCCCTAGGGAAAAGGCATTCACTTCTTAGTAAGGTCATGTAGAGGAGATGCAACATACACAAAACCTCGTATAAACCTCCTCTAGTATGAACATAGGCCCAAAAAACTTCTAACTTCATGTATAGAAATAGGTGTAGGCCATTCAACAATGGATCGAATCTTCTTAGGATCCATTCTCACCATATTGTGAGAAACAATATGGCCTAAGTAATGAATTTTCAAAAGGAAAATTTCACTCTTCTTAGCATTGACCTATAGTCTAAGGCTTGCGAAGCTCTTGAAAAACAATAGATAGATGTTTTCTATGCTCTTCTTCAGACTGTGAAAATATTAGAATGTCATCAAAGAAGACACCGGTGAACTTTAAGTGAGGTTTAAAAATTCTCTCCATCATTCGATTGAATGTGGCAGGTGCATTACTCAAACCAAATGGCATGACTAAGAGCTTGTATAGTCCAAACATTGTACGAAAAGCTGTCTTATGAACATCTTTAGGTGCTATCCATATTTGGTGATAGCCACTCTTGAGATCAATGCGACTAAAGATACTAGCTCCTTGTAACTTATCCAAGTTATCATCTATCCTTGGGATAGAAAAACGATTCTTGATTGTGATCTTGTCCAAAGATCTATAGTCTATACACATACGGAAAGAGCCATCTTTCTTTTGAACAAGTAAGACTGGAGAGCAGTATGGAGAAGAGCTAGGTTGAACTAACCCTTTTGTCGATAGTTTGTTTATTTGTTTTAGGATATCCTCTTGCTAACTTTCACTTACTCGAGAAGGCGGTTGGTTAGTTGGTGAACTGTGTGGGATAAGATCAATTGTGTGATCTTTCAAGTGCTTAGGAAGTAACTCTCCTGGGAGTGAATCACCAAAAAATCTTCATATTGTTTAACAAAATCATGTCTGGCTTGATCCATTAAAGAGAGGGGTTCTTTTAAAGTCTGAGACTTAGAAGCATTAGTTGGTATTGTGTGCTCATTAGAGGCATCAGTGCCCTTGAATCATTAACTTCTTTTGACTCTCTCACAACAATCATGTATGTAGAAATCGCTTTCTTCATTTCTTTAGAAATACTAACATGACTAGCCATTAGCACATGCCAATCTCCAAGATCAACAATCCATACTATGTTCCGACCCTTGAATTGAAATGCAAGGGTCTTCTTAACAAAATCAAAAAGAGGTCTAATCTTGTAATGCCAAGGCATACCTAAGATAACATCATAGTTACCAATGGATGCAAGTAGAAAAGATTATTGGTCGCGGTAATTCTCGATTCTAAGATTCAACTTCCCCTGGATAAGCGTAGAATTGGTTGTAAGTAAGTCCTTCAAATGCGAACTTGATCCAATTGGTGTTCCCATTTGATCTGGTGGAATTTTTATCCTTTCAGTAGTATTTGCTGACACAAAATTATATGTGGACCCTAGATCAAAGAGTATCAAAACTCATTGATTGTTGAGTGTCCCCCAACCCTTTAAGAGTTGACTCTTCTTCTCATTTCAATGAGTGTTAGCTTGCACATTTGGAATAGAATTTGAGGATGGTGGAGGAGGATCTTTAATCACATTTTCTTCCTTCCTTTTGTGAGGACAATCAGGCTTCATATACCCTAACTCATCACGAAGAAAGCAAATTCCTTCCTCTTTGTACTTTTGTATGTCAGAGGGTGAGAGATACTTGCACTTCTTCTTGTTACCCTCTAGCTTTGAATATTGGTCATGGATAGAGGTAGGTCTTGTTTGATTAGTCCTGTATCTTGGTTGGTCATAGAGCTACTCTTGTCTAGCTCTATAAGAACTCATCTCCAACTTTCGAGATGTACCAGGTGTATGCAAACTTTCAGCTATGATGGCAGACTCCATCATGCGAGATAAGGTTTCATGTGGATACACCGTCATGGTTCTGTGTAAATGAGGGAGTAGGCCAACTTCAAACTTCCTTTTCTTCTCTTCATCACTGATCTCCATGAAAGGAGTAACCTTAAGAAGAGTAGACCAAAACTTGTCCACATAACTAGTGACCTTCTCATACTGTTTCTAGCCTAGCCAATCCCACTCCTTCTTGACATCATTCCAAAAATTAGGAGGCAAGAACTGATTATAAAACTTATTCTTGAACTTTTCCCAAGTTGTAGGTTTCCTTCCCTCCAAAATGAGAGTCAACCACCAATTTCTAGTAGCGTCTTTCAAGTGCATGCCTACATGCCTAAGCTTGGACTTTTTGGAGAAATTACAAAAGTAACTTCAAATTGTCGAACAAAGGGTGATGCCTTAGTAGGATCTCTCTTACCAGAGTAAGAGTCAAACTTTATGTCCTTATCCCCAAACTTGAAAGTCTTAGTCTTCTTAAGCTTTCTCCTCTTATGGTCCCTCTTTGTCCATTTACAGATTGCATGATGTCGAAGGGGTTTTTGTCAAAAGGTCGTATCCACCGGGGATTAGAGATAGAAGGAAGTAGAGATAGAAGATGGAAGAGAAGATAAAGAATACACAAGGTAAACACAATAATAATAAAGCACAATGAATCAAATCAATATGTATTGACAAAACATGAAATCCTTTGTCTGGCACTACTCAAAAGTACTCTCTAGGCATTAGATCTCCTGGAGCTCCTTCATAGACCAAAAACGTAGATCAAAATAACAGCTCCTTCTATGCTGCTCGAAACCCAAATCTGATGGCTCTGTTGGCTTCGGAAGAGGGGTAAAACGACATTTGGTCACAGATCTCCCAGATCACTCCTTCTTCTTCTTCTAGTTCAAAGTGTAGTTTTCAATCTGTCAATAGTGATTGTGATGTGTGCAATTTCGTCAATCTGTTTTCTTTGTGAAAAAACTCATAACTGGCTGAAAAAGCAACTTTCTTTTTGCATGCCATCCAAATCGAGAAGCTTTTCTAACTTTTTTGGGTTTTTACAATAAATAATATCTAAAATAGGCTAAAGTTATCCAAAAATCTAGTATTTTTGGATAATCCATGCCACGGACACTAGCATTAATGACTCAAATCACATTGACTATCTACATTAATAAGAAATTCGGATGATGATGCACTCCATAGTTTTTCACACGTTGTCCGCATAGTGACATGACATCCACCCCTCTGAACTTGCACATCCTTCGATATGTGCTATCGATGCACCACCCGAATCAAACACCCAAAGTATTAACTTGTTGCTTATCATGCATATAAGAAGGCATCCCCCTGGATCATAGATCAAAATACTCGGCATTTGTATAACTCTTGAGCCATACTTAGTAAACCCTCTAGGGTCATAAGGCCTTGGGTGTATATCATGCACTAGAGGTTGTTGAATCTCTATATACATGCTATCAATACACCCATCAACAAATACATAGCAACATGCCTACTCTTTCAAAGTCCATTGCATGGGAAGTTGCTTCTGCTAACCTTTTTGCTCCTCATCTAACATAAACTAAGTCTCACTTGCATTCAACACATTCTCACCATCAATGAAAATAGTGAAACACTCCATATCTTAAAGCATCTTAGAATTGCCAATCAAGGCCTTTGACAAAGCATCCAAAACGTTTTCCAGCTATAAAGCATTATGTTGAGATGGCAAGCTCAACACGTGCGGCCATTGATGATGGACCGCCTGGCTAGATGAGTCTGCACGTTACACCTACCTACTGGCAAAGATATAACACGAGTCGATTAGTGTAGTCGGTTATGCATTGTTTGACTTAGAAGGTCACTTTCCTTTATGTTGTATCTTATCTATCCTTTGTGTACATTGTATTGTGTGTAGAAGAAGAAGAAGAAATCAGCAAGAAAACGTTTTGGCCTCCTTCTCTCTTCTTGTGTTATTGAGTGAGCTTCCTCTTGTGTATACAGTGTGTGTTTGGCGCAGCACCTCAAGCAAGTCCCCCCACCACGTGATTCTTGACATGGTATCAGAGCCGCGCCATTGAGAGAGGCTGATTTTGAAGGCTGAAGTGAAGGAGAAGAAGCAAGGTTCGAGCAAGCAAGCAATGGGAAAGAAGCTCTCCCATTCTTCCACTCTCTCTCTTGGATAGTGCCTGTGGAGGCACCGGAAGTAGGGTAGAGTGAAAATCTCAAATTGCTATGAGATTTGGTGTGCAAGCAGAGCACTGTATATTTTGCAAATTAGCCCTTTAGGGCTGGCCCGTAGTTATTTTGGGCGTTTTAGGCCGTTTTAGGCCCTGTTTTAGAGCTGCAAGGTTGCAGACAACAGTTTCAGGGTACACTGTAATTTCGGTTGTATTGACCGAAAGTGGGTGCACATGTTATAGATTGCGAATATGTAATTTTGAGGTGTTTGTAGGAAGCAAACATAAGGTTTATCTACAAACAGGTTGCATATTACATGTACTATTGAGAAATCAGTGAAAAAGGTTGCTTGGTGTATTGCTGTGCACGTGTTGTGAAAGATTGCAGAAGACTAGGTCGTTGTGTTGTATCCTTATTTGTGATAATAGCAGAGAACAGTGGAAATCCCATTATTGAGAAGCTCGACAAGAACACCTACCCTTCATGGAAGTTCCGTGTGACGAACTTCCTCATTGGAAAGGGCCTTTATGAGTTTATTTCAGGTGAAGAAAAGGAGCCAGAGCTGGGTATCCCTCCGACTACAGATGAATGAAAAGCATGGAAAGAATGAAATATGAAAGACAAAAAGGTGATGTACTGGTTATCTGCATAGTCATTGATAATACGATGTTGGGATATATTAGGAATGCAGAAACTTCACATGCAGCTTGGACAATTTTTGAGAACATGTTTTCAATAAATACAAAGGCACGAAAGATTCAACTCCAAGTAAGAGTTGAATGCCTTGAAGAAAGGAAAAATGTATGTCAATGAGTATGTGTTGAAGGTGAGGAGCATTGCAGATTCTTTAGCAGCAATTGATGCAATGCTTGATGATGATGATTTGGTCTCATCCACTTTGAGTGGCCTTAACAATAAGAAGACATGGAAATCATTTGTTACTTCAATATATGTACGGAAGCCATTTTCAGATTTTGATTAGTTAATCTCTCTCATGATTACCGAAGAGATCAATATGCAGGGTGACTCATCTGAAAAAAATGGTGAACATGCTCAAGCATTTTACTCAAGTTCAGAAAGGGGACGTGATAGATCCTCTTCGAGAGGCCATGGTATGGGACGTGCTGGCGATAACTAGCAAAACAAGTTCAATCAGCAATTTGGTGAATTGCAGGTTTCAGGAGACCGAGGAAACTTTAGAGGCAGGGGGAGCTCTAGAGGAAGAGGTGGATGGCAGAATAGAGGTTCTGGAAATTTTGCTATTGTTTGCCATTATTGTGGCAAAACAGGCCATATTGCAGCCCATTGCTATGCAAAGAAGGATGATATTCGTAGTGGTAAATTGCAACAAGGAAACTATGCATCGTCTTCACAATAGAATGAAGACAAAAATGAGTGCTTATTTATTATGCAGCATATGATGAATGCAGTTACAGGAAAGGGGACACATGATGATGTATGGTATGTCGATTCATGTGTATCTAATCATATGACCAGTCATGTTGAATGGTTTGGAGAGATGCAAGACTTACAAAATCCAGGTTATGTGCAGACAGGTGATGATTCATGCCACCCAATTTCACACATTGGAAATGTTCCCTTGTCCTTATATGATGGCCAAACAAAGAGTCTGACAGATATATTACATGTGCCATCAATTACAAAGAATCTAGTGTCTGTTGGCCAATTGATAGAGCAAGGGTTGCAAGTCCAATTCAATGAAAATGGTTGTTTTGTAGAAGACTTTAATGATAAGTGTAGGTTGGTCACAAAAGGAAGTAGAGTTGGTTGAATGTTCACTTTAGATGCTCGAATTCCTGCAATGGATGTTGTTATGTATGCTAAAGAAAAAGGAGTAGTTGCAATTATTGAAATATGGCATAAACGTATTGGATATGCAAATGTGCAACGATTGAAATTAATGCAGTCCAGAGGATTAGTTACAGGGTTTCCTTCTTTTAGAGTTGCGGAATTGCATATAGTCTGTGAAGCATGCCAGTTTGGTAAGCAGGCAAGACAACCCTTCTTGCATGATAGAGAAGTGAGTAGAAAAATACTTGATATAGTGCATATAAATGTTTGGCGGCCTACACAGAATGTATCTCTTGGTGGCAGCAAATACTTTGTCACATTTATTGATGACTGTTCAAGGAAGTTATGGGTATACTTCATGAAGGAAAAGAGTGACGTGTTTGAGCACTTCAAATCTTTTAAGGCAGTTGTTGAAACAAAAATAAGCTTAAAAGTGAAGTGCTTGAGATCAGATGGAGGGGGAGAGTACATCTCTAATGAGTTTAGTGGCTTCTTGAGGACTCATGGGATAAAGAGGCAATTTACTTGCAGGTATACCCCACAGCAAAATGGGGTTGCAGAAAGAAAAAATAGGCATATTACAGAAGTCACACGGGCATTAATGGCTGAAAAGAATATGCCCAAACATTTTTGGTCTGAGGCTGTCCATACTGTTGTCTACATTATGAATAGAACTCCCACAGCTGTAGTTCATGGGATGACTCCTGAAGAATGCTTTACTGGCAAGAAGCTTGATGTATCACACTTGAAGGTATTTGGATGTGTTACATATGTTCATGTGCCAGATGAGCTACAGAAGAAGCTTGATCCAAAGGCTGAAAAATGTATTTTTATTGGGTCCTCTTTAGAGCAGAAAGGGTATCACTGTTATAACCCTGTCACATGTGAGTTCAAAGTGAGCAGGGATGTTATCTTCGATGAGATAGGCAGCTGGTATGCACCTGCTGGTGATGTATTAGATTATGATAATGATCAGGACAGCTATGTGGAGAAAGAAAAATAGGAATCACGTAGTCTTAGTGGAGCAGAAGTATCATCTAGTACTATACCTACAGTGAGCCCTTGGTCTGGGAGACTAAGGGCTAGCCCCACATCTTCAGGTGGATCTATAAGTGTTGCAGGGAATGACAAAGGAAAGAAGAAAGTGCTGGATGGTAATGATGCATTTACTAATCATTTGGGATTTGACGAAGATTCTAGTGGTTCAGAGAGTTTGGATGATAAGCTTAGTATTCCTTCAGTCAGGACACCAAGTGTACAAAGAGCTCATAATAATGTAAAGGCTCCATTGAGTGATCCGGTGGTGCACAAATCTAGCATGGTTAGATACCTCGTTAAAAGATTTGGTTTTGAAGGTTATGAAACTCACCATTATGCTTATATGGTGAAACTAGTTAAGGATATTGAGCCCACTTCTTTTGAGGATGCTGCTGGTCATGCTCATTGGGATGTAGAAATGGATGAGGAGATGGTTGCATTAGAAGCCAATAAGACTTGGGATTTGGTACCCTTACCTAAGGGTAAGAAAGCTATTGGCTATAAGTGGGTTTACAAAGTCAAGCATAATGCAGATGGTTCAATTACCAAGTATAAAGCTAGGCTAGTTGCAAAAGGCTATGCTGAAACATATGGCATAGATTATGAAGAGACATTCAGTCCAGTTGCTAGGATGGCAACTGTTAGAAGTATGATTGCCTTGGCAGTAGCCAAAGGTTGGAGTTTGCAGCAAATGGATGTTAAGAATGCCTTCTTGCATGGTGAATTGCAAGAAGAACTGTATATGGAGTAGCCAGTAGGCTATGAGGATTCAGAGCATCCCACATATGTGTGCAAGTTAAAGAAGGCACTCTATGGGCTAAAGTAAGCACCTAAAGCATGGTCTGATAAGATTGGAGAGTATCTTGTCAATATCGAATTTTGTATTTCTGATGCTAATCACTCACTTTATGTGAGAAAGGGGATGCAGGTTTGGTCATCATAGTCATCTATGTGGATGACTTGATTATTACAGGTGACAGTGACAATGGGATTGTTGAAGTTAAGGACTTCTTGAAGAAGAAGTATGAGATGAAAGATTTGGGTGAGCTGAGATAAATTCTCAGTATTGAGGTGATCAGATGTGATGATGGTAGATGGCTATCCCAAAGACAATATGGCTTGGATATGTTATCCAAGTATGGTATAACACCATATAAGCCTCTTTCAGTACCATTGCAGCAAAATGTGAAGTTGAGTGCCGACGTTGGATATGAGATAGAAGACCCTACTATGTTCACGAGGATAGTAGGGAGTTTGATTTACATGACTATCACAAGGCCAGACTTGAGCTATGTTGTTGGCCTTGTCAGTCAGTTTATGCAAATGTCTAGAAAGCCTCATTTGGATGCAGTTAGACATATATTGAGGTATGTGAAGTCCACTTTACATTATGGACTTTTTTATGAGGTAGGTAAGGACGTACAAGTCTTTGGATACACAGATGTAGATTGGGCTGGTAGCATGTCAGACAGAAGTTCTACTACTGGATTCATGTTTTCCCTTGGTAGTGCAGCAATTACATGGAGCAGCAAAAAGCAACCTATAGTTGCTTTATCGAGTATAGATGCTGAGTATAGAGGTGCTGCTATGGCAGCATGTGAGGTGGTATGGTTGCAAAATTTATTAGGTGATTTGGATGTTCAGGGAGATGGTCCAGTTGTCATTCATTGTGACAACATGAGCAACGTACAGCTAGCTAGGAATCCAGTATTCCATGCTAGGACAAAACACATTGAGGTGCACTACCACTTTGTGAGAGAGAAGATACTTGCAGGAGAGATTGACTTGGTATATGTCAGCACACAAGATCAGATAGCTGACATTTTCACAAAGGCATTGGGTACAGAGAAGCTTCGAATGTTTGGAAGCTTACTTAGAGTTGCAGAGATAGAGTTGAGCTTGAGGGGGAGTGTTGAGATGGAAAGCTCAACACATGCGGACATTGATGATGGACTGCCTGGTTAGATGAGTCCACACGTCTACACTTAGTACATTGGTGTTCATTATGATACTCACATGGCCAACTGACTTATCACTTATTATATTTAGTTTGTTATACCTACCTATAGTTGGCAAAGATACAACACCAGTCAATTAATGTAGTCGGTTATGCATTGTTTGACTAAGAAGGCCACTTTCCTTTATGTTGTATCTTATCTATACTTTGTGTACATTGTATTGTGTGTAGAAGAAGAAGAAGAAATCAACAAGAAAACTTTTTGGCCTCCATCTCTATTCTTTTGTTCTTCAGTGAGCTTCCTCTTGTGTATATAGTGTGTGTTTGGCGCAACACCTCAAGCAAGTCCCCCCACCATGCAATTCTTGACACATTACATCTAACATCTTGTAAATGCATATCCTCAAGCTCATAAACTGTTTCAAAAATGATAACTTTGTCATTCCGCAAATCATGTATATCTAACAAGCCACCAATCTCTATTTGAGTCCCTGCATCAAGTAAAACATTATCTTCACAAACCTCTTTAGATGCTTTAAGAAAATCTATAGGTGCAATGGCCGAATCTTCCAGCACAGGATCTTCCAAGGTATTTGTGGCTATCTCAATATCAAACTGCGACTTATATCCCAACTGTTTTCCCTCTTGCTTGCTATCTTGTTTTTGCTCCTATTCAATCTCTTCCATATCATGCTCGAGAGGTGGCTGGTTTGTAGCTTTAGACAAATCCACACTTCTTCTTATCACTTCCTTAAATATCCCTCCATTATCTTCATCTCTCATCTATTTCTCTTCAACAAGTACATCCATGTTTTGTCCTTTTTCTAAATATGCATCCATTGAATATGCATTTATCGATGACTCCCAACCAATTATGTCACGAATTTTCTGCCTTGCATGAGACATTTCACTATCAGTAACATTTCTCTTTTCAGCTGCATGTAAAGCATGTGTTCACACTTGGCCATGCACTCTATCCAACTGTAGACCAAAAGTAGAAGCATGTACAACCGCATAAGCATGTACCACCGCATAAGCATGCCTCCTAATAGGTAACACAATCCTTTCTCTCATGATGCAAACTATCACACCACATACATCTTTTTCTTGGCTTAGGGGCTACTGCCCGTCCCCTTTCCTCTTGTCCTTTTTCATCCAATTTTGAAACCTTCAATTGAAGATCCCGCATGCCTTTGACCAATTCATCTAAGACATCTTTCCTAACAAAGGAAACAATAGCAGGTACATCCATAGGGTTACCCACAGAAGTAGGTGGCTTACTGGATACATCAACTGTATTGCCCATAACAGTGGGCAAGCTAGAGACATGCAATCTTCCTCTTCTTCTATGCTTCTTCACAAGTGCAGTAACAACTTCCTTGACATGTATCCACTTTGTTTTAAGACCAGTCTCTGTAGTCTGATCCTCCATCAAATCATCAAGATTCTCTTGAAGCTCAGGATCAGTTGCCTATAGAAACAATTCAATTTTCTAACTTGCAAGAGCTTGTTATTCTACAAGATCCAACTGCTCAAATCGACTTTCAAATTCCCTTAACAATTCTATAGCCACAAGACCCTTATTGGGTTGTAAAACCCACTCCTGAAAAGTCTTGCGCGTAATCAAACTATCTTCAATGTAAAACTATTCCCTGAGTGTCTTCTTGAAAGCTACCCAGTCAGCATCCTGCATGTATAATTCAGTAATCCACGCTTTCAGTTCATGTACAGTAACACGTACAAAATACTGGTTCCATGTGAGTTGAGCCACTCCAAAGAATTTCATCTTTTGAGCATAGGTATGTACATATGCAAATACATTCCTGCCATTGAATAACTTCACGTCACACTCAACTACTTGCAAATCATTCATCACAACACTTTCTGTTTGAGCAGAAGCTTGCATCACCTGTTGTTGTTGTAGATGTATAAGTGTATTCATATTTTGCACCAACTATTGCAAAACATCACTGGAGATTGTGTTCAAAGGTTCTCCCATCTTGTCTTTCCTTCTTCTAACGACCTTTCACATCAAGTTCACAATGTCAGAGGGGTTTTTGTCGAAAGGTCGTATCCATAGGGGATCAGAGATAGAAGGAAGTAGAGATAGGAGATGGAAGAGAAGATAAAGAATACACAAGAGGTAAATACAATAATGGCAAAGCACAATGAATCAAATCAATATGTATTGGTATAACCTGAAATCCTTTGTCTGGCACTACTCAGAAGCACTCTCTAGGCATTAGATCTCTTGGAGCTCCTTCGTAGACCAAAAACGTGGATCAAATAACAGCTCCTTCTTTACTGCTCAGAACCCAAATCTAATGGATCCGTTGGCTTTGGAAGGGGGGTAAAACTGTGGGACACCTAACACCTGGTCACGAATCTCCCAAATCACTCCTTCTTCTAGTTCAAAGTGCAGTTTCAGTCTGTCAACAACGATCGCAACGCGCGCGATTTTGTCAATCTGTTTTGTTTGTGAAAAATCTCATAATTGACTAAAAAAGCAACTTGCTTTTTGCATGCCATCCTAATCTAGAAGCTTTTCTAACTTTTTTGGATTTTTATAATAAATAATATAAAAAATAGGCTAAAATTATCCAAAATTCTAGTACTTTTGGATAATCCATGCCACAGACACTAGCACTAATGACTCAGATCACATTGACTCTCTACACTAATAAGAAGTCGGATGATGATGCACTCCAAAGTTTTTTACACCATGTTTGCATAGTGGCATGACAATAAGACCTAGAACCAAGAGAGTAGGAACTAGAAGATGATGAGGAGGAGGAGGAGAAGGAGAAACTTGAGTAATCAAGGGAGTAGCTAGTTGTTAAGGGAGATGCTTATCCACCTCACTCGGGGTGAGGTCTTTTTACTCTTCATAACCCAAAATTCATTTTTCCTTTCAAGAAGCTTCTCAGAAATTGGATACTTTGCACCTTCACCATCAATTGATGCAATGGTGTTTCCTTCAATATCACCATCTTCAAGAGGATTCGTTCCTTCATAAGTAGCTTCTTCCCTTGCCCTTATGCTATCAATCAATTGACATACTTCGGAAATCTCCAACAAGCTACAATACTCTATCAATTGAGCCTGTAATTGCTCACTTTGTAGGAACTTCAATAATTGCCATATTTAGCTTCTTTTTGCAAGGATTGCCTTTACTTTGAGAAAAGCAAAGAGGTCTACTCTGATACCAGTGTTATAAGATCCGAGATACACGCTTGACCTTTGTATATACTTAAAAGATATATGGTGAATATTATGCTCATACAGAGAGAGAACATATGAGAGAAAAGAAAGATGTAGAGAGAGAGAGAGATTGACAATACTCTAGGGACTGGAAGATCGACTAATCCCCCCCTTGTGGAGTTATATTATTGACAAGGAGCATGTTCCTCTGTTACACATAAACGAGTTCTTAACTTGTAGATCTTGGTAACAAGATCATGGTTCCTTGCACGGTATACAATCGGCTAATACTTGCACAACTTGGAAGTTGGCACCTTTTGATCCTTCTTGAGTCTCTCCTTCTCTTCTACACAATATGTGTAGCAATCTCTTCTTGGAGCTTGATTTCAGTAGAGCTTCCGCAACACTTGCACCTTCTCTCTACACATATTGTGTAGGAATCTCCTCTTGGAACTTGATTTTAGTAGAGCTTCTACAACACTTTGTGAGACTCGAACCGCCTTCTCTCCTCCTCTTGCATGCATACAAAGTGATGCTTCCTTCACCTCCTCCACACCCAAGGAGAGTCTCCCCTTTTATAGGCTCCAAGAGCTTCTCTTCTTGGAGAGAGACTGAAGTGGCAAGATTGGAAAGGTTGATCTTCATGCAAGATGTGGATGTTCTAGGACCTACTTTGTAGCCCAAATTTTGAAATATCTCTCTGTGCGTTGCTTGAATGGAAAATTCCAACACAAAAGTTGTAGATCTCGCCATTTTCAATAATCCACGCAGGTAATTTTTAGAGATTGGATTTCTATCATGAGATATTTTAAAAATGGATTCACCATGTCTTTTTTAAGAAAAATAGCTTTTTAAACTCTATTCTTAACTTATGGTCCATGCAACCACCTTGAGCCATAGATAAGGAGAGTTCATTAGATTTCCTTGGGCCTTATCCTTAAGAGCTTGTGTCATTTTGGATCTTAGAAAGGGAAAATCACTTATCTCCTCACTTCTAGAGGATCACATCTTTCGTCTTTCTTAGTGAGAGAATTACCTCTCTCATCTTTCTTAATGAAAGAAAAGACCTTAAACCTTGACTTGTAAGGGAGAGGATGCCCCAATGAATGCCATGCTCATTATATATAAGTAAACGTTTCTAGGAGTCCTCGGATGCACACATAAATACATACACACAATGCTAATGCACTTCCTCTTCTTAGAACTCAATCCATCTTCATTTGTGTGTAACTCCTTGGTTCTTGTGTACACTCTTACACTTGGTAGACACTTCCTTTCCCCTTCATAACTTGTACTGCCTGTACCAGATATCCCCGTCACAGTGCTCTGATCACCCCATTAAGTGATGCACTAGGAATACTGGTCTCTAAATGGTTTCATGGCCATGCTAGATCATCGTCAACACTTAAAGAAAAGTGAGTCATTATTTTATTGATAGAAATTTACTAAATAGAGAATGCGTAATAAGCAATCAATTTAGTGACATGTTGAAGGTTCATTAAACACTTGTTTACCTTTGTCATTAGTTTTGTTTTTCTCTCACTTAGGACAATTCTCTTCATGATGCCCTTTGCCACTACACCTCCTACAAAGATGGGTATAATCTTGATTTCTATGCGCATTCGGACAATATGTAGCTATATGACCTTGTTGACATCGATAGCAAATCACTGGTCCTTTAGGCCTTTGTTGTCCACTTTGCTCCATTGGATTACAAAAATTACCATTGTTTCTCCTAAAAGGAGAGTTTCTTCCTTGGTTTCCATCACTATTGTAATTGTTTCGTGACACTGGAGGTCTTCCTTGGGTAGGCAATCCGTGGGGCCTAAAAGGTTGATTGTGTTGTTGCAATCCATGTAATTATAATTTGTTTGCATCGCCCGATCTTGTTGTTGTTGTTAGCCGATCTTGTGCTAACAATTTGTTTTTAAATGCCTCGTTTTAAGACAAAAAGTATAAAGTGGAGGATGATTTGGCATTAATCGTGAAGGCATCGGACATTCAGTAGCCACATGGCCATAACCATGAAACTTATTGCACCAAATATTTGATCTAGGAGGGTTTAAGGTCGTGCTGCTCGAATGCTATTGTGCATTCGGATCTTGTGTTGTTATTGAATAAATTTCCTTCAATGGTTCTTGAACCGCACCCATTATTTCCTCTTTTAATTTTCGTGGAGACTTTACAATAATTTCTGCTACTTTACCCTCATCTAGAGTGGATTGAGTTTGATTCCTAGTAGGCATGCCTATCTTCATGTAAGTCGAGATTGAGGTATATGGATTTAAAAGGTATACTTGCCACATTGGAATTTGTCATTGCATATGGGTTCAAGGGAATGGTCACATAAGACACCTTCTTAGGCACCCTGCTTGAAGTACTGGCAAGGTATTCCATTTGAGGTTCTTTGAATAGATCCTTCTATCATTGTTGGCTGAGTTGCACTTCTTCCCACCATCTAGCATATGTTTTAGCATCCACCAATGTAGTTGGCCTTTGTAGACTAACATGTTGATGGACTTCGAAATTAAGTTCGTCAATAAATTTATGCTTTTGCATAGGCTTTGGATTCATCTTTTGAATCATTTTTTCCATATGCTTAATGTAATGCTCAACACTTTCAGTTGCTCCTTGGGATAAATAGTTCAATTAAAGAGCTAACCGATCTTGGAAACCTTGTCGTCAAAACTTTTCTAAGAATGTTCTTGATAAGGCAACATAGGTCCCTTTATTTTGAGCATGGAGGTTACTGTACCATCTAGCTACTTCATCTTTTAGTGTCGTTGGAAAAATATGCAACATTTGATCATCATGTACTATCTCATTCACTACACAATCACCTCAAAATTTTGCATGTGAGCATTAGGATCTTCATCCCACAATCCCCCAAATTGAGTAAAATCAGCTAGCCTTACGTGACTACGAGCCATTGTCTCTATAACTAATGTCCCTACCCCAAAGTCTTGAGTAGAGTCAACCCATGCAATTCCCTTAGACTCCCTAAATAGGGATCTCAACCCTAGATCAAGTATGACTTGAAATGAATCTCCTTGATGAGGAATCCTAAATAAGAACCATAATCCAAAATCTGCTACTTGCTCTATCCACAAAGCCTCCACTAGCTCTCTAAATAATTGGAAGAATCCAAAATCCAACTCTAAGTTCCAATCAATGGATGGTTCGTTACTTCCTATTGTGGCATTAACTTCACTTTTTATACTTTCGCTACTTTGTCTACTCCCTTCTCTAAACAGGACTACTTGTACTTGAAACTACTCGGTTCCATTGATAGGAATCTTCTTCACTTGCTTGTGATCGGGCTCTATCAAACGGTATATTAGGATCAAGAAGCCCCACATTTGAACTTGATGCAACGTCTATTCCCAAATTCAACAAAGCATTCACCTTTTCTAACCTCTCTATAACAGTCAAGCCTCCTGGTTGAGCAACTCATTCCCTTGCACGTTGGTCTCAAGTTTCACTTTGTTGTCTCTGTCTCTCCTCAGAACTCATCCACCACTAAATTAGTACCCACTAGTATCATTCTCTACAAATTTCTTGCAACTTATGTATTGTCCCCTAAAGCTACAAAGTCAAGGTTTTTGTGGTTACGTATGTGCTCAATAATTTGAGGATAGTCGGTAATTCTGGATCTTCTTCACTATATGGCAGTTTCTCCTTTTGCTCGGGAACTAGACCTAGAATTTTAGCTATCTCTCTCACGTCTTTTGTGTTAAAATAAATTTTCAAGCCTTTGGATATGCATATCCAAGGCAATACATCACTCCACTCAGTCCTTCTAAATGTTTGATAAGCTATGCGCGATAATACCAATCAAAATGGTATGACACACTAATTGTATTTATTTCAATTTCGTTATCAACCCAAAATGTGCCACTGAGAAAACAATACTTTGTGCACATTCGTTATACCCCCAACTCCAGGAGGATAACTGTTCAACATCTACCGTATTGCCACCCTCTACTAATTTTGTGTCTCTTGCCCAATCTAGCACTTTCCTTTGGCAATCCTGGGGTGATTTGGGAAAATAGTCTCTTAAGAAAGAGACTTTGTAATCACTCATTAACTTCCTGCCAATGTGCCCTAGGATTCGAATATGTTAAGGAGACTCACCACCTGTCTGAGTGCACTTGGCTCCCCCCAGCAAATGCACCAAAAAAAGATTGGCCAAAGGACCAAGCCACTTTTAACCGAGTTGCCAAGCCAACTCCTAAGAGTTGTTGCACTAGAGGGATGATAAGTTTCACTAATTTCAATATCTCTGTCTAACTTTCAAAATATTTATGTCATTATTTTATCGTAGTAGTCCAACTCCGTCGTGGCCCTCTACTTTTTATTTTCTCAAGCACCTAGGAAATATTTATATAAATAAAATATTGGATTTCAACATAGATATTCAAGCTTCCCCTCATCCCATTGTGTAAACAAAATGTAATTTCCAATGTTGTTAATGGTTTTTTAATTTATCGTAGTTATTCCCTATTAATTGTTGTGCAATGAATCATAACAAATTACCAACTTCAACAAGGATCGAGAATATTCTTACATTCTTCCCACATACTCATATAGTATAAATCGGGGTAATGTGTACACTCTTAATTTACATAAAATCAAAAGCACCATATTTTATATAAACAATTTTTTAAAAGAAAAATTAAACATTTACTTGTTTTTCTTTCTCTAAAATTTAAGAATTCTCACTAAGCATCAAAATTTGCACTCGCAACTTTCCCATGAGATATCATAATTTTTATTGATATAAAAACATATTTTTTTCAATAAAGACTGTAATTTCCACTCAAAGTAATCACTTTTAAATTTTAAAATATGATAGTGTAGAATTTATTAGAAAATATTATATTTGATAACTGATCACCCATATATTTTATAAAAATTTATATATACAACTTTAGAGCATTTTTAAGTTTTTTAAACTATTTTTGAATTTTTTTTTAAATATATTTAATTATAAATAAATACTAAAATCCATTCAGAGTAGAAAAAAAAGCTTTAAGGCATTGGAGAAAAATTCTAAACCAATAAAACTATAACTCCATACTACTTATTTTTATTAAATGAATCAGGCGCTTACTTGGAAACACGCAAGTCAAAATTTTGTCTTTGGAGGTGCACGTCCTACGGCCTAGCTAGGGAGTGAGGTCTATGAAATCATTTGGAACACAAGTTTTCTATTTTCCCTCTCCCAAGATTTCCATCTTGCCAATTGTTTTATTGTAATAGAAATGGCCTTTATGAAGTTTAAAGCCTAAGCTTTAATTAGGAGCTTAATGGTTATGGCTTCTTCAACATGAAACCTGGCAACAATATCTTGATGATCTGTCCACCAAACTGCGTGTTAAGTAGAGAGATTTGAAGCTAGAAAATTCTTCTACAGGCCTACAATCTCAGTTTGCCTCAGTGCATTGATGCTGCAGATTGATGCCAAGAGAGAAATCATGGCAATGGAGGGGAAGAACCACAATTGACATGAGCTTGTAGGTTCAATTGAGTGGTATTGACTTCTTGATGCTCTCTCTAACCTCATTTTCCCTTCAATGGCACCAATGGGATGGCAATTGATGGCACCCTCCATCTCCTTCTCTCCTACAAAAGTGTCGCCTGGAGAAGATGACGCATTTCATCCTTTCTCTCTCCTTGAGAAGATGCTCTAATCTCTCAAAAGGATTCTCTCGGTTTTGCAAATTATCATGTTGATTCTACTACATTTGATGATGAGGAGGACAAGGGAACGAGAACCAATACCACTCCAGATTAGAGGCTTTACATTGATATTGCAGATCATGTATCTTCGTGCCCATTTTCTTTTTATTAGAAAAATTGTGCTTTCTCTCAGGACGTCACACCAGTGAAAGCTGCCTTGAGAGATAGTCTTTCTCTCTCTCCCTATCTTTCCCCCTCTTGCCAACCGACTTCCCTGATCGTGCCTTCTCTCATCACCCTCTCATTTGGTTGCAACCGTTTTTTTTTTTCCATCCTAATTTTCTTCCCTTTCTCTTTTCAAAATCCCCTCTATTTTATTATTTCCCCCCCCCCCCCCCCCCCCCCCAATCATCTAAGGGCAGACTCTTCCTTGAGTTAGCCTGCTAGTCTCTCCATGGAATGTCAAATATCAAAAGATTTTTTCTTACACAACTGGTAAGCTATAGGTCTTTTATACAAATACGGATGACATTTCCAAGTGTTCAAAAATAGAGGCATGTCACCTATCCAATATGTACAGAATATATCTCCTCAACATCATGTTTACAACAAAGTTCTTGCAGCTAGATTTTTTATGTCCTCTCCAGATCATTCTTTAGACACATGTATCAACTCCCTAAATGCACTAGTGACCGTCCCTAGAAGATCTCTAATCTCTCTCCACCTCTAACTTGCCTTACAACTTAAATTCTCTACAAAAATTAGCAATAAACCCTTGTTATCCACTACAAATCCTAAATAACTACGCTCAATATAGCATCCTTCTTTTCCCTCTTGCTAGACTATTGGACTATCCTCCGAAGACAATAACTATGACCGCATTAGCATAAAATTAATGTAAAAAGATGGTAATAGTATCTCAAATGTATACAATTTTGGCAAAAAATTTGGTAAGTATTGATATGTTTCTAGGTGTGATACAAAACATATGGAAATATCTATGAACAAGGCTATAAAACATGGCAAAAGTTACAGGAGAAGAATGTAGATTTGGTGCTATTGAACTGCTTCCAAGTGATAAATTTGGTGCCAAATTTGGGGGTTTACATTCCTCCACCACTTAGATGTGAGCGCCCTCGCGAACACTTCAAACAAAGCTTTGCCTTTAACCACTTGATGTTGATGAAGAACTCCACCATAAACACACTTAACTTCACAAACTCTTGCCTCATTTGGGCATCCCAAAAACACTTTCTTTTCTTTTTTTAATCTTCTTCTCAACCTTCCATCAAACACCTACAAGAAAAGATGAGGCAAAAGTAAAATTCGAAAATGCCATTGAAGATCACCTACAAGCTTTGGGAAATGCCAACACCAACTTTGAAGAACCAAGAAACATCCATGGTAGTAACCATGGAAAGAATCCCCAACAAGATATCAAGCTTTGAATTGCACCCTCTTTAGAAATATGTCGATGAAGACCTCCACCCATAGTCTTGTGTCTTGGACATGACTTTTGATTGTAGTACTTCAGCATGAGCATAAGCAATTTGTGTAAAATAGAAGAGGTTAAAGTTTTGCATGTGAACTAAAATTTAGAGATAGGGTTTCTTTAATGGATTTTTTAAAATCAAAGGATAGATAAGAGAAAATATGTAGCTTTGAATAATCCAATGCTATGAGGCAATCTGTCACTATGGATCATCGTTCCCCTTCTTCAAAAAAATTTTATTGCGATGCTACAAACCTCAAAGTAGTGTTGCAGCTATCAAATCAACGAGAAACCTGTTGTGAGTAATCATCATCATTTGAGCAGGCTCCACCATTCGACAACATCATGCTCCTCTTCTGATGCCAGGAGGTATATTCCATGGTGGATTCCGTGAGGTTTTGCGGTGGATTCTATAAAACTATATTTATTTGCCGAGGCTCATACACAAGGTGGATTTCTTGTGCGAAAAGTTGACGGGGACGCTTGTCCTTTTCAAGCATCACGTTAATTTCATGTGCAAGTGGGTGATTCCATAGCGGGTGATTCCACAAAATACATATTTAAATTAATGGACGTTTATGAGTTAGAGTGCGCACTTGTATTAAATTAAGGTTAGGACAAAGTTCCAACCTATTTATTTATTTTGTAGCTAAAGACTGCTAGGTATGCACTTTTTTCGGTTTAATTTTATTATTTTTTAACAATTGTGAATGCTTCAATTGATGTGTAGAGCAGGCGGCGTTGGCATTGGGAAGCACTGGGCGATAGCATGTATTCAAGTTACTCAGAAGTAATTATCATTTTTTATGGGCGCGCGTCTTATTATTAAAGGGTGGCGCTAATATTTATTTAGGCGCACTTATTTATTGAAGCACTTGACATATATCTATTATTATGTATGTGCATGGGCGCACCGTTTGAATATTCATTATTGGACATTGTATTTGGGCATTGTCCGACTTTTGGACCGCCCAATCGCTTTATTCTTTATTTGGACAAAAGCAAACACAAAAGCTAAAGCATGCTAATTGTAAAATTGGGCTATTTTTTAGCTTTGAGATGAATAAATTTATAAATACATGCTTTGTGGAGCGCTCACATAAGGCATGGGAGGAGATTGTACCCAATTGGTCTTTTTGCTTCATGTCATGCAAGTCTATTCTCTTGATTTTTTAGCTTAAGGTAGAGTTCTTTGTTCTTGGGGACCTTCCGGTGCTCGCTATGTAAGCATACAGCGTCTGATTTGCGCACCAGTGATATGAGAGCGAAGTTGAGATCAAGGGTTTCCAATCACTTACCATCTCCTGCGAAGGCAAAGCTCCTAGAATGAGTGCGCTCTACAGTCAGTCTCACGGAAATCCGTCAATACCAACGTGTTTCTTGCAGTGAAGAACCCCCCGCTGTGCTATTGGATCGTGAAGGACTAGTGTCTGCTGGCGGAGGACACCCGGGAAGATTCTTCATCAACATGTTTTTATTCTTAGAGCAGAGAAGAAAGATAAGTAAATTCAAGCTTAAAAGCTTAACAAGATTTATAGCAAAGCTTAATTTTTTAAAGAATTCAGCGGCGGTGGAGTCAGCATCTTCTTGACAGCGTCAAATCCGTCGGCGTCATCCTATCGTCCTGATCCCATTCATTCAAATTATCAAGATTTTTAATAAAGCTTAAGACTCTAAGCTTTCTAAAGCTTCAAAGTCAATTTTTCTCTCTAGCAATTATTAACACGGAGTTCTTCTACAAATCAAACTCAAACTCGTTTTCAACCTCCTTGCAAGCCTACATTCACACCCGTGATGTGACAGAGATAATTTTCAGTAAATAGATTGATATACGTAGTCTACACAGGCAAAGTATTCATTGAAGAAGGATTTCAGCAACTTCCACATCCGCAAAGAAGAAAGATCGCAAAAAGTCTTTTTTTTTTATAAGCCTTATAAACCCACTTTGAGCTATGCTCATCCCGCTAACAAGATTTCGAGTGTATGAGGTTGTTTGAAATTTTGCAAAATGACCGATCAAAATATGGAAGATTTTATGACCGAAGGTGATTTATACGAACCAACGATGGAGCCAAAATTAGACCTAATTATGATGTAGCTTCAAGAGGAACGACAAGCACATTAAACTTTGCAAGCTCAAGTGGCCACTCTTCAACGATCTACTGCCGATCAAGATGAACCACAACCCAAAGATGTTATACGATGCATGATTGATGCGACACTCGAAACACAATCTATTCGGAAAGAAGCCAAGATAAGTAAAAGAAATTTCAAATTCCGTACTTTTAATGGGTTACGCGATGGAAAGACTATTCTCACTTTTATCAGTTAGTTTGATTATTATTTCCATGAAGAAAAGTATGCCGAAAAAGACAAACTCAAGTGTATCACTAATCATTTAGTGGACAGAGCATCGCTATGGTGGATTGTTATTCACAAAAGCATTGATTGCCCTACTACTTGGGAGACTTTTCAAAAGAAATTTTTGTAGAATTTTCTTCCACCTCAATTCCATGAAAAAGCAATCAAGTAGTGGGATCTCCTGCAACAAAGAGATCGCGAGCCTATTTCACAATATACCGAGCGTTTCTGGAATGCCTTATTGCAACTTCGAATGCTCGAAGATGTACCTGAGGCGACCCATAAGCGCAAGTTTATGTCTGGTTTGCTTGGTCACTTCTATGCGGAAGTGAACATGTTCAAGCCAATGACTCTCGAGGATGTGATTTCCTTGGCCATGATGTTAAAGACAAAATTCGAGGACGAGAGAAGTAACCACAACAATTCCCAACTAACGGTAACTTCGGTACAAAGCAATTCAATTCTAACTTTCGAAGATTCAATCAAAATTGCTTTGTTCCATCTTCATTCCGTAAATCTTGGACATGAGCCCCCACTTTACCAACAAACACAAATCCAAATCCTAAGCCATCTTTCTAGCCAAATCGCAACATTCCTAAACTCCCCGCTATTACCAATAATGCTTCCAAAGCCAAATCCATAGTCTGCTATAAGTGCCATCAACCTGGACATCTAGCGATGAATTCTCAATCCAAAAAGCCAACTGTTCACATCAACTATTTGGGAGCGGCTGAAGATGAAGACCATGAAGAAATGCTAAATTTCATAGAAGATGATGAGGATATTGATACTACTTTGGATACCTTACCACGTATACCAAATCCTCATTCTTTATTAACGATGAAATGTTTTGTGCGTGGTAGAGAAAATATCGTTTTACATGATGATGGGAGCACACACGATTTTATTTCTACAAAATTGGCCAAAGAATTGAATTTACATACTATTTCGACTCATTATCGCATCAAGGCTGCATTCTTAGGCACTAGATACAATGGAACACAAGAAGTGCATGACTTAGAAATTAAAATTGGTGATTATGTTGAGTGCAGAAATTTCTTAGTTGTGCTTTTGCAATCTAGTGACATTATCTTAGGAATGCCTTGGCATCATCAATATAATCCCGATATAGATTATTCCATGCATTCAATGAAGATTCATTCTAATGAAAAACAAATCACATTGCATGGTATGCACACCCTTGATAATTTTCCATTGCTTAGTCATACATAGGCTAAACGTACATTAAGAAAAGTGAGCAAATCCTACTTAATATGGGTGAATGAAATTGAAGCTAAGGAAAATCAGATGCATCCTAGGCACACACAATTTCTTTCACAATTTGAAGATTATTTTCCTGCTAACTTACCACCTGGCTTACCACCTACACATCTTGAAGATCATAAAATAGACTTAATTCCATGTTCTCAACCACCATGTAAAGCACCTTATCGACATAATAAAATTGAACAGAAAAAAATTCAAGCCCAAGTTGAAGAATTGTTAACCCGAGGACTCATTAGGCCCAACAGTTCTTTTGGTGTACCTTTCTTGCTAGTTAAGAAGAAAAATAATACATATAGGATGTGCATTGATTATCGTGCCCTAAATAAGATCACTATCAAGAATAGATATCCGATCCCTAGGGTAGACGACATCATGGATAAACTACAAGGGGCTACAATATTTAGTAAAATAGATCTTAAATCTAGATACCATCAAGTACGGCTGGACACATCTGATATTTTCAAAACTGTATTTAGGACTCAATTCAGACATTATAAATTCCTTGTTATGTCTTTTGATTTAACTAATGCACCAACCACATTCAGTCGTATGATAAATCGCATATTTTTGAAGCATCAACATTGTGTCATTGTTTTCTTTGATGACATATTGGTTTTCAGTAAAAATGAAAACGAGCATTATGAACATTTATCCTTGGTTTTCAAATTATTGAAAGAGAATCAATTATATGCTAATCCTGAAAAGAGTGAATTTTTCCAAATCCACATTGAATATTTAGGATATATTGTTTCATCTAAAGGTATTAAAGTTGATCCTAAAAAGATAGAAGCAATTTTGAATTGGCTGATACCTAAAAATGTGCATAAATTACGTTCTTTCTTAGGTCTTGCTAGTTTTCACAGAAAATTTGTGAGAAATTTTTCATTGCTTGCATTACCTTTGACAAAATTATTAAAGAAAGGTATTGTGTATCATTGGTCTAAAAATCAAAAAAAGTCTTTTGATTTACTGAAATATGCTTTAACACATACTCACGTATTACAACTACCTGATTTTAATAGACCATTCTTCCTAGTAGTCACTAACGCTAGTGGATCTGGAATAGGAGCCGTCCTTATGCAAGATTCACATCCCATAGCCTACTCTAGCTACAAACTTAAACCCTCTGAACTCAAGTATTCTACCTATGAAAAGGAATTGCTAGCTATAGTACAAGCTTTACAACAATGGAAACACTATTTAATGGGATCTGAATTCATGATCAAAGCTGACCAAAAACATCTCCTTAGTCAATCACAAATCTCTGACCATCATATTAAATGGGCTACTTTTATTCAAAGTTTTCATCCACTTATCCAATATCAACTCGGAAAAGAAAATGTTGTTGCAAATGCCTTGAGTAGAAGACCAACTATTCATAACATCTCTATGATATCTTTTGATTTCCTTATTCCTATGAAATATACCTATGATCAAGACCCCAATTTTCAAGCTGATTGGAATAAAATAGTTGTAAATAACTAGATTCCAATAGATTCATTGTCTTATTCTGATGGATTTATGTTTTATGAGAAAAGGTTATGTGTAACTGTTCCATTTAGATCATTTGTATTGCATGAAATTTATTGTTCCCCATATCAAGGCCATAGAGGTATTATTTCCACTTTACGTACATTGGTTGAAAATTTTTTATGGCCATAGATGGAATCTGATGTTTCTAACTTTGTATCTAAATGTTTAATTTGTCAAAGAGTTAAGGGACACCATGGTAAGCAATATGGTTGGTTAATGCCTTTACCAATTCTAGAATGACCATGGGAACATATTTCAATATTGTAGATCAGTTTGACAAACAAGTATATTTCATTCCATGCAAGAAAATGTTAGTTGCATCTCAAGCTGCTCAATTGTTTCTGAAAACTGTTTTCACTAACCATGGTTTACCAAAAGTTATTATTTCTGATCGTGATTCTAGATTTTGCAATAATTTTTTGACTACTTTGTTTGCTAATTTAGGTACAAAGATTGATTTTTCATCTGCATTTCATCCTGAAACAAATGGCCAAACAGAAGCTACAAACAGTACAATTTTGGATCTTTTGCGTGCATACACAATTTCAAAATCTCAAACATGGGATATACACTTGCATTTACTTCAGCTACACAAAAGGCACCTTTTGAAATCATTCATGGATATAGATTACCTACACCTGTTACCTCATTGTCAAATAAAGTTAAAGCTGCTGATGATATTGCCAATATGCATGCTACTATTTTTGCCAAAGTCAAAGACATGATTGCGAAAGCCTAGCAATCTACACAAAACAAGCTAATAAGACAAGAAAAGCTATGAGTTTCACAATTGATGATTATGTTTGGTTATGCATTGAAAAGAAAAGATTACAAAGTCTTGAGAAACACCCTGTTGTAAAGGTAGCTCCTAGATTTTATGGACCTTTTCAAAATCATTCACAAAATCAATGACAATGCATTTAAATTAGAATTACCCCAACACTGGAAAATCCACAATACTTTTCATATCTGTTTGTTACGACCCTTTAAAGGCCAACTAGCTATCAACCCTGTCTACAAAAACCCTCCTTTATTAGAAGAAGAAACTAAAATCCTTGAATCCAAAACTATTCTAGACACTGATTATATGACCACTAGAACTGGATGTAGATATTCTAGATATTTGGTAAAGTTTAAAAATCATCCTGTTGAATAGGCCCAATGGATGCACGCTCATGACCTAAGTTCTTACCCCTCACTGCTCGCTCCACATTGAGCTAATAGCAATTGAGGACAATTCCTATCCCACCCCAGGGGTATGATGCCGGGAGGCATATTCCACGGTGGATTCCGTGAGGTTTTGTGGTGGATTCCATAAAACTATATTTATTTGTCGAGGCTCGTACACAAGGTGGATTCCTTGTGCAAAAAGTTGACAAGGATGCCTGTCCTTTTCAAGCGTCACATTAATTTAATGTGCAAGTGGGTGATTCCATAGCGGGTGATTCCACAAAATACATATTTAAATTAATGGAAGTTTATGAGTTAGAGTGTGCACTCATATTAAATTAAGGTTAGGACAGAGTTCCAACCTATTTATTTATTTTGTAGCTGAAGACTACTAGGTATTCACTTTTTTCGGTTTAATTTTATTATTTTCTAACAATTGTGAATGCTTCAGATGATGTGTAGAGCAGGCGGCGTTGGCATTGGAAAGCACTGGGCGATAGCATGTATTCAAGTTACTCAGAAGAAATTATCATTTTTTATGGGCGTGCATCTTATCATTAAAGACATGGTGCTAGTATTTATTTAGGCGCGCTTATTTATTGAAGTGCTTGACATATATCTATTATTTTGTATGTGCATGGACGCATGGTTTAAATATTCATTATTGGACATTGTATTTGGGTACTGTCTGACTTCTGGGCCACTCAACCGCTTTATTCTTTATTTGGACAAAAGCAAACACAAAAGCAAACACAAAAGCTAAAGCATGTTAATTGTAAAATTGGGCTATTTTTGAGCTTTGAGATGAATAAATTTATAAATACATGCTTTGTGGAGCGCTCACACAAGGCATGGGGGGAGATTGTACCCAATTGGTCTTTTTGCTTCATGTCATGCAAGTCTATTCTCTTGATTTTTTAGCTTAAAGTAGAGTTCTTTGTTCTTGAGGACCTTCCGACACTCGCTACGTACGCATACAGCATCCGATTTGCACACCATCTCTTCACAGATCCGATAAGCTTCCATGGCAAATTTGAAGATCCATGCACGCTGTTCCATAAAATTGGCAAGCATAGTTGTTCTTTCTCAACGAATTTTGTAAAAACTTTCTTGGTTTTGAACCTATAGCATATTCGTTGTCTTGTTCTTCACCTAGTCAATACAGTAGCAAAACAATAACCAAGCATTAACATTTCATGTCCTTGCTCGAACTCTTGCTTGCACCTTGAAATTCCAAGCCCTTCTCTCTGCTTCTGTGCTTGAGTCCATGCCCCCTGCCCTGCTTCCTTTTCTTACAACTCTCATGGCTTAGTTGCTCCTGGGAAAATGCACCAATGATAAGACCCTCCAAGCACCCACAAAACCCAGCTTCCAAAAGGCAAAGTATATGCCTTGGGCTTTGCCCATAGCCACAAAATGTTGCAAGAAACTCGCCTATGTCGACACGCAAAAGGAATACATGAAATCCATCCCCATCTTCATCCTCACCCTCTCTCTCCATTGATCTCGCAGTAGAGCACAAGGAGCAAAGAACAAGAATCAAGAAAAAAGTTGTGCCAAGTGAGAGAGAGAGTTCAAAAAGATCGTATGCATGGGTTGATAAAGGAAGAGAGAAGTTACAACTTCCTCAACAACCCACAATCACACGATGGCTCTTCTTTCCTCCTTTCTTTTCTTTATTCAAAATGAAAACATTTACATGATTTTTGAACCTTAGGCTTAGGCTTTCAATTTTGTGTATACATGGCTATAGCTTTGAACTTTATAAACCAAAGGAAGAGAGGATTTGTATGCACTAGCATTAAAATGTGCAGACCCGCTAATGAGCCAATAGCATTTACAAAAAGAGGATACGAAACATATGGAAATATCTATGAACAAGGCTACAAAACATGGCAAAAGTAGGAGAAGAATGTAGCATTGGTGTTGTTGAACCGCTTCCAAGTGATAAATTTGGTGCCGAAATTGGGGGTTTACATGCATAGAGAAGATAACAGTGATGAGGAATCAAAGGACAGGGATCTACTTGAAAAGGCACTTCAACAATCCAAAGAAGAATTCAAGAAGAGGAAAAATCTCATGGGGAAAGAATGGAAAGAATATCGAGCAGCCATAAGAGCATCTATTGAGGAAACCATGCGAAAGAAATTGGGTGAAATTACTACAAAGAGAGGAGAAAGTAGATCAGGGAAAGGAAAGGAAAAGGTCACCAAAGAAGCCCAGCTAGTTGATGCCACTCTCCTACAAAACCTCCAAAAATAGATGCCACTAATCTAAGCACAAATATCAAAATTGGCTAAGGTTAAACCCTCTCCCCAAGGACACCATCACTAGGCTAGAAAATATGTTGGGAGCTCACACTCAACCGCCAAGACCCACGGACCGCTTATTGTTTCAAGTTTTCAAGCCAAGCACTATATGATTTATAGATATTATAAAATTAAGTATTGGTATTTATATAATTCATAAATACAAAAAGAAATATCCTTGATGTAATTTTTACTTTTATACTTACATAATTTGTAAATGCTAAAAGAGATCTTAATTTAATTTTTTATTTTTTATTTTTACACAATTTATAAATACTAAAAAATATTCTTGATACAATTTTTACTTTTTCTTACATTTATATAATTTATAAATGTCAAAAGAATTACTCTTGATGTAACTTTTGTTTATAAGCAACTAAAGATAATTTGTTCAATGCATTGCAATTCCATGCAAGTTATCTAATCTTTTGAAATTTAAAATTCTAATTAATAGGTCTTACTTATGTGTAATAAGCAATCAATTTAGTGACAGTAGGTGAGGACATCCATTAAGAATCTACTCTGCTGGCAACGTGTAACTCCTCTGTCAAAATTCGATCTAGGTAGGGGTGAGTGATGATGTGCACTTCGAGGGCTTGGTTGTGAATGGTGGTCAATACCCTATACATTGTGATTGGCTAGTCTTGGCTGACTGAAATTTGCAGGTAGAATATTTTGCATTTGTACTTGCAGTACATGAAGTACTCAATGTCAGATTGACATGTCTGGAACCCCATTTGCAGAGATAGATCTTTGAACTGCTGTAAGTGTTCTTGGGGCATGTACCCTCTGTGTTGAGCTTAAAGAGGAGCTATTGTTTACTGTTATTTTAGCCTAGAGACTGCTTGTCTATACATGAACAGGGTGCCCAAATACATGATGGTTTTGCATTGAATGCAGTCCATACATGCAGGTTCCAATACCTAGGTGATTGCCAAGTGTCAAGAGGTGTATATATCATTGTTTTTCAGGCTAAAATACTGACTGTTTGAGCACATAGAGTGCTGAAAACTGTCATAAATAATTGCAAGCTGAAGCTGAATTATTAGAAAGTTTTATGGCTTGCAGGTAGTCAGGCAAAACATGCGACATGGCAAATGATGACAAGACAGACAATATTACCCAAATTGTGGGGGAGAACTTGGATAGCCATAATTATGCCATATGGAAGTTCCGCATGGAGAACTTCTTAATCATGAAAGGATATTGGGAGTTGATGACTAGAGTAGAAGCCGAACCTAAGCTCCAAGAGAGACCTACAGCTAATCAAAGATGACTACACCGAGCTTGGACAGAAAGAGCTCGCAAGGTGTTGCATTGGCTGTCTCTATGTATATCAAATGCCATGGTAATGCAGATAATGAACTGAAGCTCTCCTAAGGATGCGTGGGACATTTTGACCAGGTACTATGGAACCACTACAAGTCCCATGAAGATACAGTTAAAGCATAAATTTAACAACATGGAGAGAAAGGGCAGGTCCATACAAGACTATGGACAGAGATCAAGACTATTGCGGGTGGATCAGTTGGCATCTATTGGTACTCAGGTTGAAGATGAAGATATGATTGTTGTGACTCTGAATGGCATGGGTCCAGAGTATAAGTCTTTTGATACTTCTGTGTCTGTGCGGGCTGAAATGCCTGATTTAATGAGCTAGTTGCATTGCTTATCCATGAGGAGGTTAAACTTGGCTTGAGTTCAGGCTCTAGTAGTACAAAAAGCAAGGATACAATTTTTTATTCCAATCAACAAGGTCGTGGCAGCCGTGGTAGAGGCTATGGTTCTGGCAAAGGAGGTCAACAAAATGCGTCCTATGGCAATAATAATCAGCAGGGATCAAATGCAAGAGGAAGTGGAAACTTTAGAGGCAGGGGGAGATCTACCTCTCATAGTAGAGGCTCTTAGCATCAACAGCGCCCATCTGAAAATCCGAATAAGGATAAGGATTGTCATTACTGTGAAAAATATGGTCATATTGCAAAGGACTACTGGAAGAAGCAGGGGAATCAGAAGGGCAAACAGCATGGACACTTTGCATCGTCCAATCAAGCAGGTGATGCTTCAAGAGATAGACTATTTGCCATACAGCATGTGAAAGATAGGGCTGCTAAAAAATCCATTGATGATGCAGTATGGTACATTGATTCAGGGGCATCAAACTACATGACCCCTCTCGGTGATTGGTTCACTGACATGATAGCTGAAAGGCATGGCTATGTATGCACAGGTGATGATACGCATCATAGTATTGAGCATAAAGGCAAAGTTCCTCTTGTGGTTCATGATGGTAGAAAGAAAATTTTGCATGATGTACTGCATGTCCCATCGATAACGAAGAACTTACTGTCTGTCGGGAGCAGAAATTGTAGGTTAGGTTCAATAAGCATGGTTGCTTTATTGAAGAGTTTAGAAATGGATGCATGTTGATTGCTCGCAGTCATAGGAATGGCAGAATGTTTACTCTTGATGCCACTTTGCCAGAGCTAAATTCAATCATGTTCGCCCATGGCTCTGGCACTGTCAGAGATTTGGAAATTTGGCATAAGAGAGTGGGACATGTGAATTTGCAGAGGCTGCAAATTATGCAGAAAAAACAACACCTAGGTGATCGCCAAGTGTCAGGAGGTGTATATATCATTGTTTTTCAGGCTAAAATACTGACTGTTTGAGCACATAGAGTGCTGAAAACTGTCATAAATAGTTGCAAGCTGAAGCTGAATTATTAGAAAGTTTTATGGCTTGCAAGTAGTCAGGCAGAACATGCGACATGGCAAATGATAACAAGACAGAAAATATTACCCAAATCGTGGGGGAGAACTTGGACAGCCATAATTATGCCATATGGAAGTTCCGCATGGAGAACTTCTTAATCATGAAAGGATATTGGGAGTTGATGACTAGAGTAGAAGCCGAACCTAAGCTCCTAGAGAGACCTACAGCTAATCAAAGATGACTACACCGAGCTTGGACAGAAAGAGCTCACAGGGTGTTGCATTGGCTATCTCTATGTATATCAAATGCCATGGTAATGCAGATAATGAACTGCAGCTCTCCTAAGGATGCGTGGGACATTTTGATCAGGTACTATGGAACCACTACAAGTGCCATGAAGATACAGTTAAAGCATGAATTTAACAACATGGAGAGAAAGGCCAGGTCCATATAGGACTATGAGACACATATCAAGACCATTGCGGATCAGTTCGCATCTATTGGTACTCAGGTTGAAGATGAAGATATGATTGTTGTGACTCTGAATGGCTTGGGTCTAGAGCATAAGTCTTTTGATACTTCTGTGTCTGTGCGGGCTGAAATGCCTGATTTAATGAGCTAGTTGCATTGCTTATCCATGAGGAGGTTAAACTTGGCTTGAGTTCAGGCTCTAGTAGTACAAAAAGCAAGGATACAATTTTTTATTCCAATCAACAAGGTCGTGGCAGCCGTGGTAGAGGCTATGGTTCTGGCAGAGGAGGCCAACAAAATGCGTCCTATGGCAATAATAATCAGCAGGGATCAAATGCAAGAGGAAGTGGAAACTTTAGAGGCAGGGGGAGATCTACCTCTCATAGTAGAGGCTCTTAGCATCAACAGTGCCCATCTGAAAATCCGAATAAGGATAAGGATTATCATTACTGTGAAAAATATGGTCATATTGCAAAGGACTACTGGAAGAAGCAGGGGAATCAGAAGGGCAAATAGCATGGACACTTTGCATCGTCCAATCAAGCAGGTGATGCTTCAAGAGATAGACTATTTGCCATACAGTATGTGAAAGATAGGGCTGCTAAAAAATCCATTGATGATGCAGTATGGTACATTGATTCAGGGGCATCAAACTACATGACCCCTCTCGGTGATTGGTTCATTGACATGGTAGCTGAAAGGCATGGCTATGTATGCACAGGTGATGACACGCATCATAGCATTGAGCATAAAGGCAAAGTGCCTCTTGTGGTTCATGATGGCAGAAAGAAAATTTTGCATGATGTACTGCATGTCCCATCGATAACGAAGAACTTACTGTCTGTCAGGAGCAGAACTTGTAGGTTAGGTTCAATAAGCATGGTTGCTTTATTGAAGAGTTTAGAAATGGATGCATGTTGATTGCTCGCAGTCATAGGAATGGCAGAATGTTTACTCTTGATGCCACTTTGCCAGAGCTAAATTCAGTCATGTTTGCCCATGGCTCTGGCACTATCAGAGATTTGGAAATTTGGCATAAGAGAGTGGGACATGTGAATTTGCAGAGGCTGCAAATTATGCAGAAAAAACAGCTTGTTACAAGTTTACCCAAGTTCCAATACACAAACATTGGTCATGTATGTGATGCTTGCCAGCTTGGTAAGCAATCGAGGTTGCCATTTGTCAGGCATGTAAGGCAGAGTACACGTCCATTGCAATTAGTGCACTCTGATGTCTGGGGTCTAGCTCATAATGCATCTATGGGAGGCTCGAAATATTATGTGACATTCATTGATGATTACCGTCGCTATACTTGGGTGTATATTCTGCAGACAAAGGATCAGGTGTTATTGTTTTTCAACAATTAAGAAAGCAGGTTGAAAAGGAATTTGACTGCTATATCTCTTGCTTGAGATCAGATAGTGGTTGGGAGTATGTGTCAAAAGAGTTTGACAATTTTCTGGCTGAAAATGGCATACATAGGCAACTTACCTGTAGCTATATTCCATAGCAGAATGGAGTGGCTGAGCGTAAGAATAGGGTATTGATGGAAGCTGCTCGTGCCATGATGAACGAGAAGAAGATGCTGCTCTATTATTGGGTTGAGGCTGTTATGACAGCCATGTATATCTTGAATCGGACTCCTACTGCAGGTATTCATGAGATGACACCGTTTGAGAAGCTGTATGGCTATAAGCCAGATGTAAGTCACATGAAAGTATTTGGATGTCTTGCTTATGTGCATATCCTAGATGAGAAAAGGAAGAAGTTGGATCCAAAAGCACATAAGTGTGTTTTCATTGGATATTCACAAGAGAAGAAGGCATACAAATGCTATGATCCCTCAACCAGGGAGACTTTGGTGAGCAGGAATGCTATCTTCGATGAGGTGGCCTCTTGGTATGTATCACCGACGGCTACAATGCCATCAGATATGCCTTCTACTCATGTATCTATAGCTGATTCGCAACAGAGTACTGCTATGACAGGTCCTAGTGGTTAGATAGTATCTCCTTGGATAGGTAGATTGAGGAGCTTTGGCTCACTGTCCACTGACACCGGTATGTCAGTGAGGGGGAGATATGATATCTTGGACAGCAAAGGAAAAGAGAAAGCTATTGAGGATGCATTTGGTATGATGACACTTGGTAGGATGACTTCTGTATATGAGTTTGTTGACACTTTTAGATAGTGAGCTTGGTATTCTGACTGTCTATACATCTAGCACAAGGCAAAGTAGGTACATTCTGCCTCATGAGAGAAGGAAATCGAGCAGTGCACCACAGTCTAGATGCTCGCAGAGGGTCAAATATCCTGTTGAAAAGTTGACGTACAGTGGCTACTCTGCAAAGCACTATGTTTACATGACAAAAGTGATGGAGATTAAAGAACCAGGTACATATGCTGAAGCAATAAAAGATTAGAACTGGTGTGCAGCTATGGATGAAGAAATGAATGCCTTGGCTGAAAATAAAACATGGGATCTTGTGCCACTGCCTGATGGGAAAAAGACCATTGGCTATAGATGGGTTTACAAAATCAAATGCAAGTCGGATGGCAGTGTGGAAAGGTACAAAGCCAAGCTGGTTGCTAAGGGGTATGCCCAATAGTATGGACTTGATTATGAGGAAACATTTAGCCATGTTGCCAAGATGGCAACCACACGCACTGTGATTGCTTTGGCTACTGCTAATAAAGGCTGGAAATTGCAGTAGATGGATGTGAAGAATGCATTCTTGAATGGTGACTTGGCAGAGGATGTCTATATGGATCAGCCATAGGGGTATGTACACCCTGATTTTCAGCACTATGTATGTAGGCTGAAAAAAGCATTGTACGGGCTGAAGCAAGCTCTGAGAGCCTAGCATGCAAGGATTAGTAACTACTTGTAGAGCTTGGGATTTACTGTTGGCAGGGCTGATCACAGCCTATTTATGAAAAAAACTGACAGTGGCTTGGTAGTTTTGGTCATATATGTTGATGATTTGATAATCACTAGTGATGATGACTTGGGCATACAGCATGTAATGAAGATGCTGAAAACTGAATTTTACATGAAAGACTTAGGTGATTTGAAGTATTTCTTGGGCATTGAGGTGGTTACAACTGAAAATGGTTTATGCCTGATGCAGAAGCACTATGCCATGGAAATGTTGAAGAAGTATGGCATAGATGAATGCAGACCACTGGATACACCTCTTGATCAAAATGTAAAGCTAGACATGAGCACTCGGGCTGAAGTTGAGGATGTGACTATGTACAAAAAAATGGTTGGCAGCCTGATTTACTTGACCATCACACTAGGCCTAACTTGAGCTATGCTGTAGGGCTCATAAGCCAATTTATGTAGAAGCCCAGACAGCCGCACTTGGATGCAGTTAGACGCATTATGAGATATGTTAAGTCCACTGTAGATTATGGGTTGTTCTATGTGAGAGATAAGCCCTTGCAACTGGTTGGATACACAGATGCAGATTGGGCAGGATGCTCATATGATCGTAGATCTACAAGTGGCTATGCTTTCGGTTTTGGAAGCGGAATAATCAGTTGGAGTAGCAAGAAGCAGCCTACGGTTGTGTTATTGAGTACTGAGGTAGAGTACAGGGGTGCTGCATTGGCATGATGTGAGATTGCATGGTTGCTCAAGCTTATGGCTGATTTGGACATACAGGTAGATGCTCCAGTGACTCTGCTATGTGACAATCTTAGTAGTGTACTACTGGCCATGAATCCAGTATATCATGCCAGGACAAAACACATTGAGGTACACTACCACTTCATCAGAGAGATGGTTCTTATAGGGAGAGTTGATCTTATACATGTGAAGACTGATGAACAGGTTGCGGATATCTTTACCAAGTCACTGGGTAAAGATAAGTTTGATATTTTTAGACAACTGCTTGGTGTACATATGTTGTCTTGACCTTGAGGGGGAGTGTTATACTTCAAGCTCTACTTAGCTGTCTTTGGTGTGAATGATCCTTGAGTGACCTTAGGTAGTACTCTTTTGTGTGATGATAGAGAATAATGATTGTGTGCCTGTGAGAGCTGTCTGCTCTACATTGTTAAAGCTCCAACCCTTCTCTGACTTCAAACATAGACCTCCCAAAGGTAGCGTGAATAAAACCTACTCCAAGGGGTTTTTGTTTTCATGTCTGTGAATATGGACTGATCACGACATGAAAGGTCCTCTCATTGGGAATTCAAATTGGGAGGAGATGAGGATACTAGGTGGCTCTAGTCACAAATTCCTTAGACTCTTATGAGCTATCTATTGCCCTTTGAACCCAAATAGTATTCTAGAGGTCCTGATACTAGTCTAGGGACTGAACTTTGTGGGAATAATACCTTTGGGTTGATTTTATGTCTAGTCATCAGGACTAGAAGCATTGTAAAAAGATATTTTTCTTAAAGGAACTATTGAGAAAGAATTACTTTACACTATTTTTTGTGTCATAAAATAAAGATGTGTAATGATCTATATCACGAGACAATCAAAGAAGTTTTTATATGGCAAACCTAAAGTGGTAGGTAATTACGAGTCTAGATCTATATTGAGGGAAGTGGGTGGATGGATACCTGATGGGTCTAGACCTACGGTTGGGTGGTCTTGGTTAGCTCGATAGCTTTTCTCATAAAAATTGCATTGGCAAATAGACAAAACAAATGGCTATTAGAGATTAGGAAAAGCCCGACTTGCATCACTTTAGAGGGTTGGAATGGGATTTTGTTGTGCAAACAGAAGGGTTGATGTGCTACACTCCCCTTCATCTCCCATTCTCTTTGAACCAAGTGCAGTGCACGTTTGCTTCAGTTCGAGTAATTCTATGAGAAGTGGGAACTTGAAATACTAATGCTAGCTAACTAATAAGTGACTTGATAGGTGACTTGACCAATATTAGGAACCCAAAACTCAGGTCGATCCTCATGGGAATAACCAAAAACTTCCACTACGAGGTAGACTCAAACAAGCCTAGACAAAAAACTCCAAGGTATTCCATGAAGTCTCGAATGACATTGTCTAGGATATCCCTTGATGGACTACTAAGAATGTGCCAATGAGGAAGTGGCTCGTCACAGTCCTCAAGCATGGAACAACATTTCAAGTATATTTTAAGCTCAATTCATCTCATAGTTTCACTACACAAGCACAACACATCTCACGACATGAGATATGTAAACACACCCCTCAAGGAGCACAACAACATACATCTACATGGGTGCACGAAGAAACATCAACATTGTTGGCCTACATCTTCCACTTTTTCATGACCCCTCATCTATAGTAGCCACCCTCCTCCTCCTCATTCCACCTAGTAAAATCCCACCATCTTCACCTTTCCTTCATCATCATCTAAGAACCCACCAAAACCTCCACATCAACTATCCCAATACCACTTACCAACTATACCATGTGGGAGTGCCATGGGACTAGCACTTGTCTAGGAGGGGGGCAAATGTTAACCGCATGAAGGTGAAGGACATGGAGAAAGATAAGAAGAAGAAGAAGAAAAAGATATGAGGAAAATAAATACCTTGAAAGGCCTCGACACTTTTTTTTTACAATAATGTCTATGGAAAGGTCATTGTATGGAATGTTGTAAACAAGAGCAGGCTCCCTCCCATGCACATTCTATCCATGATTAATAGCCACCATAGCCTAGGCATACACAATTTTTTAGTAATCTACTAGTCTAAGTTGTATGCAAGAAGGAAGGCTACTCACTAGACCAAAATGTGGGTTGGATGTCCAAGGGGGATGATAGAACCCTAAATCTAAGTTTTTGTATAAAAAGGATGAAAGATTGTGGGAAAGGCTATTCATGTATGTCCAAAATTCTTATTCTTTCATTCTTTTTTTTTGTCATTGTGGGAGATAAAGTGAGACAAAGAGAGTGAGATTGAGAGCAAGAGAGCAAGAGTGTCCATGCTCATCTCTTGCCTATGTCTATGCTCATCTCTTGCATGTGAAGGTTGTAGAGAGTTTAAGAATGAGGGAGTGAGTCATGGATCGTGGAGTTTGCAACATGCATCTTTCATGCTCAAGAAAAGGCCATTCGTGCTCACTACAAACAAATCATAGCATTCATGACATGCGAAAGGCTAGGTGAGAGATAGCCATTGTGTTTGGTGATTGAAGGTCCTAAAATAATAGGAGTGTGCCCAAGGTCCTATTATTGAGCATGCAACACCCACCAAACAACCATTCCCAATTCCTTTCATTCTATCATAGAGTAATTTATTTTTCCTTCAATGAGTTGTTTTTACTAGAAATGCTCAGTAAAAATTCCATGTTGTGTTTTCTAGATGGCATAGTATCGTTCAATGGCTACTTTAGATACATCAATGTGCATGTAATATGTAATTGTCCTATTTGGAACTCAAAGGATGTGTTCTATTGTATGAGCCTTGTTTAGAGCATTTTCTACAACTTAGCATTCATTGGTCTAGTCCCAAATAATCAAGGGCTTATGCAATTGTTGTGCTATAAAAGTGTAGCTCCCTACAAAGTACATATGGTATCTCATGTGGCCTAAAGAAGCACTTAATATCCTTTGGGATTGTCAGTGGATATAAATTACCAAATCTTAGATGTATATATAGCAATGCCATTCTTCTTGGATATCATAGGGTCCAACATGAGTATGTGAGTTACCTAGAGCAAGCCCAAAATTTACCATTTAGGGGATTAAGAGAGAGTTTATACTACTAATAGCATTTATAGACTAATCTTAATTTCTTCATATGTCCTTTTGATCTTGAGTTAACATAGATGTCATAGACAAACACTTTGAGCCACTTTCTTGGCATGTCTTTGAATATTGTATGCTTTAAGTATTGATAGGTTTTTTATATGTTAGTCAACCCAGAAAAAACAACTATGTACATGAGTCCCCCCCCTATTCTATTGCAAAAGTTATTTTGTGCCTAGCTTTGAAATGTGCTTGGACTTGATTGTAGCCTTAAAATACATCTAAAAAACTATAAGATTCATTTCCTACCATATGCTCAATCATATTATCTATGTATGAAAATGGCTAATGATCTCTCTTAATGGTTGTGTTAACCTTTTTATGGATAATGATCTCTCTTAATGGTTGTGTTAACCTTTATATAGCTCATGCATACTTTGACCTTATTGCTCTTCTTGAATACTCGTATAATGAGTGATACCCAGCCCCCTATATGCTCAATTTCATAGATGAGCCTCATCTTTAGGAGTTTGTCCAACTCTTCTTTACATGATTCCCATATCATAGATTCATGAATTATCATCTTTATTTCAAAATCTCTTTTTCACCCTCTTATCCCTTGTGAATCTTGGCTCTCACTAATTAACTAGTATTCCTCATGAAACCTTTTCGTGCCACACATCATGATAATACTCTTATCTAGGGACTTTAATGCCCTATCTTTCTCTTCTTCTATATCCCACTCATCTCTATGGTTTGGATTTGGTCTTCATTTTCTCATCAATTAACAATTATCATACACCCTCTTATCACTATAGCCCAAGGGACAATCTCTGTCCACTTTGACCTTGTATTGTGCTTAATGGAAGTTGAAGGGTGTCCTCTCCTTAGTCTTAGAGGTATATCCTCAAGTACTTGACCAAAACCCCTAGTTCCATGAGTAACATCATTTAGTTGTAATGGAATGCTCTTTAGGTTAGTTTAACTCCAAGCAAACATATATTGGAGCTCTTGAAGCAAGCTAATGAGTGGCTTCTTTTCTTCTACAATGAGTTCCTTGACTATATATACAATGTTGGGTGTTTCCCCTGTTTTGCAATGTTCACCTCCTTCACTTTGATGGATCTCTTGGTCAGTTTACTAGATTCAATCTTTCTCTTTACTCCAAGCATCAATCTTCCTTCTTGAACCTTATGAAATGCTTAGAGAGATTCTTTGGTTTCTTCTATCTTTCTACATTGAACTTCATCTTTCTCAAGATTTCTTCAACTGGTTCCTTCACACATGGATAGGCCGATCTCTTTTTGTCATTCTCATGTTGGAAGGTTGAGGAATCACAAGGTCCTTATCAATGCTAATGTCCAACTTCAAGCTCAAATATTCTAACTTCCCTAGGGAATGAGGGTGGTCTTATGTCTCTCCCTTCTCAGGCAATGACTTTAATGGATAGGTATGATGTTGTGGGCTTATATCTTGTGAGTTAATGATCCAAGATCTTGAGATATTTTAATGAATCAATTGTAGATTCATTCTAACTATGACAATATCAACCAACAAGCCTTCAATTTTCTAGGGTTAAAGGTTAGCAAGGATTTCTCTATCGCGTATCTATCTATATTATACTTTGTGGACTCATAGTTATAGTCGTCCACACAATTTTGTACTTTTATTCTTCCTTGTCTAAATTGTCATTACAATCCTCATCGGAGTCATCTTCTCCCATTAAGCTTGCTACTAGGCTATCATTGTAATCAAATTGCATGTGGTGTAGCTCAATCCACTTCCAACCAAGATTCTTTTAATACTTCCTCAAATATGAACAAGTTTAATTCTTTGAGATTATCTTTTAAGGACCAATCCCATTGACCAAGTATCTTTTACAACTCTATTTTGTTCTCGGGGAAGTTACTAAATGTATATCCTCTACATCATGTGTGTTCAAGGCCTATTTATAAATATCCTTATCTGTGAATTTTTTCTAATTAAAGCATAACCCTTTTCTATTCAATCTATAAATAACCCTTTATATTACACCCTTCTGTATTTTAAGAATGTATAAAAATGGTATTTTTAAAATACATTATTTCTAACCCACATGATGCACACATATATTCATGAGTAACTTACCCAAGGTTTTGTTAAATGGAATTCGAAATACCGTTTTGTATTGGCTAGTTAGGGTTCATCAGAAGTACAGTTATTGATTAATTTTATACATGGCTGAAGAAAGTGCACATTGGATTCTTCTACTCCCTTATGGCTCACTCTATCATAGGCCTTGTGGCACTATCCCTTTTTCATGAAGGGTAGGTCTAGGGTCATGAGAATATGCATCTAGTATTCTTCACCCTCCAAGCAAGGAATATACTTCTTTAATAGCTTACATATAGGAAACAAATTGTATTTCCTCTTACTATGCTAGAGATTGCATCTAAGTCTAGTGGAGTTGTCTTTTATCTTTCCATTTCAAATCTTACTCTCCTCTTACTAGATCCTTCATATTGCCTAGGAAACTAATCACCCAATCCTCTATCAATCTTGAATTTTGCATCCAAGGATGTTTGAGTAGTAGATCATGGTATATTTCCTTCACCATCACAAAATTTATCAAGAATTTAGTACCTAAATTCTTAAGGAACCACTTTTTAGCACCCCAAATGACCATACCTTGAACCATTGGGTACGGTTAGTTTGAAGTCTACACTCTCAATAGGTAGGTTTCCCCAAGCTTCAATGATGGCTTGATTAATTATGCCAATTTCAACTCCCATGTTAATGATACCTCCTTTTTGGAATGTATTCATTCCTAGTGCTCCCAATTAGTTTTGAACTTAAGTCGGGAGAGCTACCTTCAACAACTGAGGCTCTAGAAGTTCTACCTTAACTATTTCTACTTCAATTCCTTCCATACATGCCTTAAAGGTTCTCGAGAGAAGTAGTTTCCCTTTCATTAATAGTCTTAATGGGACTATTACATTTGTTGAGGAAAGGGCTATTGTTATGCTCGAGTATACTTCTTTGAATTGAAAACTATTGGTCCTTTATGCTTGTAGATATGCCCTTGTGCATTCCTTGCAGTTCCTCTTGGTTAACTCCATTAGAGGTAGGTCTCCCAAAGGTGTTATGACCTATAGGGGATGATAGGGGTGCAATGTTAGACAAGCTTAGTGCACTCATTCTCCTTGCTACCTCTTAGTCTTGAAGTTTGGTTTGTGCTTTCCTTAACCTAGTCCTTAAGCTTATGAGCACTTTGAATTCATGATATAGGTTTAGATATTCACCTACTTTGAAAGTGGTTGACTCTCCAATGTTATGTTTTGTCTCTACTCTAGAAGTGGCTTTTTTTAAGTTAATGTTATAATTCTATTTCTTTTCAAAGAAACTTTGATGTCAACATGCTTCTTTCTCCTCTTTGAGCTCTTCTTTTCAATCATCAATCCATTGGCAATAGAAGTAAAGACTTAATGCTCTAAAGGAACATTTGTATTTCTCATATTTTTCTTTTTGCTTATGAGAGATCCTAGTACATGTAGGTGTTGCAACATTTGGCACCTCTTTGATTAGCTTAATTGTCCATAAGGGGTTCTTGTTTTTGCGGGCACCTTGTTGACACATGTCCATGCTAACCACATCCAATACTTGATAGTATCTGTCGGGACCGAAAATCGACCCGACATTGACTCTAAGGCTCTAGTTGGGCCTCTATGCTCAACCAAAACAACCCACAGCCTCGTGGCTAAGAATGTTTGGAGGCTATACACACTGATCTAACTTAAACATGCATTTGTACTATTTATAGTCCAACTGATTCCTTCCCAACTCCAAATAGTTGGAGTTCCCAAACAAATTAGTGTTTAGCACCTCACAACACATACACAAGGAGCACCCCTCAACTAACTACCGTGGCCCACTACGGCTCTCCTACACCTCGAGGATTGGCCCCAAGATGCGTCGTTCGTTCAAACATATAATACATAGGATACATAATCCTCTCTTATTATCGATCATTCCAAAATATAGTTTGTATCCTCACTTTATTAGTCCCAAAGAAATGAATGTACTAACCCTACAGCTTGGGATTTCTCACACTTTGAATGTAGGTCAACGTTCATAAAAGCAAGTGATGTGCATCCAAGGTAAATATTTTCAATTCCATGTAATGAATGCAATGCAAGAGTGGATGATTTGTTGTGCTTGAGAGCGGATTTTTAGAGCCCATTTTTGAAGTGGAAAAGTGCCCGGGAGGCATAAAAGACCAATTTTTCATGGAAAATGAAATAGTTGTGGACCGATGAGCTAGAGTTTCCCTAGATAGAGATCAATGCCAAGAATGTAACGCAAGTCTTGGTTCATCGATCGGAGTCTGACCCCCATTTAATCCCCACAAGGTTTGGCATCCTAAATCAGCTATGTGATCTAAGAGTCGAAAAGTGTGTGACAAAGGCCAAGTTGATAGATTTCGATGCCAAAATCTGACCATCTAGTCCATTCATAAATCAGAGTCGCCAAAATGCAAAAAATCACTTGATGCAATGTGAAACCAAAAAACTTGAACTAGTTATTTCAAGGTTGAAGCCCTAATAGCCTAATTAAAAGGCTTGAAACTAAAAATCTGAATCATGTGGGGAGGAGGGGGGGTATCATTTCTCGATGCCCCATTTTTTAATCAAAAAATGGATTTTGGTGGCTATTGGCATCAGGGGGGAGGCAAGAAGGTAGCAAGATGAAGGTTTTCTTCACTTTCCAATCACAAGAATTTGTGCAAAAAATGACTAAGTAAATGGAAAGGTTAGTTTTTAGTCTTTCTCTCTCCTCTCTCCTCTTGTCATGTGTTTCCATGGCTGATTCTATGAGAGAAGGAGGTGGACTAAGATGAGAGATTTTGATCATGGGATGATGCTGGAGCATAAAGGAGCATAGATTGAGGGAGAAGGGGGTGTTAAGTGCTTATAATATGCTAAATTCTAATGTTTTTCTTATGCATGGCATATATAGGACATGTTATCATGCTGCTATGCAAATGCATTGTGAAAAACCCTGGAGTGTATCATCATCTGGCTTTCTTATTAATCTAGAGAGTTTATGTCATCTTAGTCATTAGTGCTAGTGTCCATAGTATGGCTAGTTCCAAAATACGAGATTTTTGGACAAGTTTAGTCTACTTTTGATATTTTGGATATTATTTCTTGTAAATATCCTAAAAATGTGTAGAAAACTTTTGGAATAGGGTGACATGTAAAAACCAAGTGGCTTTTCACCCATTTTTGGGAGATCTCATGAAAAAAGAAGGGGATTTCGAAATCGCTAGTACCCGATTATAGTTTACAGGCGCAACAGCAAGCTGAACTCCGAATGGGGAGAAGAAGAAGGAGTGATCTGGGAGAATTTAAAGCAGGTGTCCTGTGGTTTTACCCTCTTTCAAAGCCAACGGAACCATCAGATTTACAGTCTGAGCAACAGAGAAGAAGCTAATGTTTGGTGCACGTTTTTGGTCTACTAGAGAGCTCCAAGAGATCTAATGCTTAGAGATTGCTTCTGAGTAGTCCCGGACAAGGATCTTGTTTATCTTCACACAGGTTCTATCAATACATAGTGCTTTGATTCATTAAGCTTTGTCTTTATCTTGTGTACCTCTTGTCTATTATTTTTCTTCTCTTCTATCTCCTATTCTCTACTTCCTTCTCTCTCTGATCCCCAGTGAATATGACCTTTCGACTAAAACCCCTTTGACATTGGTGAACTCAACGTGAAAGGTCGTCAAAAGGAAAGACATGATGGGAGAACCTTCAAGCACAATTTCAAGTGATGTTTTGCAACAGTTACTACAGAATATGCATATGCTTATGTAGATACAACAACAACAGGTGATGTAGGCTTTTGCTCAAATAGAAATTGTTGCAATAAATGCTTTGTTGGCAATAGAGCATGAGATGAAGTTGTTTAATGGCATGAATGTATCTATATATTTGCATAGCTATGCTCAAAAGATGGAATTCTTTGGGGTGGCTCAACTTGCATGGAGCCAATATTTTGTATGAGTCATTGTAGATGAATTGAAAGCCAAGTTACTAAATTATACATGTATGATACTGATTCGGTAGCTTTCACTCAAGAAGACACTCAGGGAATAATTTTACATTGAAGACACGAATTTGATTACCTGCAAGACTTTCCAGGAGTGGGTTCTACAACTCAATGGCTACAAAGTTATTAAGAGACTTTGAAACAGAAAATTGAATTGTTTCTACAAGTGGTAGATCCTAAGCTTCAAGAGAAGCTTGATTGTTTGTTTTTAGTAGATCAGACTACAGAGACAGGGCTTTAAAAAGAGTGGAGGCATGTTAAGGAAGTTGTTACTACACTGGTGAAAAAGCATAGAAGAAGATAAAGCTTTCATGTATCTATCTTGCCCACTATTATGGGCAAAACTATTGATGTATCCAATAAGCCACCCACTTCTATGGCTAACTCTATGGCTGCACTTGATGTTCCCACTATTTTAGGGAAGATGTATTAGATGAATTGGTCAAAGGCATACGAGATCTTCAATTGAAGGTCACAAAATTGGATGAGAAAGGACAAGAGGAAAGGGGACAAACAACAACTCCTAAACCAAGGAAAAAATGTATATGGTGTGATAGTTTGTAGCATGAAAGGAAGGATTGTGCTGCTTATCAGGAGGCCTTTACATAATATCTCATCTTTTGGAAAGATGGCAAGATCCATGCACAAGAAACAAGATTGCCTCTTGCTTTGAATTTTGAAAAGGGAGGTATGAAAAAGCTATTGGAAGACTTGGATGTCTAAAATACTTATGCAACTGTACATGCCTCTACTTTATAGTTGGATAGAATGCCTAGCCAAGTGATGGTTTCCGAAGGCTGCAATATGGACACATGCTTTGTATGCAGCTAAAAAGAGGAAAGTTATTGATAGTGAAATGTGTCATGCAAGGCAAGCCATTTGTGACATAACTAGCTGGGAATCACCAATAGATAGATAATCCATGGACATCTAAGAGAGTGACAAGAAGAAGTGTGGATCAACCTAAAGCTGCAAATTAGCCACCTTTCGAGCATGTTATGAAAGAGGTTGGGCAGGAGCATAAACAAGATAGCAAACAAGAGGGCAAAAAGAAGGGAAAGTAGCTAGGATATAAGGTACAGTTTGATATTGAGACAGCCACTAATCTTAAACAATCAAGTGAAATTCACCTTGGGAGAGGTACTTGGCATCGCCGCGGGAATTTCATGATGAAATCATTGACATAATTAAGAGGAAGTGCCATTTTCTTGGTGATACCACTAATGCATTACTGTAATTTGAAGAGGAAACTAGTTTGTTAGGTATTCGAGCTAAATATGAGCATGATGTAAGTGTTGGTTTATGTATGTAAGATGTTGCTAATCAGTGGTGGATGGCATGTGTAAAAGAGAAGAAAGTGGTTGAAAATGCATTGTCTTGTAGCAATATGCATGGTGGAGTAAGGCAGATGCAACAATATGGGGAAGAGACTTTAGGCTTTATTCCTCAAAGTCATTACATAAGAAATCACTGGGCCACGACTACCACTGAAATGGTAGTGAAAATAGGGAAAGTGAAACTCCTTGTGTTGCATTGCTTGACCATGAGCCTAAAATTAATGTCATTGAGCATGGATTGTATGAGAATGGTGCTTGGCCTGTGGACAACTAATCATGGTTGGCGTATGAGGGCTGCAAATAATTCTTCAAGAGAGGTTTATGCTGCATGTCCTAATGTAAAAGTGACAATTGATGATGTATAAGAAGAGAAATATTTCTTTATACAAGATAATTCCTCATATGCAGTGATTTTTTATGGCCCTATATTACAAGAGTGTGTATGGAAATAAAGGTACTTGATGATGATTCTGCTTATGCAAGAGTCAAAAAGCAAGGATGGGAGAAAAGCAATCCAATTTCTTACCATTTGTTGTAATCATCCTAGGAATTGGGATACACTTTGAGAGCCTCCTTTGCCTCCAAATGCAAGGGAATTCAAAGACCTAGATTTTCATTGAGCACTGCTATAATGCGGGGCTACAGTAGTGATGTCCCTGTACTCGTCTCTTGATGGAATGACGCATGTACTTACTACTGGTTATTCTTGGTTTACAGCAAATAGTTCATGTTGGTTTAAGCCTATGAAAGTTATATGCAAGGTTGAATGCATATCTATGAAACAAGCTACTAAGGAATTGAGAGCACTAGGGTTGTTAGCTAAAAATGAAGGTGTTTCATGCGTCTTTTATGGGCTGAATATTACTAACACTATGGCTAAAATTTCAACAACTATACATGCAAAAAATGAGGCTAAAAATAGAGAAATACTGGTATTTTCTTTGGACATGTGTGATGTTATAGCATTGTTTTCTCATCAGCAAGAAGTATCACAATGGATTGAAGCAGTTGTGGAGACAGAGTATAAGATGGTTGATAAAAAGGTGAAACCAATTGCTTTATCGCTTCCATTAGAAAGTGAGGGTCTATATGAAAAAGTGTCAAGGTAGCCAAGCTTACAGGATCCTAAAGATATAGGTCATCAATTTACAGAGCTAAAACATTACAGGAATTTAAAGTTGGTGCATAAGGGTTTCTTTTGCCTATACTAAAAGAGACTGTTTTATGCAAATGTTGGCTAGGCATGGAAAAGCATTTGCATTTTAGCCAACTGAAATAGGTTGTGTGGATTCGAATGTTGTCTAAAAATCATATTTGAAAGTAGTCTGAAGAGCTTAATGAAGCTCTAAGCAAGGTTACTTAAGCTTCAAACAAGTTGTTTAGCAAGCAAGCACAACCATATATACAACAGCCTCCTGCTTATTCACAACAGTCTTTACAATATTTTCATCAAGGTTCAACACAACAGCAGTAGGTTGCAATGCTTAATGTACAGCGCAGAAGCAGCAAATGCTACCTCATTTTGTTGTACAACAGCAAAGTGTTCCTACAGCTGATCATCAGTGGTATCAACAGCAGTACCAAGAGTATTATCAATGGCATGAACAATATCAACAACAATATGAACAATATGAACAAATGCAGATTCAACAGCAAATGCCAGGTGATCGATACCATTATTTGGATTGTACTGAAGATTATGAAGAATATGCAAGGTATCATGAGTACAATGAGCATTGGTATGACCAACAACCGGCATACGATAGTGATGAGAGCTCCATTGAATTGTAGCATGCAAGTGAAAGTCATAATATTTTTGGACAGCAACAACATTTTGATCATTATGCTTATGATCAGCTCCAAAAGGGAGAACACCCTTGCAGTCATTTTGGACACACTTCCATGAATGGGAATCAAGTGGAAGGCCACAAGGAATTGAGAAAGGTTTCAACTCTTTTGATATGCATTCAAATGGACAGTCATACATGAATGGGCAGCAACATGTATATGATCATGATTTTGGTTATGAGTAGCTGCAATCAAATGCTCCTACAGAAATTCAGCCTTATGCAGTAAACCATGGATAGTGAACCCATGGTTATGGTTATCATTTGATAGATGGAAAAAATGTCCATCAATTTTATTTAGTGGTGTACATGGCATCTACTTGTCAAGTCGTATCTTGGACAACATAACTTCCAAGGGCCTATGTTATAAATGCAAGGAGAATAACACTCTTGGGCATGACAATGTATGCAAGGCAAAGCATATTAATGTACCAGTTGTTCTTGAGTTCCATACTCCTCATGGCATTGGAAGAAATCTTATTCCTCATCAACAACTGATGGAAATGCAAAGGCAGTTGATATGCTACAAGTGTAATGAGCATTGGTTACCTCATCATGAGGGTTATTGCAGGAATAAACATTTTACTACAACCCTTGACTTGGAAGACCCAATGGAAGATGTATATGTTGGGCAAGGACATAACAGTTATGGGCAACAAGAAGATGATGCCTATACTAAAAATCAGGCTGAAGATGTGACTGGGCAGCAAAGGCAAATTGCTCTAAATGCCATACATGTAACACATGTAGTTGATGAGAAATCATGTATAGAAGAACAAGAAGAAAATGTTTTTAGTGACCAAGATGAAGAACCAAAAGATGCAGCTGTAAATGAAGAACAAGAGTATGTATATGTCAATAAGGATCAAGAGGACTATCCAGTCAACCAAGATTATGTATATGACAATGAATCTAATATTGAAGATGAAAGGGCTGAAGAAGATTCAATTGACCAAACAAGCATTGAGAATATGGAATCATTACATGATGACTTTCAGCAGCCTATTGATTATGATGATGATTCAATAGGTTTTCTTCATGATTATGGGGATGATACCTTGGATTATGGGGGTGTTGACGATAATGTTGATGATCTTTCATTCCCATATGATCTAGGGATTTACATGAATCCATCTATGGATTATGGACAGGATTTATCATATCCTTTTGATCTTGGAGGTGATAATAACTTTTATGCAGAATACCTCACTTATGAAATCTTTGATGATGGTTTATAATATTATTTGGGTGAGATTAGCAGTGCTTTGATGGATGACAACCATTTTTTGGGGATTCCTTATGATCCTGGTTGATTTTGGGGATGATTTCATGTGTCTTGGAACAGGAGACAACTTATTGCATAGAAATTTTGTGATGGATTAAATTGCCCTGATGCAATCAAAATATGGGTTTGAGGGTTTAGGTTGATGCCTTGGGTTACGCATGTCGTAACTACACCTCAAACACTGAATTTGGACACTTTAGCCAGAAGTTATGGGCATTTTTACTTCAGCTACCCTATTCAGTCGTGCTCTCTATTTCATGACAGTTACTCCTATCTTATGAAGACCATTTATTGAAGATCCGCTTTTGGAGTTTATCATGGATTATGCAGCCTCTACTTTACCTTCTTACATGTTTCCATCCTTGTATTCAATGTAATTTCAGCTTTGAGGACAAAGCTCTTTTAGGCCGAGATGGCTTGTAATAAAGCATAAGTCACTTTAGTCTAGAGTAGGCTAGGGTTAAGTATAAAAGGTGAAAGTGTAACATGTGTAGCATCTTTTTTTGGTATTTTACAAACATTACTTGTTTGAGGTCTCAACCTCCCACCATCTAAGAGGGTGAATACTCTTGGCCACAATAGCTTGGGGTGCATACCTTGCTACAGCATCTCATCATTTGATTCTCAACCAACATTGGTAATATCATTTCTTGCCAAGCCACATTGGCTATGACTTCTTGACATTTTATGTCTATTTCTTGTATTTTCAATTTAAAAGCTTGCTGTGGAATTTAGCTTTATTACAAATACCTCCTAATAATCTTGGCCCGCTATCTAGCCCTTTTAACTCTTTCTTGCTTCTGAAGCTCCGATCCCTATCGACCAAGATTCGAACACCACCACTTATTAGTGGCTCCCAACAAACGCACCACTGTGGCACCAAAAATGGTCCCAACACTGACTCTAAGCCTTTAGCTAGGCCTCTAGGCTCAACCAAAACACCCCATGGCCTCGCGACCAAGAGCATCTGGAGGCTACACACACTGATCTAACTTAAACACACATTTGTATTGTTTATAGTCCAACAGATCCCTTCCGAACTCCAAATAGTTGGAGTTCCCAAATAGATTGGTGTCTAGCACCTCGCAGCACATACACAAGGAGCGCCCCTTGGTTAACTATCGTAGCCCACTATGGCTCTCCTACACCTCGAGGATTGGTCCTAAGATGCAGCATTCATTCAAACATATAACACATGCGATACATAATCATCTCTTATTATTGATCATTCTAGGAGATAGTTTGTATCCTCACTTTATTAGCCCCCAAAGTAACGAATGTGCTAACCCTATAGCTTAGGACTTCTCACACTCTCAATGTAGGTCAACGTTCATAAAACCAAGTGATGTGCATTTAGGGTATATATTTCCAAAATGCAAAATGTAAAAAATAAATTAGATTTAAAATCACAATCAGCACTCGTAAATCCCCCTCTCTCCCTATTGTTTAATGTTATACTTGCAGTGGTACGTATAGAGAATGTTTACATGTCATTTTCTTATTCGAATGTAATAAATCACACACTATAACATTGAAATGAGGCTAAGCTAAGGCTAAACATCATGCCTTTGACCCACTATACATCCACAAACACATTTGTAATTTTTTGTACTTTTGGCATACAAAAAACTATTTTTTTTCTTTTTTATTTTTCTTAATTTTTATTTATCTATTTATTAATAAATTGTAGTTATTTTTTTATTTTCTAATTCAACCAAATTAGGATTACTAAGATTCATCATTATTTTTTATTTCAATCCATAAAAACATGATTTTTCCAACTAAAATGGAAAAACCCTTAATTTTTCAGTTAAATACTGCATTTTGGCCTTTTAATTATTAAGAATGATTGCATTTAATTATGGATTCTACATATCATCACTCGCAACCCTCAAAGACATGTCAAACAAGGTTCATACAAACTTTTGTACCATTCATTTGGACCATAAACTGTCAAAAACAAGTATATTTTTTTAATAAAATAGACATATATGTTAAATTGCATGTTTTGAGTCACGAAAAATAAATGCCCGGACAGCCATCAGACCCGCCATTAATCTCTACACAACATGAAATGTCAATTCTCAATATCTTGCAACAATCTAGTACATGTTGGACAAGCATTCTTCATCCCATTCTTCTATTTCTTTCACCCACATGAATAGCCTCTTAGAGGAGAGAGAAATACTAAATTCTGATCTCCACTATTGGGTTACCATTGTTCGAGCAGAGAGTGGCAATAGGGAGCAAAAATTTGAAGAATGTTTTCTTTTTGTGTGATCAAAGCAATGGCTTGTTATTTGCCTCCAACCCCTCATGGCGTGGGGGGCAGCTATTTTTTGACACCGTTCATTTCAAAAACAGTCCCCCCCCCCCCCCCCACATAATCAAAAATTTTGGCCTATGGCCCCCCCAAAGATCATGCCTTTTCATATCTTGGTCAAATTTGACCCACTACCTCTAGCTTCTCCCGCATCCAGCATCTGATTCCATTTCCAAAAAAACTTGTGCATCCATCTTGAATTCGTGAACTGCAAGAACTTTTTCTGCTTTGATCCATCACCCCAAAAAATTATGAAAAATCCGCAACTGCCATGAAATACATTTTTTTGAAGTAATTTGAATTTCTGTCTTCCATGGCCACTTAAAATTATTAGATTTGTGTCTTCTACTTCTGTCGAATTCCACTTTAAATTTGTGTCATTCGGCACTTATTTAGCACTTCTTGGTGTTTAAATCCCGCCCTCAGTATCATAGGCTTGGATCATGCCTATCCCTAACCACATCCTAATTTCATCACAAGAAATAGGTGGTAGTCAATGAGAACCATGTTTCTCCCTTGAGTCATATGTGGCATAAGGATTCATGTGTTCTTCATCTTCAAGTGGTTATTTGATGTTACATGCTAAAGCATCACTCAGTGGTGGGTGAGTTATGGTTGATATGGTTAGACTGGAAGTTCTTTGTATCCCCAAATGATTGATATCTACTCTTGCTCTAGTTGGTCTTTGGTAAAGTAAGTAGGTAAATCTAACTTTCGAGGTCTTTGATAGAAAGGTCTTTTACATTGTTGTTGATATTGAATGTTGGCATATGGTATGAGATAGGGGATCCTTATTGGGGCTTTTTAGTAAGCTTCTTCATGGCAGGAGTAGCCATAATTAATACAAATTCCAACTAGATCTAGGATAATCTAATCTAGTTTAGTACAATCACAATGAAGGAAAAGGGTCTTCTAAACCATTGAGACAAAACAAGACCAAGGATATCACAACCATGAAGACTCCCTTGGGATTAGTATGGATGTGTACTCTCCCACAGGGTGCAACAAATGCAATGGCACACATGACGAATGCTATGAATAGGGTACTCATGGATTTTATACCACAATTGACAATGCCCTTCTTGGATGATGTTCCAATCAAAGGGTGGCCATGGATGAAAATAATGAAGAGATGGATTCTCATGGGTGCAAACAGTTTGTTGTAGACCATATTGTGGATTGTGAAAGGATTTTGATGCGTCTAGAAGAGTGCATTTAACTCTTTCTGGACAAAAGTTAGTCTTTGGAGTTGAAGAGGTTTTGATTGTTGGGCATATGTATGGGCCCTATGGGCAAAGACCATCACCAATGAAAATAGATGAGATTGATAGAATGCACGAATGTATCTGAGGTGCATAGATTCTTGGGTGCATGTGTGTTCTATTTGATATGAATCCCTCACTTTGCACATGTAGCTAATGCTCTATATAAGCTCTTGAGGAAAGGTCAAAGATTTCATTGGGAAAGGAAGCATCAAAAAGCAATGAAGAAATTGAAGCAGCTCTTGAAATTTGCTCCTACATTGAGAAAGGTTGATTATTCACATGGAAAGCCTATCATTATTATTGTTTGATACAATGCCAATCAGGATTGGATGGGAAATCAGGAAAGATGATGAGGAAGGGCAAAGATATGAAATTCGTTTTGGTTCTAAATTATTTGACTGAACAATAGAGAAGGTATCCACAGGGTAAAAATAGAATTATCGGGAGTTGTGACATCCCTTAAATGTGATAAGGAGTATTTTATGGGTGCTCATGTAGTCATTGAGACTGATTATTTATTAGGTATGATTATTATTTGTGCTACCCCAAACATTACTATGCTCTAGTGGATTTCATACATCAAATCTTTGAACCCTGAATTTCAGCATATTGCAGGAAGAGATAATCTAGTGGTAGACATGTTATATCGGGCATGCTATGAGAATGAAGTGTTGCTACAACACTAATAGAAGCTTGGACAGCAAAGAGAAGACACTTTAGATGTTATGTATCTTATGTAGAAGTATTTCTTGAAGACAAAAATGCAAGAGAGTGGCTGAGAATTGGTCGATACTTGAGTACATTAACAAAGAGAGACAAATGGTTGGATGAGGAGTTTAAGAAGATCAAGAGGAAAGCCTATGTGTTTTTCTTAAAAGAGGGATACTTGTGGAAACATGCTAAGAAGAAATAGGGTATGCCATTGCGGGTTTTGGGTGACATAGCTTCAAAAGTAAACATTATGCAAGAATTTCATGAAAGCTTATGGGCTAGCCATAGAGGTGTTTGGGGTACTTTTGAAAATATCAAAGAAAGATATTGGTGGCACGACATGTATAAGGATATTTCTCACTTTGTGAAAACATGTATGACATGTCAAATGTATTCATCTTTGAGACATTGGGATGGATTGCAACCCACATATCCTTTGTCTCATCATTGTAAGTGGGTGGTGGATTTAGTCACAATGCCTATAGGTCTTTGGCAAATGAGATATCTTGTACTTGCCCATGAAGACTTGACTAGTCAAGTGGAAGGGAGAGCTTTACATACCAAGAAAACAAATGCAGTGTGTACGTTTCTCTTAGAAGAGAACTTTTGTTGGTATAGCTGTGTGAGAAATATTACAGCAGATAGGAGTGAATTGGATGCAGATGAAGCCCATTATTTATTTGCACAACTGGGGGGGATAAAGCTTGCTTTAACTTCATCTTATAACCCTGAAGGAAATGGAAAAAGTGAAAGAGGTCATCCACCTATTGTGAAAGCATTGGAAAAAGCATCTGGGGAGAAGGTAAAAGACTCTGGCCATGATTGCTCCCTTATGCTTTGTGGGATGACATAAGAACTCATAGTGTTGTTACAAGATATATGCATACTGAATTGATGTATGGTCAAAAGCCTATCATGGCGATTTAAGAGATGATAGTCACATGGAGTGTGCTACCTTGGAAAGAGGAGTTGAATTCATAGGAGTTATTGGCCTTATGTATTAGACAGTTGGAAAGAAATTCAGAAGACATAGAGGCAGCAGTTACAAAGTTAAGGGTAGTAAGGATATAGAACAAGAAACGGTTAGAAGACATAGATTGAGGCCAAGAACCATACAAGATGGGGATTGGGTACTCGTTTATGACAGCAGTTTAGAAAACCAGCATAGTGCCATGCATAAAGTCTCCAAACGATGGTTCAAACCCTATGTGGTAAGATAGGTATTTGATAATGAGTAGGATGGGATAGCCATAAAACTTTCGGTAGTAAAGAAAAGAATCAAATTATTTAAGAGGTAGCAATCTACTGCCTATGAGTTGCCAGAACTAGAAGAAAATAGTGGCCATGATACAAGGGCTAGCCATGAAGATATGGAAAATGAAGATGCAAAGGATATGGTTGTAGAGGATGAGGAGGACTCAGAATCTGGTGACAACCAGGACTTTTGCACATATCAGAGGATGTGCAAATTTAGAGGGGGTGGATGTCATGCCACTATGCGGACATAGTGTGAAAAATCCTGGAGTGCATCATCATTCGTCTTTCTTATTCATCTAGAGAGTCAATGTCATCTTAGTCATTAGTGCTAGTGTCCTAAGTATAGCTAGTTTCAAAATACGGGATTTTTGACAAGTTTAGCCTATTTTTGATATTTTAAATATTATTTCTTGTAAATATCCTAAAATTTTGTAAAAAAATTTTAGAATAGGGTGACATGTAAAAAGCAAGCGGCTTTTTAGCCATTTTTGGAAGATCTAAGGCAAAAATAAGGGGCTTTCAAAATTGCACGGCATGCACGATCGCAATTTACATGAGCAGTAGATAGCACTCCAAACGAGGAGAAGAAGAAGGAGTGATCTAGGAGAATTCTGAGCAGGTGTCCTGCGATTTCACCTCCTTTCAAAGCCAACAAAACCATCAAATTTGCGGTCTAGTAGAGCAGAGAAGAAGTTAATGTTTGGTGCTTTTTTTTTCCACCACGGAGCTCTAGGAGATCTAATGCGTAGAGATTGCTTCCGAGTAGTCCTCAACAAGGATTTTGTTTATCTTCTCAAGTTCTATCAATACATAATGCTTTGATTCATTGGGCTTTGTCTTTATTTTGTGTACCTCTTATCTATTATTTTTCTTCTCTTATATCTCCTATTCTCTACTTCCTTCTCTCTCTCTAATCCCCAGTGGATACGACCTTTCAACTAAAACCCCTCCTACAATGTGTGGTTTAAAATTAAGAGGGTGCAGTATCACAAGCATATTCGATGCTGGCCCTAAGCAACATAGCAATCTTGGTTTAGAGTAAAGGCATGAAAAAAAATGTTTTTGCACCTTTACAATGCTAGTTGGCAATAAGGAAATTTGTTTGAGCACTATAAATCATACACAATTGCATTGCACGCAAAACATGGTATCATCCTGGATGCGTAGCAACTGTTTTCATGAACAATGACCTACATTGAGGAGATGAGGTACCCTAAGCTATAGGGTTAGTGGTTCATTCTTTTGGGAATATTCAGTGAGGACTATTTATTATCTCTTGGATCTACCAATTAAAAGAGTGGAGCATGTGTCACATGTCCTTTATGTGTTCACGGCACATCTTAGGGCCCAATCCCTTTGTCTGTGCTTATGTTGCATCAACCAAGAGGCACTCCCTTTGTCTATGCTTATGTGGTATATCACACTGATCTGTGTAGGGACTCCCTCTAAGGAGTGTGGGAAGGGTTATCCGTTGGATTACAATCCATACAAATGCAAAGTTCTACATTAGAGGTTAGGGTAGCATACCCCTTAGACGCTCTTGGCCGTGAGGCCGTGAGGCTGTGAGGGGTAGTTTGGGTTTGTAGTAGCAGAGGCTCGGCTAACTACCATAGAGCTAGTATCAAGCTCATTTTAGGTCCCAACAGGTGGTGCATTTTCCAGGAGCTACTAATAAGTGGTGGTCTCCAAATCTCGATCAATAGGGACCAGTTTATTAGTGTATGCCTCGAAAAGGTAGTGAATAGACCATCAAGCCAAGCTTCAAAAGCAAAAAAGAGTTCAATAAACTCGACAGTGGGCTAAATTTATCAGGAGATATTCTCCACAAAGGTGTGGTCCGATATTCCTACAAGGGAGGGGTCTTAGTAACCCTAGCCCCACACGTAGTTCGTTAGGAGGAGGAGGAAGTTCTAATACTTCCCCTCTTCCAGTCAATCATCCCACTTCGCATGGAATAATAGTTCCCATCATTCAAACTCCTTTAGTAAATCTGATTGTCATGGTGGAACCCATTGCAATCCTAGCAGGAATGCCAAACTTGTCAATCTTGGGATTTCTCTACCCATTTTTAATGGCTTGGTAGAGGAAGATATGGAACTTCATATTAATGAATCCAAAAGTTAATGTTTAACTATCAAATCTAAGATGAAGGACATTTAATGATGTTCTTTAATATGACTTTAAAGGACCACGAGCTACAGTATGCTATCACAATCTAAAGGCTAGAACAATATTTACGATTGATGTATTCTTTCCTATAACGTGCCCGCTCCTCAAATCACAGGACACGTCTAAGTAGCCCATCGAGAGGTATATCTAGAAGACACCGCCCGGCACTCCCAAGGAATGACACAGGTTTTGCCAACTAGGGTCTCTTGAGTCTGCCCCGCAACGGAACTTATCCGACCGTTCCCACTAGGATCAACCTGAAGACCGGGATCTTGGCCAACATTGTCTAAAGACATCGTCCGACCTTTACTAACATTCTCTCTCTCTCTCTCCTTCTCTTCTTCTCCTCTTACTACCTCTTCTTCTTCTTCTTCCACTACTTCTCTTCTCTCTCCTACCCTTTCTTCTTCTTCTTCTACTTCTCTCTCTCCTTCTCCTCCTCTTACTACCTCTTCTTTTTCTTCTTCTTTTTCTTCTTCTCCCTTCTCTCTCTTCCCTCTTCTCCTTCCCTTCCTCTCTTCCCTCTCTCCTTCTCTTCTTCCTTCCCTCTCCTCTCTCTTCCCTCTTCTCCTCCTTCTCTCTCCCACTTATCTCTATTCTTTTTCTCCCTTACTCTTCTTCTTCTCCCTTCCTCTTCTTCTTCTCCTCTCTCTCCCTCTTCCTTCTCCTCCTCTTCTCTTCTCTCCCTCTTCCTTCTTCTCTTTCTCTTCTCTTCTCTCCCTCTTCTCTTCTTCCTTCCCTCTTCTCTCTCTTCCCTCTTCCCCTCCTTCTCTCTCCCACTTCTCTCTCTTCTTTTTCTCCCTTACTCTTATTCCCACTTCCTCTTCTTCTTCTCCTCTCTCTCCCTCTTCCTTCTTCTCCTTCTCCTCTCTTCTCTCCCTCTTCTCTTCTTCCTTCCCTCTTCTCTCTCTTCCCTCTTCTCCTCCTTCTCTCTCCCACTTCTCTCTTCTTTTTCTCCCTTACTTTTCTTCTTTCCACTTCCTCTTCTTCTTCTCCTCTCTCTCCCTCTTCCTTCTTCTCCTTCTCTTCTCTTCTCTCCCTCTTCTCTTCTTCCTTCCCTCTTCTCTCTCTTCCCTCTTCCCCTCCTTCTCTCTCCCACTTCTCTCTCTTCTTTTTCTCCCTTACTCTTCTTCTTCCCAATTCCTCTTCTTCTTCTCCTCTCTCTCCCTCTTCCTTCTTCTCCTTCTCCTCTCTTCTCTCCCTCTTCTCTTCCCTCTCCCACTCCTTCCTTCTCTCTCCTTCTTCACTTCTTCTCTTCTCTCTCCTTCTTCACCTTCTCTCTCTCCCTCTTCTTCTCCTTCTACTTCTCTTCTCTCTCCCTCTTCTCCTCCTTCTCCTTCTCTCTCTCTCTCTTCTTCTCCTTCTACTTCCCTTTACTCTCCCTCCTCTCCTTCTACCTCTCTGATCACGGGGCAGTGCGTGGCGAAATGGGGGGGGGGGGGGGGGGGGGGGTCAAATGACGGTCACAGGGGGTTTCCCTGCCGAGGGCTCAGGTGGCCGTAGCCACTGGTGCCACAAGTGGGGGGTGTTCTGCAGTAGGGGGGGAGAGCTCCTTTCGATGGACGCCCAAGGGGCCGCGATCACCAGGGCGGACGGAGGCATCCGTCTCTAACGGGGGGACTCTCCTTACGGCCAGTAGGGGGAGGGTTTTATAATGTGTGGGAGGGGGGGAAGGAAGCGATTGTTCGCCGCCAACTGGGGGGCTGCATGCCCCCACCTCCAACTCACTCCCTCTCTCTCTCTCTCCCCGCCATCCTCACGGCAGGGGGAGAGAGAGGGAGGGAAAAAGAAAATTTAAAAAAAGGGGGGGTGAGTTCCTATGGGGGAGGGCACGAGGTCCAAGGGGGGGTGAGAAATGTTACATCCTCTCCCCCTTAGAGGAATCGAGATGTCCTCATCTTGAGAGAAGCTGGGGGAGACAATCACAATTGGGGCTTATAGCCTATGGGTTAAGGTCCACCACGCTTCCGTTGTGCTACTTTGATTACTCAAATTCTCAACTTAAAATAACAACTTGCCACAACTCATGGGATTCAATAGGATTTATTCCAAGTACAGGACTTATTACCTCAAGAATATCTTCCTAGGGTATCTAGTCATCCTCAAAGGTTACAACAGAATCCAAGCCTTCATCATCATGTGGTTCATAATATGAGCCAAAAGTAGAGTTTAGACAGCTTCGTTTGAACGCATGTTCCTGATTCTCAGGGTCCAACTCAGGACAATCTATTTGGATGTGTCCTAGTTCATTGCAGTGGAAACATCGGTGGTTGGGGCATCTCTTACGGATGTGTCCTATCTCACTGCACTTGTGGCACCTCTTGCCTTGATCTCCTGAGTCATCTTCATCATAGTTGCCTGATTTAAGTTCTTGGACGATTGGATTTGCTTGGAGTAATGCGTCTTGCAAGTCTGTTCGCCGCCAACTGGGGGGTTGCATGCCCCCCACCTCCAGCTCACTCCCTCTCTCTCTCTGCCCGCCATGCTCACGGCAAGGGGAGAGAGAGGGAGGGAAAAATTTTTCAAAAAACAAAAAGGGGGTGAGCTCCTATGAGAGAGACGTGGGAGAGAGAAGGAGGGGAAGAGGGAAGAGAGAGAACAGGGAAGGAAGAAGAGAAGAGGGAGAGAAGAGAAGAGAAGGAGAATAAGGAAGAGGGAGAGAGGAAGAGAAGAGGGAGAGAAGAGAGGAGAAGGAGAAGAAGGGAGAGGGAGAGAGAGGAGAAGAAGAAGAGGAAGTGGGAAGAAGAAGAGTAAGGGAGAAAAAGAAGAGAGAGAAGTGGGAGAGAGAAGGAGGGGAAGAGGGAAGAGAGAGAAGAGGGAAGGAAGAAGAGAAGAGGGAGAGAAGAGAAGAGAAGAAGAAGAAGGAAGAGGGAGAGAAGAGTAGAGAAGGAGGAGAAGGAAGAGGGAGAGAGAGGAGAAGAAGAAGAGGAAGGGAGAAGAAGAAGAGTAAGGGAGAAAAAGAAGAGAGATAAGTGGGAGAGAGAAGCAGGAGAAGAGGGAAGAGAGAGGAGAGGGAAGGAAGAAGAGGAGAGAGGGAAGAGAGGAAGGGAAGGAGAAGAGGGAAGAGAGAGAAGGGATTAGAAGAAGAAGAGGAGGAGGAGGAGGTAGTAAGAGGAGGAGAAGGAGAGAGAGAAGTAGAAGAAGAAGAAGAAGAAGAAGAAGAGGTAGTAAGAGGAGAAGAAGAGAAAGATAGAGAGAGAGAGAGTAGGAGAATAAGAGAAAAGAAGAAGTGGAGGAGAGAGAGAAAGAGTAGGGAGATAGTAGAAAAGAAGAGGAAGGGAGAGGGAGAGAGAAAGAAGGAGAGGGAGTGAGAGTTGGTTAGTAGCTGCAAGGAGCCACATCCAAACCACCCTCTTGGCGAAGGGCCCCATCCAGCGGTCTTTCCTACCCGAACCCGTCGACCCAAATACTGTTAAGGTTCGGACTGCCCAATCTACGCGAGACGAATGGCTCCCAAGAAGAAAGTCACGGGAAGCGTAGGCACCCAAGCTACCGGTAATGTTGGAGTGGCGAGCGGAGTGACCAACGCAATAAACACAAATCAAACCCAGGTTCTAAGTTTTAAAATTAATTAGGTATTATTTCTCGTGGAAGAGATGAAAGGGTTGGTGACGTGCATGGAAAAAGAACGATTCTTAGGGTTTTTGTTTACTCTAAGCACTAAGTTTCATGCGTGAAATGGTAGAGTATGGAATTTGCATAAGATTGTTTGCATGAAATGATAGCTTTTACGCACATAAAATGATAAGGTCTTCACATTATTTCACATAAAATAATAGCTTTTAACCCAGTTCAGTGCAAACTTTATTTAAAGAAACACATAAAATTATAGTCTCCGATGGATAGAGACCTAGACCTTCATGAGATCCGATGCATTAGGAATAAGTATAGTTGCCTGCGAATTGTTTTATCAGTCTTTCCATAGACTATCGCAAATGGATACGCTCCTAGCCTAATTGAAGCTGGTGACCTAACCCCAAATGGATTGTTAACCCAAGTTATGCTTGGCGGTTTGAAAAGGTTGTAAATCCGTTATACAAGTGTTTTGATACATCCGGTTAAAATTCTGATTGTGCATGCAATGGGATTGAGATGCCTTGAATCAAGAGGTTGTGCATTCAACTGTTTGTTAATGTGGTTTTGGATGCTAACCCAAGTGGGGAGTGATTGATGATTTCATGGCCAGGTCTGAGATGACTGATTGCCATGGAAACAAAAGGGATGTTTTCCCTAGCGATTGTTATTATGCTGGTTGCTTCAGCTAAGGTTGATTTCCTAAAGGGATAATTAAGAAAGGATGGCGCTAGCTACCCCCCACGAGCCCCGAAACCCTAACCAAGGGGGTTATGAATCCGCGACGGGAATGTGGACCGAACCCACCGCAAGAGGTCTCTCCGTGGAAATCACTTGGCATAGGAGGACGCTTGGGTGCCAATGGGGGCTCTGGTCGTAAATCCCAATGCCTCCGGGCCCTACACAAGTGTTCTACGTGACTCGAGATGGGATCTCGAGGCCTTGATACTAGTTACAAGGCGAAATCTTGGAAGGATAAACCTTCAGGTTTTATTGCCGAAAGACAGAAGGATTTTTCTACGGAGGCAAAAAGGAGCACTTAATTCTCCTATATGGGCAAGAGACACACATTAATCTGAAGGTAAGTTAAGGAAGTGTTTGATCTTGTTTTATCTTGTTTTTGTGTCTATGACCTAAATTACGTAAAGAAACCTGTGATTAATGGGTTAATTAAGGAAGCTACCTTTATATGTCTTACATAATGTGGTAGGTAATTAGATAACTAAGACAACCCTCGAGGGAAGCATGGTGGATGTGACCAATTGGGTCTATCCTACGGAAGGGTGGTCTCGGTTAGCTGAGAGCTTTCCTCAAAGGAAATGTTAACAAGGAATGTTAGGAAAGGTCGGACGATGTCCTTAGACAATGTTGCCCAAGATCCCGGTCTTCAGGTCGATCCTAGTGGGAACGGCCGAATAAGTTCCATTGCGGGGCAGACTCGAGAGACCCTAGTTGGAAAAACCCGTGTCATTCCTTGGGAGTTTCGGGCGGCATCTTCTAGATATACCTTTCGATGGGCTACTACGACGTGTCCCGCGATTTGAGGAGCGGGCACGTTACAGTTGGTATTAGAGCAAAACTTCTTAATAATACATGATTGATTAATGTTCGTCGGTTCATGGACATATCCTAAACAGAAATAACCTAAGTGGTATGGCTTGATTTTCAGGCACCTTCTGCACCCACGAATGCTAACATGCAGGAGAAGAAGTTCCTTCTCAAGCAAATTAAGCCACCCGAGTTTGATGGCAAGGGAAGGACTGTTCAAGCTGACGCCGAGATCTAGATTGAGTCCCTGGAGGACTATTTTGAGGCAGCAAGAACTGCACCTGCTAACCAAGCCATGCTCGCCAAACTTAAGCTTACAAGCGAAGCGAGACTTTGGTGGAAACAGTGGTGCGAAGACCAAGCGATCTTAGAGGGGACAGTCACTTTGGATAAGCTTAAGGAAGCTGTGCAAGGGAGGTATCTGCCACCTGCCTACCGCACACAAAAGATGAATGAATTCTATGACTTGAAGCGGTTAGGATTATCCCTTGAAGCATATTATTCGAAGTTTGTTTCACTCCTAAAGTATGCACCCCCAATGGATATGACATAGCAGGTGTCTAAGTTTTGTGCTGGTTTGAATCCACCCATAAACACTCGATTGGAATCAATGCACCCAATGAACTTGCAAGACGCATTGCTTCGAGCGAATCCAATTGTCCAAGAACTTAAATCAAGCAACTATGATGAAGATGACTCACGAGATCAAGACAAGAGGTGCCACAAGTGCGGTGAGATAGGACACATCCGTAAGAGATGCCCCAACCGCCGCCGATGTTTCCACTGCAATGAACTAGGACAAATCCAAATAGATTGTCCTGAGTTGGACCCTGAGAATCATGAACGTGCGGTCAAACAAAGCCGTCTAAACTCTAGTTTTGGCTCATATTATGAACCACATGATGATGAAGGCTTGAAGCCTGTGTAACCTTTGAGGATGACTAGATACCCTAGGAAGATATTCTTGAGGTAATAAGTCCTGTACTTGGAATAAATCCTATTGAATCCCATGAGTTGTGGCAAGTTGTTATTTTAAGTTGAGAATTTGAGTGCTCAAAGTAGCACAGCGGAAGCGTGGTGGACCTTAACCCACAGGCTATAAGCCCCAATTGTGCTTGTCTCCCCCAGTTTTCCTCTAAGGGGGAGAGGATGTAACATTTCTCACCCACCTCCCCCCATGACCCCGTGCCCTCCCCCATAGGAACTCACCCCCCCTTTTTGTTTTTTTTTAATTTTTTCCCTCCCTCTCTCTCCCCATGCCGCGAGGATGGCGGAGGAGAGAGAGAGAGGGAGTGAGCTGGAGGTGGGGGGGCATGCAGCCCCCAGTTGGCGGTGAACAACCGCTTCCTTCCCCCCCTTCCACACATTATAAAACCCTCCCCATGTTGGCCGTAAGGAGAGTCCCCCCCCCGTCAGACACAGGCGCCTCCGTCCGCCCTGGTGATCACGGCCCCCTGGGCGTCCATTGAAAGTAGCTCTCCCCTCCTACTACAGAATGCCCCCCACTTGCGGCACCAATGGCTACGCCCACCTGAGCCCTCGGCAGGGAAACCCCCTATGACCGTCATTTGAAACTCCCCCCCCCATTTCGCCAGGCACTGCCCCGTGATCAGAGAGGTAGAAGGAGAGGAGGGAGAGAGAAGGGGAGTAGAAGGAGAAGGAGAGAGAGAGAGAGAGAGAGAGAGAGAGAGAGAGAGAGAGAGAGAGAAGGAGAAGGAGAAGGAGAAGGAGGAGAAGAGGGAGAGAGAAGACAAGGAGAAGGAGAAGAAGAGGGAGAGAGAAGGTGAAGAAGGAGAGAAGAGAAGCGAAGGAGAGAGAAGGAAGGAGTGGAAGAGGGAAGAGGAGGGAGAGAAGAGAGGAGAAGTCGAAGAAGGAAGAGGGAGAGAGAGGAGAAGAAGAAGAGGAACTGGGAAGAAGAAGAATTAAGGGAGAAAAAGAAGAGAGAGAAGTGGGAGAGAGAAGGAGGGGAAGGGGGAAGAGAGAGAAGAGGGAAGGAAGAAGAGAAGAGGGAGAGAAGAGAAGAGAAGGAGAAGAAGGAAGAGGGAGAGAGAGGAGAAGAAGAAGAGGAAGTGGGAAGAAGAAGAGTAAGGGAGAAAAAGAAGAGAGAGAAGTGGGAGAGAGAAGGAGGAGAAGAGGGAAGAGAGAGAAGAGGGAAGGAAGAACAGAAGAGGGAGAGAAGAGAGGAGAAGGAGAAGAAGGAAGAGGGAGAGAGAGGAGAAGAAGAAGAGGAAGTGGGAAGAAGAAGAGTAAGGGAGAAAAAGAAGAGAGAGAAGTGGGAGATAGAAGGAGGGGAAGAGGGAAGAGAGAGAAGAGGGAAGGAAGAACAGAAGAGGGAGAGAAGAGAGGAGAAGGAGAAGAAGGAAGAGGGAGAGAAGAGAAGGAGAAGAAGGAAGAGGGAGAGAGAGGAGAAGAAGAAGAGGAAGGGAGAAAAAGAAGAGAGAGAAGTGGGAGAGAGGAGGAGAAGAGGGAAGAGAGAGGAGAGGGAAGGAAGAAGAGAAGGAGAGAGGGAAGAGAGGAAGGGAAGGAGAAGAGGGAAAAGAGAAGAGAGAGAAGGGAGAAGAAGAAGAAGAAGAAGAGGGAGTAAGAGGAGGAGAAGGAGAGAGAGAAGTAGTAGTAGAAGAAGAAAGGGTAGAAGGAGAGAGAAGAGAAGTAGTGGAAGAAGAACAAGAAGAAGAGGTAGTAAGAGGAGAAGAAGAGAAGGAGAGAGAGAGAGAGAGAGAGAGTGGGAGAATAAGAGAAAAGAAGAAGAAGTGGAGGAGAGAGAAAGAGTAGGGAGATAGTAGAAAAGAAGAGGAAGGGAGAGCGAGAGAGAAAGAAGGAGAGGGAGTGAGAGTTGGTGAGTAGCTACAAGGAGCCACACCCAAACCACCCTCTCGGTGAAGGGCCCCATCTAGCGGTCTTTCCTACCTGAACCTGTCGACCTGAAAACCGTTAAGGTCCGGACTTCCCAATCTCCGCGAGGCGAATGGCTCCCAAGAAGAAAGTCGCAAGAAGCGTAGGTACCCAAGCTACCAGTAATGTTGGAGTGGCGACCGAAGCGACCCCAACGCAATAAACACGAATCAAACCCAGGTTCTAAGTTTTAAAATTAATTAGGTATTATTTCTTATGGAAGAGATGAAAGGGTTGGTGACGTGCATGGAATAAGAATGAGTCTTAGGGTTTTTGTTTACTCTAAACACTAAGTTGCATGTGTGAGACTGTAGAGTATGGAATTCGCATAAGATTATATGCATGAAATGATAGCTTTTACGCACATAAAATGATAAGGTATTCTCATTATTTTGCATAAAATAATAGCTTTTAACCCAATTCAGTGCAAACATGATTTAAAGAAACACATGAAATGATAGTCTCCGATGGATAGAGACCTAGACCTTCATGAGATCCGGTGCATCAGGAATAAGTATAGTTGCCTGCGAATTGTTTTATCATTCTTGCCATAGACTATCGCAAATCGATATGCTCCTAGCCTAATTGAAGCTGGTGACCTAACCCCAAATGGATTGTTAACCCAAGTTATGCTTGGTAGTTTGAAAAGGTTGTAAATCCCTTAAGCAAGTGTTTTGATACATCTAGTTAAAATTCTAATTGTGCATGCAATGGGATTGAGATGCCTTGAAGCAAGAGGTTATGCATTCAACTATTTGTTAATGTGGTTTTGGATATTAACCCAAATGGGGAGTGATTGATGATTTCATGGCCAGGTCTGAGATGGCTGATTGCCATGGAAACGAAAGGGATGTTTTCCCTAGCAATTGTTATTATGCTGGTTGCTTCAGCTAAGGTTGATTTCCTAAAGGGATAATTAAGGAAGGATGGCGCTAGCTACACCCTGCGAGCCGCCAAACCCTAACCAAGGGGGTTATGAATCTGCACTCGGAATGTTGAACAAACTCGTTGCAAGAGGTCTCTCCATGGAAATCACTTGGCGTAGAAGGATGCTTGGGTGCCAGTGGGGGCTCTGGCCGTAAATCCCAATGCCTCCGGGCCCTACACAAGTGTTCTATGTGACTCAAGATGGGATCTCGAGGCCTTGATACTAGTTACAAGGCGGAATCTTGGAAGGATAAACGTTCGGGTTTTATTTTCGGAAGACGGAAGGATTTTTTTGCGGAGGCAGAAAGGAGCACTTAATTCTCCTGTATGGGCAGGAGACACACATTAATCCAAGGAAGTGTTTGATCTTGTTTTATCTTGTCTTCATGTCTGTGGCTTAAATTACGTAAAGGAACCTGTGATTAACGGGTTAATTAAGGAAGCTGCCTTTATATGTCAAACATAATGTGGTAGGTAATTAGATAACTAAGAAGCGTGGTGGATGGGACCAATTGGGTCTATCCTACGGAAAGGTGGTATCGATTAGTCAAGAGCTTTCCTCAAAGGAAATGTTAACAAGGAATGTTAGGAAAGGTCGGATGATGTCCTTAGACAATGTTGTCCACGATGCCGGTCTTCAGGTCGATCTTAGTGGGAATGGCCGGATAAGTTCCGTTGTTGGGGGGCAGACTCGAGAGACCCTAGTTGGCAAAACCCGTGTCATTCCTTGGGAGTGCCGAGCAGCGTCTTCTAGATATACCTCTCAATGGGCTACTAAGATGTGTCCCGCGATTTGAGGAGCGGGCACGTTACAGTTGGTATCAGAGCAAAACTTCTTAATGATACATGATTGATTAATGTTCGGTTCATGGACATATCCTAAGCAGAAATAACCTAAGTGGTATGGCTTGATTGCCAGGCACCTTCTACACCCACAAATACTGACATGCAAGAGAAGAAGTTCCTTCTCAAGCAAATTAAGCCACCTGGGTTTGATGGCAAGGGAAGGAATGTTCAAGCTGACACCGAGATCTAGATTGAGTCCATGGAGGACTATTTTGAGGCAGCAAGAACTGCACCTACTAACCAAGCCATGCTCGCCAAACTTAAGCTTACAGGCGAAGTGAGACTTTGGTGAAAACAGTGGTGCAAAGACAAAGCGATCTCAAAGGGGACAATCACTTGGGATAAGCTTAAGGAAGCTATGCGAGGGAGGTATCTGCCACCTGCCTACCGCACACAAAAGATGAATGAATTCTATGACTTGAAGTAGCTAGGATTATCCCTTGAAGCATATTATTCGAAGTTCGTTTCACTCCTAAAGTATGCACCCCCAATGGATATGACACAACAGGTGTCAAAGTTCTGTGCTGGGTTGAATCCAAACATAAACACTCGATTGGAATCAATGCGCCAAACGGACTTCAAGACGCATTGCTCCGAGCGAATCCAATCGTCTAAGAAATTAAATCAGGCAACTATGATGAAGATGACTCACAAGATCAAGACAAGAGGTGCCACAAGTGCGGTGAGATAGGACGCATCCGTAAGAGATGCCCCAACTATCGATGTTTCCACTACAATGAACTAGGACACATCCAAATAGATTGTCCTAAGTTGGACCCTGAGAATCAAGAACGTGCGGTTGAATGAAGCTGTCTAAACTCCACTTTTGGCTCATATTATGAACCACACGATGATGAAGGCTTGGAGCCTATTGTAACCTTTGAGGATGACTAGATACCCTAGGAAGATCTTCTTGAGGTAATAAGTCTTGTACTTGGAATAAATCCTATTGAATCCCATGAGTTGTGGCAAGTTGTTATTTTAAGTTGAGAATTTGAGTAATCAAAGTAGCGCAGTGGAGGCATGGTGGGCCTTAACCCACAGGCTATAAGCCCCAATTGTGCTTGTCTCCCACACTTTCTCTTGAGGACATCTTGATTCCTCTAAGGGGGAGAGAGAAGAGAAGGAGAAGGAGAAGAAGAGGGAGAGAGAGAAGGTGAAGAAGGAGAAAAGAGGGAGAGAGAAGAGAAGAAGTGAAGAAGAAGGAGAGAGAAGGAAGGAGTGGGAGAGGGAAGAGAAGAGGGAGAGAAGAGAGGAGAAGGAGAAGAAGGAAGAGGGAGAGAGAGGAGAAGAAGAAGAGAAAGTGGGAAGAAGAAGAGTAAGGGAGAAAAAGAAGAGAGAGAAGTGGGAGAGAGAAGGAGGGGAAGAGGAAGAGAAGAGGGAAGGAAGAAGAGAAGAGGGAGAGAAGAGAAGAGAAGGAGAAGAAGGAAGAGGGAGAGAGAGGAGAAGAAGAAGAGGAAGTGGGAAGAAGAAGAGTAAGGGAGAAAAATAAGAGAGAGAAGGAGGAGAAGAGGGAAGATAGAGAAGAGGGAAGGAAGAAGAGAAGAGGGGGAGAGGAGATGAGAAGGAGAAGAAGGAAGAGGGAGAGAGAGGAGAAGAAGCAGAGGAAGTGGAAAGAAGAAGAGGAGAAGAAGAAGAGGAGGTGGGAAGAAGAAGAAGAAGAGGAAATGGGAAGAAGAAGAGTAAGTGAGAAAAAGAAGAGAGAGAAGTGGGAGAGAGAAGGAGGGGAAGAGGGAAGAGAGAGAAGAGGGAAGGAAGAAGAGAAGAGGGAGAGAAGAGAAGAGAAGGAGAAGAAGGAAGAGGGAGAGAAGAGAAGGAGGAGAAGGAAGAGAGAGAGAGAGGAGAAGAAGAAGAGGAAGGGAGAAAAAGAAGAGAGAGAAGTGGGAGAGAGAAGGAGGAGAAGAGGGAAGAGAGAGGAAAGGGAAGGAAGAAGAGAAGGAGAGAGGGAAGAGGGAAGAGAGGAAGGGAAGAAGAAGAAGAAGAAGAAGAAGAAGAAGAAGAAGAAGAAGAAGAAGAAGAAGAAGAGGGAGTAAGAGGAGAAGAAGGAGAGAGAGAAGTAGAAGAAGAAGAAAGGGTAGAAGGAGAGAGAAGAGAAATAGTGGAAGAAGAAGAAGAAGAAGAGGTAGTAAGAGGAGAAGAAGAGAAGGAGAGAGAGAGAGTAGGAGAATAAGAGAAAAGAAGAAGAAGTGGAGGAGAGAGAGAAAGAGTAGGGAGATAGTAGAAAAGAAGTGTAAGGGAGAGGGAGAGAGAAAGAAGGAGAGGGAGTGAGAGTTGGTGAGTAGCTGCAAGGAGCCACACCGAAACCACCCTCTCGGCGAAGGGCCCCATCCAGTGGTCTTTCCTACCCGAAAACTGTTAAGGTCTGGACTTCCCAATCTCCACGAGGCGAATGGCTCCCAAGAAGAAAGTGGCGGGAAGCGTAGGCGCCCAAGCTACTGGTAATGTTGGAGTGGCAAGCGGAGCGACCAACGCAATAAACACGAATCAAACCCAGGTTCTATGTTTTATTAGGTATTATTTCTCGTGGAAGAGATGAAAGGGTTGGTGACGTGCATGGAACAAGAACGAGTCTTAGGGTTTTTGTTTACTCTAAGCACTAAGTTGCATGTGTGAAACGGTAGAGTATGGAATTCGCATAAGATTATGTGCATGAAATGATAGATTTTATGCACATAAAATGATAAAGTCTTCGCATTATTTCACATAAAATAATAGCTTTTAACCCAATTCAGTGCAAACATGATTTAAAGAAACACATGAAATGATAGTCTCTAATGGATAGAGACCTAGACCTTCATGAGATCCAGTGCATTAGGAATAAGTATAGTTGCCTGCGAATTGTTTTATCAGTCTTGCCATAGACTATCGCAAATGGATACGCTCCTAGCCTTATTGAAGCTGGTGACCTAACCCCAAATGGATTGTTAACCCAAGTTATGCTTGGCGGTTTGAAAATGTTGTAAATCCCTTAAGAAAGTGTTTTGATACATCCAGTTAAAATTCTGATTGTGCATGCAATGGGATTGAGATGCCTTGAAGCAAGAGGTTGTGCATTCAACTATTTGTTAATGTAGTTTTGGATGTTAACCCAAGTGGGGAGTGATTGATGATTTCATGGCTGGGTTTGAGATGACTGATTGCCATGGAAACTAAAGGGATGTTTTCCCTAGCGATTGTTATTATGCTAGTTGCTTCAGCTAAGATTGATTTTCTAAAGGGATAATTAAGGAAGGATGGCGCTAACTACCCCCCGCGAGCTTCCAAACCTAACCAAGGGGGTTATGAATCCGCGGCAGGAATGTGGACCGAACCCGCTGCGAGAGGTCTGTCCGTGGAAATCACTTGGCATAGAAGGACGCTTCGGTGCCAGTGGGGAATCTGGCCGTAAATTCCAATGCCTCTAGGCCCTATAAAAGTGTTCTATGTGACTCGAGATGGGATCTCGAGACCTTGATACTAGTTACAAGGCAGAATCTTGGAAGGATAAACCTTCGGGTTTTATTGCCGAAAGACAGAAGGATTTTTCTACGGAGGCAGAAAGGAGCACTTAATTCTCCTATATGGGCAGGAGACACACATTAATCCGAAGATAAGTTAAGGAAGTGTTTGATCTTGGTTTATCTTTTCTTCATGTCTGTGGCCTAAATTACGTAAAGAAACCTATGATTAACGGGTTAATTAAGGAAGCTGCCTTTATATGTCAAATATAATGTGGTAAGTAATTAGATAACTAAGACAACCCTCGAGGGAAGCATGGTGGATGTGACCAATTGGGTCTATCCTACGGAAGGGTGGTCTCGATTAGCTGAGAGCTTTCCTCAAAGGAAATGTTAATAAGGAATGTTATGAAAGGTCGGACGATGTCCTTAGACAATGTTGGCCACGATCCCGGTCTTCAGGTTGATCCTAGTGGGAACGGCCGGATAAGTTCCGTTGCGGGGCAGACTCGAGAGACCCAATTGGCAAAACCCATGTGATTCCTTGGGAGTGCCGGGCAGCGTCTTCTAGATATACCTCTCGATGGGCTACTAAGATGTGTCCTGCAATTTGAGGAGCAAGCATGTTACCCTTCTTCTCTCTCTCCTCTCTTCTCTCCCTCTTCTCTTCCCTCTCCCACTCCTTCCTTCTCTCTCCTTCTTCTTCACTTCTTCTCTTCTCTCCTTCTTCACCTTCTCTCTCTCCCTCTTCTTCTCCTTCTACTTCTCTTCTCTCTCCCTCTTCTCCTTCTCTCTCTCTCTCTTCTTCTCCTTCTACTTCCCTTCTCTCTCCCTCCTCTCCTTCTACCTCTCTGATCACGAGGCAATGCCTAGCGAAATGGGGGGGTTTCAAACGACAGTCACAAGGGGTTTCCCTACTGAGGGCTCAGGTGGGCACAGCTGCTGCTGTCGCAAGTGGGGGGCATTCTGCAATAGGGGGGAGATCTCCTTTCGATGGACGCCCATGGGGCCGCGATCACCAGGGTAGATGGAGGTGCCTGTCTCTGACCGGGGGGGACTCTCCTTACGGCCAGCAGGGGGGGTTTTATAATGTGTGGGAGGAGGGGAAGGAAGCGGTTGTTTGCCGCCAACTGGGGGCTGCAGGCCCCCACCTCCAGCTCACTCCCTCTCTCTCTTTCCCCGCCATGCTGACGGCAGGGGGAGAGGGAGGGAGGGAAAAATTTTTAAAAAAACAAAAAGGGGGGTGAGTTCCTATGGGGGACGGCATGGGGTCATCGAGGGGGGATGTTACATTTGCGGCCTTCTGAAGGGAGTTTTCCCCTGAAAGAGGAGGTCAATACTTGCTATGTGTCCTCAATGTAACACGTCAAGAACCTCATGAGAATGGTCGAGGTTATGCCAAGAAGCTAAAGGAAGTATTTCATGAGTTTCAAACCTATATTCCTATTCCATCTACTACTACTCAGTTGTAATACTTTTTGCATGGGCTAGACTTTAACATTCAAGTGTAATTAAGCAATGTTGCTCTCTCTAACATTGATACAACTATTACACGAGCAACGGCGGAGGTAGAGTCATGATTACAAGCAACCTATACCTCTAGGGCAAACTGCAATCCGAGTCTAGGTGTTGAAAACACTCTAGCATTGATGAATGGAGGTTAAGGGATGCCTATGAGTGCTTCCAATGGGAGAGGAAGCATGATTTCAAATGTGCCCATGTTGCCAGCTCCTCCCAGTGTGACCATGCCTATGGCTAATCAGATGGCTCCACCTAGTGTTGGAGGCCAAATAATAAACCCTAATGTTGTTCCAAGGAATCAACAAAGCAGCCAATTCCTAATCAAGTGGTTAGGCCAATGGAATGATAGGTAGACGATAACCACTATGATTCAAGTGCCTCAAATGTCCTTGGCAAAGTTAAGGATATCATAAAGCACTATACTAATATGATCACCGAAGAATATAGGAAAACAGTTGATGTTAATGTCATTTTCCTTAAGAAGCAATAGAATTTGATAGGGAGTCAGTGCTTAAAGAGGATGCCCCCTCAAGATTCAGTTGTAAGTGGTGTGGTGACCCCAACATTTCCCTAGGAATTGTCCAAATGTTAAATGTGATGTATGCGAGAAGTTCGGTCATTTAGCTAGTACCTGTTGGAGCAAGATTAGTTCTCTCTAGTAAGGAAGTAAATAGCCAAGCCTAATAAATCATCAAGCACAAGGAAATAATCTCTAGCAAGATGAGGGACTGAAACAAATATTGAAAAGAGGGAAAGCTATTGTAGAGGAGCTGCCTAGTGGTAGTGAAGTTGGCCTTATTGAAGCTATAGGTGTCAATGGCATAGAATCTTCTAATCTATGGGTTATTACAAGAGGTCAAGAGGTCAAAAGGGTAAAGATGGTGATAAAGACAAGGTAAAACTTGTCAAGGAAAACCCTAAGCAAGATAATAAGAGGACACAATTCCTTAATCTTGATATGGAAGGTGGGCATCTAAAAGCCATTGATAGTAAAATTGACCCCAAGGAGGATAAGGAATCGCTAAAGAAAAAGGAAAAAGCCAAGAAAGAGGCACCAAAGCCTGTCCAAAGACCAAAGGAGAGAATGGTCTAGTAGGAAAAGAGAGCTCTTGCTAGCTATCATGAATTTGATTTAGCGAGTTCTCTTTGCAAAGTTAAGCAAGATGTAAACCTCTTGTAGTTAATTAAGTTGTATGCTCCAAGAGTGAGTAAGAAATTTAAAAAGATTCTACACACTAGATATATCATGGAGCCCTTGGGCGGCATAGCATGGGTAGAAGATAATTGGTTTGAGCATGCCGGAAAGCATTGTCCAAGGGTAGTAGCATATGTTGATGGAATATTAGTGAAACATGCCATTGTGGACACAGGATCTTCCATCAACATTATGAGTTCAGAATTAATGGAAATGCTAGAGTTAGAAATCAAAAAAGATATCTCCATGATTCTTCAAATGGCTGATGACAATTTAAGACAACTTGTAGGTTGCATTACTAGAGTCCACATGACCGTTGCCAATGTGAAATGCATTCTAAACTTTAGGGTAATCAGGTTTGCTAGGTGGCCTAGCTATCAAGTATTGTTAGATAGGCCATGGATCTTACAAACAGACTATCAGGTTGATATACCCATTGGTCAGTTGATCTCTCGCAAATGTTGGTCTTTGAATTCTGCTTCAAATTTGCATCATTCAACGCTTCTTGGTGTTTAAATCCCGCTCTCAATATCATAGGCTTGGATCATTCCTATCCCTAACCACATCCTAATTTCATCACAAGAAATAGGTGGTAGTCCATGAGGACTATGTTTCTCCCTTGAATCATATGTGGCATAAGGATTCATGTATTCTTCATCTTCATTTTATTAGTCCCTAAAGAAAGAATGTTCTAGCCCTATAGCTTGGCACTTCTCACACTCTCAACATAGGTCAACAGTCATAAAAGCAGGTATTGTGCATCTTGGGTATATATTAATGAATGCAATGCAAGAGTGCATGATTTGTTGTGCTCAACCATTTCATTTATTCAAAATAGCATTGTGATAGTGCACAAACAGTTCTCTTCATGCTTTTCATACTAACACATTTTCTTCCTTGCGTAGGGAATAACACCGAGTATATCATGCTACTACACCCTTTAGCTTTCAAAATAAATGCATCTTATATGCAAAATGCAACATATAAATTGGATTTAAAACCACAATCAGCACTCGTAAATTCCCCTCTCTCCCTACCATTGAATATTATGCTTGCGGTGATAGGTATAGAGAATGTTTACATGTCATTTTATTGTTTGAATGCAATAAATCACACACTATAACATACAAATGGGGCTAAGATAAGGCTAAACCTCATGCCTTAGATCAACTCTACATCCATAAGCACATTTGTAATTTTTTGTACTTTTTTGGCTCACAAAAAAAACTTTTTTTTTCCTATTTTTTGTTTTTATTGATTTATTTACTAATAAATTGTAGTTATTTTCTAATTTTTCTATTCAACCAAATTAGGATTACTAAGATTCATCATTATTTTTCATTTCAATCCATAAAAACATGATTTTTTCACCCAAAATAGAAAAAACCCTTATTTTTCCACTTAAATATCACATTTTGACCTTTTAATTATTAATAATGATTGCATCTAATTACAAGTTCTATATATTGTCACTTGTAGTCCTCAAAGACATGTCAAAAAAGGTTCATACAAATTTTTGTACCATATGCACTTCATTTGGACCATAAACTATCAAAAACAAGCAAATTTTCTTCATAAAATAGGCATACTATTAAATTGCATGTTTCGAGTCACAAAAATCAAATGCGTGGACAGCCATCGATCTCTACGTAGCATAGAATGTCAATTCTCAGCATCTTGCAATAATCCGATACATACCAGACAAGCATTCTTCATCTCATTCTTCTCTTTTACCTACATGAATAGCCTCTTGGAGGAGAGAGAGAGAGAGAGAGAGGAGAGAGAAAGACTAAATTTTGATCTCCACAACTGGACAGCCATTGTTCAAGCAAAGAGTGGCAATAGGGAAAATTGAAGAAATTTGCTAGTGTGATTAGAGCAATGGCTTGTTCTTTGCCTCCAACCCCGCCTTCTCCCAAATCGTCATGGCATGGGGGGCAGTTGTTTTCTGATACCATTCGTTTCAAAAATAGTCCCCCCCCCCCCACATATTCAAAAATTTTGGCCTATGGCCCCCCCCAAAGGCCATGCCTTTTCATATCTTAGTCAAATTTGACCCATCAAATGTTCAGCCTCCAGCTTCTCCCACATGCAGCACCTGATTCTATTTTAGGAAAATTTTGTGTGTCTATCTTAAAGTCCTAAACTACTAGGAACTTGTCTTGCTTCAATTCGGCACCTGAAAAACTTATGAAAGATTTGCAACCGCTACGAAAGTCGATATTTTAAAGTAATTTGAATTCCCATCTTCCACAGCCACTTAAAATTGTCAGATTTGCATCTTCCACTTCTGTCAATCTTTAAATTTCTCTTTGAATTTATGTCATTTAAAATTCATTTGGCACTTCTTAGTGTTTAAATCCCACTCTCATTGGTGACTATGGGATAGGGCGACTCAACTCATTGAATCCATGAACTGATCTGCATGTAAAGAATTGATCAAGAGCATCAAGTTGCTCTAAAAGAGAATACACAACAAAACACGCAAACATCTCTCACTCTACCCCCTGACAAAATCAAGGCATGAAAACCATAAGAAATATGCCAAGTATCACATGATAGAGATCCAAAACTAATCACTAACCAAGTGCTCCAGCACAGGCTAGCGAAAAAGAACTATCAAAGAAGTCATCCTAAAGTGATGGTCTGAACTACCTACCTAACCTAAGACAATTAAACTAGGAACTCCTACTAGGCGAGGACTCCTATAGCCTAGTCTTATATTTATAGATACTTTTGATTCATCACTTTTTACTACTTCAGGACTTGATACTCGAGCGTGTAAAAGAAGTGAGCTAAGTGTAGTCACCCAAGGAGAATAGGGCATCGGCCTTAGATCCTAACTCGATACCCAAGAACCTACCATGCTCTTGCAAGGTGACACTTAAATCTTTTTTCATCCGCTCACTTTTATTTTTGCTCCAACCATCCTTATTTATTTTTTATGGCTAGACATCACCTCACAGGATGACAAGGCATCCTCCCCACGAACCTACTAGGCCTTCGTAAGCCAATGATTCTCTACTCTTTGATTTTCCTTCGTTTCATTTCTTTTTCTTTTGTTCAGGGGGTTAGAACCCCTTTTTACATACCTCCATATTTTACATTTTCAAATATATCCATTTTTCTTCTCTTTCTTTTATTTGGTAGGCTTCTCTATCCGCCTCACAACTAATAGAAACTCCTAGAAACAATTGCCTAGAAGGATAGCAGAATAGGGTCACTAGGATTACCTGCTAAAACAGTTCTTAGAGTCCCCAATAGTTGTTTGTAAGAAGCAAACAACTACTTAGATCTCCCCAAACACACTTAACCTAACCTTAGGACTTCATGTCTTGATCGTTAGTCCCCAAAAAAGAAAGAACAATCCCCACATTTACACATAACTATTTAGCACAAAGGGAAATAACTTCAAAAAGGAAGGATATCACGGGACTTGGATCCCTCGAGGCACTCTGTCATACTTGTTTGTTACAACACTAAGACAAAAGACCATTAAATGTACCCGCATAAGACAGATACATGGCCCTGTTGGCTAATGGAATATAACATTGTGCATCGAAAACCAATCAGCCCTCTTGGTCTAAAGTAAGAAAACCAATACAGCTTATACATATCCCTCCTTAGAGTAGTACTAATATAAAACAAGACACTCCATTCCAAGGAGAGAAGAGGGCTCCAAGCCCTAAACTAGATGAATCAAATTATGGCCCAAGCCTCTTGCATATATAGTAAGAGGCAAACACATAAAATGTCATCCGACCACCCTATGGGTCCAAGATAACAAAGATGAATGGATCTCCGCTACTTTTTGCATTAACCATACTAACCATCGCTTGCCATAATATAGAGCATGTTCCGATAAAAGTCCCCATAATTGACCAAGTCTTGTCTCATCATCAATGGAGATATCTAAACTAGGACCATAGTTGGAAAAGAGGTCTTTTTCATAAGCATAATTTGCTAATGAATCGGCAAATTAATTCCAATATCATGGAACCAGCTGAAGAGACACTCTCTCATACTCGTCAATCAGGTTCAAAGAATGGGATTGCATACTATGTACATTCCATTCAATTGATTCAAAACCAACTTGGAATCCCCTTTTACTAGTAACTAGTGAATACCACCTTTCTTAGCAATATTCAATCCCATGATCATGGCTTTATATTCTTCCATATTATTAGTAAATCCTACCCCAAGGTAGGTAGCTAATTTCATCATGATTCTACGTCGAGGATCTCTAATGACTACTCCAATACTTCCTTTTGTATTAGGATCCCTAGATGCTCCATAAAAATATAATGTATATGTCCATAAAGGGTTCATGCATCCGGCCATCATTGGGTCCTTTATTTGTAACTGTGATAATCAAAATTCAGCATATTCAGAGGATGAACCAAAGGCTCTATCCCTCCTGCTTCATTGAATCCAACAAGAATGCTTGTCAAAATTCTTAAGCAATGATGGTAGAAGACTTTGATCTCCCAAAAAAATATCTCGTCCTCTTGATCAATCACTTTATAACATTTTCTCCACCAAACAATTCTTCCCTAATGGTATCTTTGTTCCAAGTATGGGTGTTCTAAGTAGGGAATTAGCCACCCCATCAACCAGCTTTTAATCTCTCTTGCAAGTTTCAAATCAGTCCAGCCTTGACCTGCAAGACACTTATCTCATTAGCATGCCTAAAGATAATAAGGTTTAATCTTATTTAGATTAACCTTGTTTTTAAACTCCACTCCCTACAAATCTACTAGTAATTCTCTGGCTTATTTTTTTCAATTCTAACAATTTTGTAGGGATCATCCCACTTATGCTCTAGTTTCCTAGGAAACAGCTCCCTACATGCATCATAGTATAAAACTAATTGCCCTTTCTTGAAGGTATACTTATTTGCTTTTAAATCATGAAGTTTCTTCATTCAACACTTAGGTATCTCCTGATGTAATAGACTCTGCAATTTGATCTCATCGGGGTGTGCTAAAGTCGTAAAGCACTCAAAGAGTGCATCTTCATTCCCCCAAAGAATGGTTAATTACAAATCTTATAGTCGATAACTCAATATCTAGGGGTAGTATGCACTCCTCACCATAAATTAACTTGAGTGGGGTGTGGCTAGTATCTCGATTAAAGGTCATATTATACACCCACACAGCCATATAAAATCTCTTGTCTCAATCTTGTTTCTTCCTTGATACTATCGTCGATAGAATACCCACAAGTTGTTTATTAGTACTTTCAACCTGCCCATTCGCCTATGGGTTATAAGGTGTCATTTTATTGTGTTTAATCAACCATGCTTGAGTTAGGCTCTTAATTACCTTATTTAGAAAATGGGTTCTATGGTTCAACACTAACTCCTTTGCATCATTCTTCCTTATCACTCGTGCTTCTAACCACTTTGTAAAATAATCAATTACCACTATGATATACCTCTTCTGTTCAAAGGATGACAAGGTAATAGGACCCATAAAATCAATACTCCACTTCTCAAATGGTAGTACATCCATAATAGGACTCGGTAGGTGCTTTCTATTCTCCATACTATCATGTCTTTGACATACATCACATCTCTCTTGATATATGCAAAGGCATCCTAGAAAATGGACATCCACCAATATTTGGCTCTTAAAGCTTTTTGTGCAATCAACCATCTAATAAAGTGTTCTCCACAAGAGGAGTCATGATACTATTCCAAGATAAACAAAAACTCATGCGGCATAACACATCGACGATAAAAACATCATCCACCCCTTGCTGATATAATGTTTCAGCAATCAAGGTGAACTTCAAAGCCTGATGTTTAATGTTCCTCTTCTCAGCCTTTGACAAAGCAACTCCAGTCTCTCATATGTAGATAGATAGTGCATTATGGCAGCAAACCAAGAAGGAATGGAACCCATATCAATTTTGAATAGACCTTCAAGGTCACTACCTTCAGCCAGAATTTCCTTCAACTCCCCAAAATCCACAAGAAATTCAAAAAATGCCCTACAACTTTGGTGGCTTACTCTTGATTTCATAATCAAACTCCTACAAAGTGATTAACCACTTTGCTAGGCAATCAGGTAGCTGCAACTTATTCATCAATAGCCTCAACCCCCTGACTCTTTGTATAAAATACCACCTTTTCATAGAGAATGTAATGCATGAATTTTTTTTGTCGCAAATACCATTCCAAGGCACAACTTATCCATGTAGGTGTAATTAATCTCAAATGTCCCCAATTTACAACTAGCAAATGCAATCAGATATGATACCACTTCTCCTCCCAAATTCGGGCTAAACAATAGGATGATATGCATTGTAGCTAAAATTATATAGAAAACTTCATCTCTTTTGGATACTTTCAAGACTAGCACTTTCACTAATTTTTGATATACATCCTCAAAGGATACTTGATATGGGTCACTCCAAACAAGCCGATAGTTAACTAATAGTAGATTCATCAATGGCACTATCCTCTCTGCCAATGCATTGATAAATCTTTGATAGTATCCCACTAATGATAGAAAGCTATGTACTTCTTTAGGAGTACATGGTGGACTCATGGAGACAATAACCTTTATCTTTTTAGGATCTATCACAATATTAGTTGAGCTAACCACATGGTGTAATAGCAATACATAGGGCACTCCAAAGACACACTTTCTTGGATAAAGAGTAATGTCAAACTGCCTACAATGTTCAAACCATTTTCTTAAAATAACATGTTGCCTTTCCCTTGTGGTGGCAGTCCCTAGGTCATCAATAAATATATTTAACTCCTTTGTGAAAATATGACCAAAAGTCTTATTATAGCTGTACGTTGCCAAGAACTTAGCACATTGCATAATCCAAATGCCATAACATGATATGCAAAGGTTCCAAATATAGTGATAAATGTCATTTTCAACTTGTCTTCCTCTGCAATAGCAATTTGGTTATATCCCGTAAAGTAGTCCATGAATGAATAAATATCTCTACCCACCAACTAATCCAGAATCTTGTCAATAAATGGTAGCAAATAGGAATCTTTAACCTTTTGTTTATTAAGCTCCCTAAAATCTACACAAAGCTAGATTTGATGATTCTTCTTTTTCTTGATAACTACCGGTGAACACCACTCCATGTGTTGTACAGGAAATATCATGCTAGCCTTATGTAACATTTGTAACTCCTCAAATAATCTGTCCCTTAGCTCAAAAGGCATACGCCTCACTTTTTGTTGCACAAGGTAGCTACCTTCCTTTAAGGGAATGGTATACACAGCTAAACTAGGAGGAATACCCCTCAGCTCATCATAGCTCCAAGCAAAGATGTCACAGAATTCTTGGATCAAGGGCACATAGTCCTTCCTTTCTTCCAGTGACTAAGCATAGACCCTAATTTAATCGGTCATGGATCATCCAATGTACCGAGGTCTAGCTCGAGGTCTAGCTCAATCACATTCATGTCTCTTACTCTATCCTAAGCCTCTATCAGCTCATTTAAAGTCACCTAGTAGATATCCTCTATAGTAGACCCCTCTTTCACTTGATGAAGTCCCACTAACAGATGGATTGTCTAAATGCATCTAATTCTATTAAAGATAAAGGTACTTTCTCACTTTGAGGAGATTTAGGACATGCATCCATTATCACATATCGGGCACCTAAATCAACCAACCAACAGAGTAGCGGTATATCAACTCGATAGTCAAATTGCAAGATCCATGGCCTTCCTAATAAGACTTGATAGTTTGGTCACCCTACAAACCTGATAACCCTAAAGTCAACAATGCATTCCACATCAGCAATAATCATGCAGACTTTGGTAATGAAACCTTTGGGTTGCCTTAAACTATCATCATCCATTCAAAGAATTGTGGAGGTATCCTTTTGGATTTTCATTCCTTATCTTTCCATAAAGTCTAAAGTCATAATATTGATGGAGGATCCTATGTCCACAATGGCATGTTCCACTAATATACCATCAACATATGATGCAACCCTTGGGCAATGCTTTTCAACATGTTCAAACCAACCATTTTGCACTCGAGCTATTCCCAAGGACTCAACGATATACCCAATATGAATAATCTTTTTGAACTCTTTATACACTCTTCGAGATAACTTGATCAACTACAAGAGATCCACATTAAGCTTTACCTCACAAAGAGAACTCGCTAAATCAAATTCATGATAATTAGCAACAGTTCTCTTCTCTTGCTAGACCATTCTTTCTCTTGGTTCTTGTCGAATAGGCTTTGCCATCTCTTTCTTAGCTTTTACCTTGTTCTTTGGCAGCATCTCATCGAGCTCATCTTTTCCATCAACCACTTTTAATGGACCGGCTTTCAAAGTAGGGTTAAGGACTTGCAATCCTTTATCATCCTATTTGGGGTTTATCTGAATAGGTTTTACATTATCCCCCTATCACCTTCTTTAACCTTTTGTCCTCTTGTAATGGCTCACAAATTAGAGCCTCAATGGCATTAACACGCACAACTTTGATAATACTAACACCACTACCACTAGATAGCTCTTCTATAGTAGCTTTTCCTCTTTGTAGTGTTTGTTTTGGTCCTTCATCTCACTGAAGATTGTTCCCTTGTACTCAATGGTTTGTTGGACCCGATTGCTTGCTTCCTTTTTTGAAGAGAGATAATCTTACTCTAGTAAAAAGTACTAGCTAAATCTTGATGGACTCAGAAAGTGTTGACCGCCATACCACTTACAACTAAATCTTGATGGACTACCCTCTTCAGGGCGTAGACTTCCTATCAAGTTCTACTTCTTCTTTAATCAACATCTATGGCTATTTGTCTATATTGTTCTGTTATCATGTCTACATTTGACATTAGGATAGTTACTCAGAAAGTGTTGACCGCCACACCACTTACAACTAAATCTTGATGGACTACCCTCTTCAGGGCGTAGACTTCCTATCAAGTTCTACTGCTTCTTTAGGAAATCAACATCTATGGCTATTTGTCTATATTGTTCTGTTATCATGTCGATATATTGCTTCATCATGTCCTTGACTTTGCTAAGAACATTTGATGCACTAGACTCATAACTGCGATCATCCACTTTAATGGAACCATCTAGCTAGTTGTTGGTATGGTCACATTAGAAGCACATGCACACTTTGCATTATGCTTCCTCTCCCATTCAAATTGTTCAATCATAACCTAGACTCAAATTTAAGTTTTCCTTGGAGACATGGGCCACTTGTAATTGCAACTCTACCTCCTCTGCTTGTGTAATAGCCATATCAATGTCGGCAAGAGCAACATTGCTCAATTGCACTTAGATATTAAAGTCTAGCCCATGCAAAAAGTACTATAGTTGAATAGTAGCAATTAGAATAGGAATATAAGTTTGCAATACACAAAATACTTCTTTCAGTTTCTTGGCATACCCTCGAATGTTCTCATGAGGTTCTTGACGTGTTACATTAAGGACGCATAGCCAATACTAACCACCTCTTTCAAGGGAAAACTCTCTTCAGTGGAAGGCCACAAAAAATAAATCAATTGTAGTTATGGTTCCAGCTTCTAGGCTATTGTGATACCATACTATAGCTTGTCCTTTCAAAGTCATATTTAAGAACATCATTAGATGTCCTTCATCTTCGATTCGACAATTGAACATTAACTTTTGAAACTCATTAATATGAAGCTCTGTATCTTCCTCTGCTAACCCATTAAAAATGGGTAGAGGAAATCCTAAGGTTGGCAAGTTCAATGTCCCTGTGTAGGGATTGCAATGGGTTGTGCCATGATGACAACCAAATTTGCTAAGGGTCTCTGAACTATTGGAACTATTACCCCACTCAAAGTGGGCTGATCGACTAGGAGAGAGAAAGTACTAGAGCTTCCTCCTCCTCCTAAAAAACTACTCAAAGAACTAGGGTGCTGAGACCCCTCCCTTGTAGGGATATCGAGCTAATTTGTTGAGGAGAATACTGTAATAAAGCATAAGTCACTTTAAAGTAGGCTAGGGTTAAGTATAAAAGGTGGAGGTGTAACATGTGTAGCATCTTTTTTAGGTATTTTACAAACATTACTTGTTTGAGGTCTCAACCTCCCACCATCTAAGAGGGTGAATACTCTTGGCCACCATAGCTTGGGGTGCATACCTTGCTACAGCCTCTCATCATTTGATTCTCAACCAACATTGGTAATATCATTTCTTGCCAAGCCACCTTGGCTATGGCTTCTTGACATTTTATATCTATTTCTTGTATTTTCAATTAAAAAGCTTGCTGTGGAATTTAGCTTTATTACATTGGTATCAGAGCTTTGATTTAATCCAAGGCAAGCTTTAATTCCATCATTTTCATGGTTATGATCTTGCTGGGGAGGTCACTTTCATGGAAGATCTGGTTACATTGATCTTGATTGCTGTGTCAAGTCTAACTGCAAGACTTCCACAGTTAGCCATGGCTATAGTTGAAGACATTATGGAGGTTCTTAGCAAAAGAATGGTGATCTTCTTGCTATTTTAAACAAGTCAGCATCAAATTAAAGCCATGTTTGGAGCCTTTCTTGTCAAAAGAGAAGGGGATTGGAGTTCGAGACAACTACAATATCTTCTTTTTTTGAGATCCAGGGTTTCTCACTTTCCTTTCTCCTCATGGCTGAAGCTTCCATGGAGGTTCTTTGACATAATCTTTTCTTCGTGACCCAATCTCTCTCTATGGCCTACAAAGCATCATTCCTTGCATCTCAATGAGAAAAGGGAGCACCATTTTGCAAGTCAAAATTCAAGGGGGAGGGCCATTGCTTCTAACTTCCTTGAACGGTCATCCAAAGCCTCTCTATCAAGCCTTGAAGTTTCAGAGAGTTGTAGGAGGCAACTCCTTAACAGTCTTTCAAATCTTTGGTGAACAGCAAAGATCAAAGCACAGATCAATGTGGATCCTTTAGTGGAGAGACTTCATCAGTTGGACTTGATCGAAGCCATCATCGATGATGTTGTGGGAGAGGGAATCAAGAATCGAAGGGCTCCCTGTCTAGCTCCATGTCTACCATAACTGCTATTGTAGTGCCGACAATGCTTAAGATGCAGCATCTCATAGCATTTGCTATCGACCTGGCTCAAATTCAGTGAGGCTGAAGTAGGCTCGCATGTTGCCGCCAGTGAAATGCCCTTGTACAAGCAAGGGTATCTTGAGTTTTCGTTTGAAGGAGCAGCGGAATTGAGCTTCTTTACATTGAGAAATCATCAGTTCCTCATTTGCAAACGATGGCCTCAACCTTTTCAACCCCTTCCGCCTTGACTCTTTTGTGGTGAACATTCAAGTCGACTGGAAGGAGACATCGGTGGCTCATTTCATCAAGGCTAACTTGCATGGCATGAAGAAGGAGAGTAGCAAAAGTGAGAATGAGATAGCATCAATACCTGGGGGTGGTCGCATCCATCTTATTCATATTCACAGGCCTAATCCTCTCTCCTAGAGCTTGACGGAGAACAGTCTATCGTTCAATATCTAAAATGAGGCTTGATTGGTCTATGTGCACCACTTTTATGAATGAATTCTGTGATACGACTCCATGAAACTCAAAGTGAGGCCTCCTCCTCATGTCCCTATAATTGAAGCCTGGAGCTGATCCTCAATCACTTGCTCGCCTCAAAGTTCACCAGGGTCCTATGTCCACACCTATAATGAAAGGCATGGTCTTCCAGCTTCCTGGCTTGATGGCGGGTCTGGTTACTACAGGTTTGCAAAATGCCCTTCAGATGCACATCCACAACATGGCGGGACTTGAGGTCAAAAGCCCCCTGCACTTCTCATGTACTGGCTTGTCTACTGCATTTTCATCCATCACGCTTCTGGTTGAAGCCATAATACCTGAGGGCTGCAGCGGTAGAAGCAATTCCCTCTTTGGTTTGCTAGGAAGACATGTATATAACATGGGAAGCACCAGCAGTCTCAGTCTGAACACAAACACCTTCCACACATTCTACCACCACTAAAGCTCCATCGATGATACGCAGAGCAACTGTAACTTCATATGAGAAGTCAACATGGCCAGGAGAGTCAATCAAATTGATAAGATACTCATTGCCATCCTTTTCTCCCTTGAAGTCCTTCAAGGATGCATCTGACATTTCATAGTACTACAGAGAAATTCCAGTTGATTTAATGGTAATGCCATGTTTTCATCCTGGCATGTATCAGTCAGACGTTCATCACCAACAACTTCTTGGGCAATAATGCCAGTAGCAGCAAAAGCAAGAGGTGCACTCCAGAATCTTCAAAAGGATTGGAGACATGTCCAGGATTAACACGACTGGTTTATTACATTATTAGACCAGTCTGTGCAATTTGCAATGTGGGAAGAAGCATCCACCAGTTCTAGTCTTGAAGCATGGCACATTTGCAATGAAGTAGGAGAAGTCAAGGATTGTGTTCATCTGGCACATCATATGGTGGTGCATACTCTGCATTTGATGATTGATCCATCATTGGCATCTCCAAGAAGTTTTCAGCTGGCTTTAATTTAAAAAAATAGCTTCTACCTGCTAAACAGACTAGTGGAGCTCAGATAGTGATTACAAGAATAATGACAATGACAGCTACAACAGTGATAGTGGCAATGCAATGATAGTGGAGCTTAGAGGGTAATCAGACATAAGTTCTTTGCCTCAAACTGAAGTTCTATCCCTTTGCAATCAGTATTGGTCTCTCAACAGAAGGTTCCTCTTGAAAGTCAAAATATCATGACGTACAGCTCTGCAGCCTACAAGAGATGGATGTACTCAAGTGGGAATGGTCCACCAGTAGTGGTAACAGAATTATCATGATGTGCTAGATCAAGAACATCAGCTCAAACTATCACTATGTCAGACATGACATGCTTTTGGTGTGTAGCTGAATGCCTTCTTCAAAGGTCTCATATTCAGATTTGATGTTGGTGTTGAATGTACATATTTCTTTACTGCCTCTCCCTATGGAGGTCATATATTTAGATAGCCTTAGCTAGTATGTCCTCTATGTTGGATCTATCTAGAACTGACTTCTTTGCCATGGCTTCATACATTCTTTCATCTCATATAACCTTGATGAAAGCCTTAATCACTAACTTGGTGTTAGGCCTTTCCACAATTTCTATTATCTTGTATGCACTCCTGGCTTTGCAAACATAATCCCTAATGTTCTCTCCATATTGTTGTTCCATATTCATTAGTCTCACTATGAGGTTGTCTCCTTACCTAGCCTTTGCAAAACACAAGATAAAGAGGCCCTTATTATGAGTAGAGAAATATGTTTTTTCTATTGTGTCCAAGCCTATAAGACTCATCTTCCCTTTCTACCTAAGCACAATCCAAATGATTGTGCTCTCTTAGATTCTAATATGAGGTTGTTTAGCTTTACATACCTACTCAAACTCTAAGCTTTATACTTGTCCACTTCTTTGGCTATTAGGGGATCTTTGATTACTCTTTGGTCCCAAGAATGATACCTATTATTGTCAGTAAGGTATTGGACATTTGAGATCCATCTTGGAGCACACTAGAATTTTCATGTAATCATCTTTATATATTGGATGATGAGTCATTGGATGACCCTACCAAACCAAACTTAAGACTAGTCTCTTGATGTTGCATCTCACCTCTCTTGCCTTGTGTTGTTATGGTCAATTCCAATATTTTCTAGAGTGTACTCTTCCCTTATTGATCTTTGAAGATCCACAACTTTTATTATATAGCCTCTTGAGCCATTCAACATATGTCAAAGTTGGTTGCTACTTCAAAGTTATTCAAGGACTTGTGTAGATATTGAGGAACTTCCCTCACAAATCTATTGCCTCCATCATGTTGGTTTCTATTTCTTGGCCTCTATGTTCATGAGCTCAATTATCCTATCTATCAAAATGGGGATAGGGGTGTTTTCAATCTCCCATGTCTCTAATGTGTGTTCAGGATGCGTGTTTAGGACTAGGAGATCCACTTCCCATAGGGATTGGGATCTTAAGTCTACTGTATAATTGCATGCACTAGGTTTTTTACCTCTTAGTTAGTGTTGGAAATCTATCATTGTCTCTATGCCTCTCCGTATGGAGGTCATATATTATGATAGCCTTACCTAGTATGTTGTTATGTTGGATCTATCTAGAACTAACTTGTATGCCATGACTTCGTACATTATTTCATCTTGGATAACCTTGATGAAATCCTTGGTCATTCTTGGCATTAGGCATTTCCACAATTGCTATTATATTGTATGTACTCTTGGCTTTGCAAATGTAATCCCTACCTTTCCCTCCATATTGTTGTTCTATATTCATTAGTCTCACTATGAGGTTGTCTCCTTACCTAGCCTTTGCAAAAGCACAAGATAAAGAGGTCATTATTAAGAGAAGAGAAATATGTTTTTTCTATTGTGACAAATCCTATAAGACACATCCTCCCTTTCTAGCTAAGCACAATCCAAATTCTTGTGCTCTCTTGGAATCTAATGTGAGATTGGTAAGCCTTACATACCTACTTAAACTCTTAGCTCTAAACTTGTACACTTCTTTGGCTATTAGGGGATCTTTAATTACATTGATGCCTATTCTTGTTAGTAAGGTATTGGCATTTGAGATCCAGCTTGGAGCACACTAGAATTTTTGTGTAATCATCTTTATATACTAGATGATGAGCCATTGGATGACCCTACTAGACCTAGTTTCTTGATGTGATCTATCTCCTTATGCATATCGCCTCTCTCCCCTTGTGTAGCTATGGCCAATTCCAATATCTTGTAGAGTGTACTCTTCCCTTGTTGAACTTTGAGGATCCACCACTTTTATTGTACTACCTCTTGAGTCATTCAACTTATGTCAAAGTTGGTTGCTACTTCAAAGTTATTCAAGGACTCATATAGATATTGAGAAAACCTCATTAATCTATCCCCTCTATCATGTTGGTTTCTATTTTATTGGCCTCTATGTTCATGAGCTCAATTGTCATATCTATCAAAAGGGGAATATGGATGTTTTCAATCTCCCGTGTGTCTAATGTGTGTTCAAGATGTGTGTCTAATGTGTGTTCAAGATGTGTGAATGTGAGTTAAAGGGAACTGTGTTAGGGGATATCTAATATCCTAAGTACTGATGTAGGATATTTAATATCCTATATGTTGGTGATGGATATTTAATATCCTAGTCCAGAATAATCATATCCATCCACCTCCCTCTCACTTTAATGGATTCTCCTTTATGGATCCACCTTTTTCCTCACCTAGCATATCCTTTATGGATCCACCTACCATCTACTTTATGGATCCACCTACCATATACTTCATGGATCCACCTACCACCCACTTTCAAGATGCACCTAACTATTGACTTTACGGATGCACTTACCATCGACTTTATGGACACACCTACCATCCACCTTTCTCTCACCTGCTATGTTAACCTCTTTGAGGTTGTTGTGTATATAAATATAAAATAGCTACTAAGCATATTTTAGTAGTGTGTGAGAGTTGTCATGTATCTTCTACACTCAGTATCCTCCATCTAGCATCTATCTAGATTACCATTGAAACTCATAGGAGTGCATGGTGTTGTATTACTTACAGCTCAAGGTGTGAAAAACTTTATGGATAAAACATTCAGATGAATCGTCCACCTCAAATGTAAGAGAAGTAAAACTTTGATGTCTTTTTTCAAATGAAGTAGTGAATAAGTCTTTTGCAACAATACAAAGTCGTTTTGTATGCATATAATGTAGGTGAAGAATGATGGGTATTGCAAGATACCCATGGCTTCTATAATTTTGTAGGGAAAAGGAGATCTCCTTCTATACTAGTGCTTTCCTATCTTTCTTGTTATTGCCATAGCTAAAAAGGAATAATAATGATAGCTAAATAAAGAAAATGTGGTAATAAGGAAAGCAAACATGAGGTGGGAAAATGAGGAGGAGAGGATGCATATGGGGGATAATTTTCCAAAGAAGGGGACCTCTACTAGAATGATCATCATCTCAAGCTTTGCATGGAGAATATACGACAGTTTGATAGGTAGGCATTTCATTCACAAGAACCGCAATAGTATTGCTATTGTGTAGAAGGGCTAAGAATTGATCATGGAAAGGAATTGTAATTGTTGTTTAAAGCCAAGGGGACAAACGTTGAATAAAAGTAGTGATTCAATATCTCATAATAATTTGATTTTAATTGTTTATGTAGCAACAAGAAGCCATGGAGGATTCAATGATAGAGGCATTTGAGTCAGTAGTAGTAATTGAACTAGATCTATTTGATGGGTGGGATATATCTAAATATCTTAGAATCTATGACAAGGAGATGCAATTACATGATCTTACAGAAGATTAGATGATGGTGTATTTTGAATGGATCATGGTGAGCAAAATCAAGACGCATGTTTGCGACATGATTGAAACATGATACAACGTAGGAGAACTTCAAGCAAGCACTTAAAGAAAAGTGTTTCATAAAGGATCTAGAACAAGTTGACAATCTAGAGCAAGTCATTTTGCAAGGTCTCATGATTCAATGTTAGTAGAAGTACTAGAAGAGTTGTAAGAGTTATTCGTAGGTTGACAGACTTAAAGAAAAAGAGATCCACAATACCAAAACCTCCAAAATCAAATGGAGTGGTTTAAAAGAGCTCTTATGATGCCAGGAGGCATATTTCACGGTGGATTCCATGCCACGGTGGATTCCATGCCACGGTGGATTCCGTAAGGTTTTACGACGGATTCTGTAAACTTTGTTGATCGGGGCTCATACACAAAGTGGATTCTTTGTGCAAGAAGTTGATGGGGACGCTTATCCTTTTCGAGTGTTTCATTAATTTAGTGTGTACATGGGTGATTCTATAGCGGGTGATTCTGCAAAATACATATTAAATTAATAAATGTTTATGAGTTTAGAGTGCACACTCGTGATAAATTAAGGTTAGGATTGATTTCTAACTAGTTGATTTATTTATGTAGCTGAAGACTGCTAGGTATTCACTTTTGTCGATTTAATTGTATTATTTTACTAACGATTGTGAATGCTTCAGTTGATGTGTAGAGATAGCAGCAGTGGCGGAGGAAACCATTAGAGGATAGCGTGTATTTGAGTTATCACTTATATTTTGATGGGCGCATACCTTAGGCATGGCGCCTATATTTTGTCGTGCCTATTTATTAAGGCATTGGATATTTATTTATTATTTTGTATGCGCATGGGCGCACGATTATGATATTTGTATTTGGACATTGTATTGGGTATGCCTGACTCTTTGCGTGCCCGCCCATTAGCTTTATTTCTATTTTGTGCTAAAGCAAACTCAAAAGCCAAAAGCATGCTATTTTGTAATTTGGGCTATTATTTGAGCTTGAAGATGATTAATACAAAAAAATACATGCTTTGTGGAGTGCTCACACAAGGCGTGGGGGGAGATTGCACCCAATTGGTCTCTTGTTCATGTCGTGCATGCTTTCTACCCTGAGTTTTGTGCAAAAAGTAGAGTTCTTTTCTTCATGGGGACCTTTCGGCATTCACTACGTGAGCATACAGCATCCGATCTATGCACCAGTGGTATCAGAGCGAAGCTGAGGTCGAGAGCTTCCGATCGATACCCATCTTGTGCGAAGGCAGAGCTCCTGGAACGATCGATCTCTACGGTCAGTCTCATCGCGAACGGTCGCTACGGGTGGATTCCTGGTAGTCAAGAACCTCTGTTCACAGCCTCTGATTGCGAAGGACCGGCATGAAACGGTGGAGGACCACTCCTACATCCCTCTCTTCAAGTCGCTTTGAACAGAGAATACAGTAATTTCCATATCTTCCAAAAAGCTCAAAAGCTTAAATTTAAAAGTTAGAAAGCTTAGTGTTAAGCTTAAAGAAGCTTAAAACAACAAATCGTCAACAAACGGCATCAGGAGAGGATCGCCGAAATTTCCGCCGCTGAAAAACGCCCCCCCTAAAATTCGACGTTTTTATTTAGACTAGCTTTAAGCTAAGTCAATCAAGTCATAAGTCACACAAAGCTTCAAAATTGATCAAGTTCCATAAGTTCTGCAACTCCGCAAGTCAGTCAAGTCACCAGAAGTCAGAACTGACTTATGCCAAAAACTCCCATAAGGACTGTTCCTGTGCAGAAGCACTGAACTGCAAAGTTCTTCCCTGAAGACTCTATTCGCATACGCAGACTTTCTGAACCAGTTTCAACACACGCAGAAGGTCATACACAGAATTTACGAAGATTTCAAATTTCGCAACCACGAAAGTCGAAGACCGTGAAAGCCAAATAAAAATCTATAAGCCTTGTACACCCAACTTTGAGCTACGCTCATCCCGCTAATTGGATTTTGAGAGTGCGAGGTCTTTTGAATTTTTACAGGATGACGGAACAAAATATGGATGATTTAATGGTTGAAGGCGATCTTCCTGAACCTACCATGGAACAAAAGTTGGATTTAATTATGATGCAGTTGGACAAAGAACGAAGAGCCCGGCAAGCCTTGCAAGTTCAATTGGCCAGTTTACAAAGATCAACTACTGACAAAGATGGACCACAACCGGAAGATCTTATCCGACAAACCATCGATGCGACTCTCGAAGCTCAATCCATCCGCAAAGAAACAAAGATAAGTAAAAGAAATTTCAAATTCCGTACTTTCAATGGCACTCGAGATGGAAAGACTGTTCTTGCATTCATCAATCAGTTTGATGATTACTTTGAATAGACATACGCTGAAAAAGATAAAATCAAGTGTGTCACTAATCATTTAGTGGATAGAGCATCTCTTTGGTGGACCGTGGTTCGTAAGAGCATAGATTGTCCCACTGCCTGTGGGAGAGTTTCAAAAAGAAGTTTATGCAGAATTTCCTTCCTCCACAATTCCATGAAAAAGCCATAAAGCAATGGGACCTTCTTCAACAAAGAGATCGTGAGCCTATTTCCCAGTACACCGAACGCTTTTGGAATGCCTTACTCCAACTACGCATGCTTGAAGACGTACCCGAAGCGACTCACAAGCGCAAGTATATGTCTGGATTACTTGGGCATTACTACGCTGAAGTCAATATGTTCAAGCCTGCAACTCTTGAAAATGCAATTTCTTTAGCTCATGACACTGAAGACAAGCTTCGAGAAAGAGACAAGCGTCCACAACAATTTCAAGCAAATGGTAACTATGGTTCTAAGCAATTCAATTCAAATTTTAGAAGATTCAATCAAAGTCGATTTCCTTCATCATCTTTCCGTAAGTCTTGGACAAAACCACCTGCTTTGCTATCAAATACCAATCAAAACCCTAAGCCATCCTCATAGCCAAATCCTAATATTCCTAGACTTCCTGCCATTGCAAACAATGTATCTAAAGCTAAACCTATAGTGTGTTACAAATGCCATCAACCTAGACATCTAGCAGCCAATTGCCAATCAAAGAAGCCACATGTCCATATCAACTATCTTGGAGCAATGGAAGATGAAGAACATGAAGAAATGCCTGACTTTACGGAAGATGAGGACGACATTACTACTCCTTCGGATACTTTACCAGGTATGCCAACTCCACATTATTTGTTGACAATGAAATGTTTAGTGCATGGAAAAGAAAAGATTATTTTGCATGATGATGGTAGTATACATGATTTTATTTCTGCAAAGTTAGTGAAAGAATTGAAATTACAAACTGTTTCTACGCATTGTCGTATTAAAGCATCATTCTTAGGCACAAGCTATAATGGAACACAAGAGGTGCATAATTTAGAAATTCAAATTGGTAAATACACTGAAAGAATGAATTTTCTAGTTGTACCATTACAGTCCAGTGATATTATCCTAGGTATGCCTTGGCGTCATCAGCATAATCCTGACATAGATTATTCCACGCATTCAATTAAAATTCATTTTCAAGGAAAACACATTACATTGTATGGTATGCACACATCTAATGCTTTCCCACTCCTTACTCATACTCAAGCTAAACGTGCATTACGCAAATGTAGTAAATCTTATCTAATTTGGGTGAATGAACTTCAAGCTAAAGAAAAACATATGCACCCTAGGCATAAAGAATTCCTTGCACAATTTAAAGATTCTTTTGCTGAAGATCTACCAGCTGGACTACCTCCTTCACGTCCTGAAGACCACAAAATAGATTTAATTCCTAGTACACAACCACCCTATAAAGCACCATATAGGCATAACCATTGAACAGAAAGAAATTCAAAATCAAGTTGAGGAATTATTAAACAGAGGATTAATTAGACCTAGTAGTTCTCCATTTGGCGCACTTGTTTTGTTGGTAAAGAAGAAGAATAATACTTATCATATGTGCATTGATTATCGTGCCCTAAATAAGATTACTGTAAAGAATAGATATCCAATTCCTAGGGTAGATGATCTTATGGATAAACTACAAGGTTCTGCCATATTTAGTAAAATATATCTTAAATCTGGTTATCATCAGGTGAGATCAGATAAATATAACATATTTAAGACTGCATTTAGAACACAATTTGGTCATTATGAATTTTTAGTGATGCCTTTTGGATTGACTAATGCACTTGTTACATTTAGTAGAATGATGAATCGCATATTTTTGAAATATCAGCATTGTGTTATAGTATTCTTTGATGATATCTTGGTATTCAGTAAAAATGAGAAAGAGCATTATGAACATCTGTCTTTGGTTTTCAAGTTATTGAAAGATAATCAATTGTATGCTAATCTGGAAAAGAGTGAGTTCTTTCAAGCATAAATCGAATATCTAGGTCATATTGTGTCATCAGAAGGTATTAAGGTTGACCCTAAGAAGATAGAAGCAATATTGAACTGGCCTATACCTAAAAATGTGCATGAGTTATGTTCTTTTCTAGGTCTTGCTAGTTTTTACAGGAAGTTTGTGCGAAATTTTTCATTACTTGCTTTGCCTTTGACTAAACTTTTAAAGAAAGGTATTGTTTATCATTGGTCTAATAATCAACAGAAATCTTTTGATTTATTGAAACATGCATTAACCCATGCTCCTGTATTACAACTACCTGATTTTAATAGACCATTCTTTTTAGTAGTTACTTATGCTAGCGGATCTGGAATAGGAGCCGTACTTATGCAAGATAATCATCCCATAGCCCATTCTAGTTGTAAACTGAAACCATCAGAACTTAAATATTCCACTTATGATAAAGAATTGTTAGTTGTTGTACAAGCTTTAAGACAATGGAAACCTTACTTAATGGGTTCTGATTTTATGATTAAGACTGACCAACAAAGTATTAGACATCTCCTTAGACAACCTCAAATATCTGACCGACATATCAAATGGGCACCTTTTATTTAGAGTTTTCATCCCCTTATCCAATATCAACCAGGTAAAGAAAATGTAGTGGCCGATGCATTAAGTAGAATACCCACCATTCATAATATCTATGTCATATCATTTGATTCTCTAACCCCTATGAAAGATACTTATCATCAGGATATTACTTTTCATGCTGATTGGAATAAATTAGTTGGAAATAATTGGATTCCTATTGATTCACTGTCTTATAATGATGGATTCATGTTTTATGAAAAGAGATTATGTGTTACAGTCCCATTTAGATCCTTTGTTTTGAATGAGATTCATTGTCCTCCATATCAAGGTCATAGAGGTATCATATCTACTTTACATACATTGACTGAAGATTTTTATTGGCCACATATAGACACTGATGTATCTAACTTTGTTTCTAAATGTTTGGTTTGTCAAAGAGTTAAGAGACATCATGGTAAACAGTATGGATTACTAATGCCTTTATCTATTCCATCAAGACCATGGGAACAGATTTCTATGGATTTTATTATTGGTTTACCTAATACTAAAGCTAACAATGATATGATTTGGACTGTAGTAGACAGGTTTAGTAAACAATCATATTTCATTCCATGTAAAAAAACTTTAGCAGCATCTCAGGCAGCACAATTGTTTTTGAAAACTGTTTTCACTAATCATGGATTACCAAAAGTTATCATTTCTGACCGTGATTCTAGATTTTGTAATAATTTTTGGATTACTTTGTTTGCTAACCTAGGAACAAAGATTGATTTCTCATCTGCATTTTATCCTGAAACTAATAGACAAGCAGAAGCTACTAATAGTACTATTTTAGATCTTTTACGTGCTTACACTATTTCTAAACCAAAGACATGATACACACATTTACATTTATTGCAGTTTGCATATAACAATACACCACACACAGCTACAAAGAAAGCACCGTTTGAAGTGATTTATGGTTATAGATTGTCTACACCTGTTGTATCTTTATCAAATAGAATTCAGAGTGCTGATGATATTGCTAACATGCACGCTACTATTTTTTATGAGGTTAAAGACATGATTGCCAAAGCCAAGCAATCATATACAAAACAAGCCAATAAGAAAAGACATGCCATGAATTTCAAAGTTGATGGCTATGTTTGGTTGAGAATAGGAAAACGTAGATTACAAAGTGTAGATAAACACCCAGTTGTGAAATTAGCACCTAGATTCTATGGACCATTTAAGATCATTCACAAAATCAATGATAATGCATTCAAGTTAGAACTACCACCTCACTGGAAAATTCACAACACCTTTCACATTAGTTTATTACGACCCTTTAGAGGCCAATTACCTATACACCCTGTTTATGAAAACCCACCTTTGTTAGATGAAGAGACTGAAATCCTTGAGCCTGAAGCTATCATAGATACTGACTTTATGACCACTAGAACTGGCCATAGATATTCTAGATATTTGGTCAAGTTTAAAAACCATCCTGTTGAAGAGGCCCAATGGATGCACGCTAGAGACTTAAATGCTTTCCCCACTCTGTTAGCTCCACATTGAGCTAATAGCAATTGAGAACAATTGCTATCCCACCCCAAGGGTATGATGCTAGGAGGCATATTTCACTGTGGATTCCATGCCATGGTGGATTCCGTGAGGTTTTACGGTGGATTTCGTAAACTTCGTTGACCGGGGCTCATACACAAAGTGGATTCTTTGTGCGAGAAGTTGATGGGGACGCTTATCCTTTTCGGGCGTTTCGTTAATTTAGTGTGTACATGGGTGATTCCATAGCGGGTGATTCCATAAAATACATATTAAATTAATAAACGTTTATGAGTTTAGAGTGCGCACTCGTGATAAATTAAGGTTAGGATTGATTTCTAACCAGTTTATTTATTTATGTAGCTGAAGACTGCTAGGTATTCACTTTTGTCGGTTTAATTGTATTATTTTACGAACGATTGTGAATGCTTCAGTTGATGTGTAGAGATAGCAGTAGTGGCGGAGGAAACCATTAGAGGATAGCGTGTATTTGAGTTATCACTTATATTTTGATGGGTGCATACATTAGGCATGGCGCCTATATTTTGTCGCGCCTATTTATTAAGGCGTTGGATATTTATTTATTATTTTGTATGCGCATGGGCACACAATTATGATATTTGTATTTGGACATTGTATTGGGTATGCCTGACTCTTTGGGCGCTCGCCCATTAGCTTTATTTCTATTTTGTGCTAAAGCAAACTCAAAAGCCAAAAGCGTGCTATTTTGTAATTTGGGCTATTATTTGATCTTGAAGATGATTAATACAAAAAAATGCATGCTTTGTGGAGCACTCACACAAGGCATGGGGGGAGATTGCACCCAATTGGTCTCTTGTTCATGTCGTGCATGCTTTCTACCCTGAGTTTTGTGCAAAAAGTAGAGTTCTTTTGTTCTTAGGGACCTTCCAACGTTCACTACGCGAGCATACAGCATCCGATCTATGCACCATCTTTAAACTAGGATGTAGTAATGATTGTGTAGGATGCACTTGGGGACTCATTAGTTGCTTCTTTGGATGGTGTTCTGGATGCTAAAGATGCAAGTGACTTGTCTAATATATTGTTTGATTATGTAGATGTGTTTTCTCTATAGATGCTTTGATAGAGGGTGTTGATGATACAATTGCTTTGACTGATGATGTAGATGTGTTTGATTGAAGATTCTATTCAATCTTATGTATGGTATTAATTCATAGAAGATGGAGTCACTACTTATGACTATTCTAAACAATGCTACAAAGACATTGAAATACTTGAAAGCAGGTTAGAAGCTTAATAAACGACAAACACACATGGTGCATATGATGAGGTCTCGGGTAAGTTACTCATGAATGTATGCATGCATCACATGGGTTCAAATAAGGTATTTTTAAAATACCATTTTTTAACATTTTTTACATACAGAAGGGTGTAATATAAAGGAGTTATTTACAGATTGAATAGAAAAGGATTATGTTTTATTCATGAAAATTTTACAGATAAGGATATTTATAAATAGGCCTTGAACACAAGTGATGTAGAGAATATACATATAGTAACTTCCCCGAGGATGAGATTCCTTTACAAGATGAAATAGGTTTTTTGGAGGGATGTACTGAGGGAGAACTTGTTTATTGTTTTTTCTAGAAGTTTTTGTACAAAACAAAGTTGCTTTTCAAGGTGTTTCCCCTACACCAAATGGAAATATGTATTCTATGGAGTTGGCTTACCTATGGATGCATAATCACTATTCCAAAGCTAGAAGGGTGAAGCTACTTCACCAGTGTTTCTACTATGTTAAAGGAAAACCAGGACTGGATGCTAAGATAGAGGGCAAGTATGCTTTTATGTACATGATGATGGGGAAAATGTGAGTTTGTTTTGTGGACCAAAACCATTTGAGCATATTGCATGAGGAATGTGGGAGAACTTGATGCTACCTTATGATTTAAGGAGAATTGCACACCATAGTATGGTTCTATGGTATTATGGTTTAACTTTACCATTTGATCCGGGTAGTTTTAAGGACTTCATGTAGTAGGATGCATGTGGATAAACTATGTTTGGTTTAAATTATGTTATTCAAGCTACATTAACTATTGATACCATATGATCCAAAAGTAGGCAATTGGTTTGGTTGCATGCTTCTGTAGGTGATAGGACTTTGGGTGTGCATGATCATGGAGGTAGGAATATGTTTATGTGCATGATACTTTGGGAAATAGAAATTTGGATTTTTGATCCATGAGAATTCCATGATGCTCATGACTTATGGGAGCTTACTATTTGGCATTTTGACCCAAGTGGATTTGAGTGATGTGGCATATATTAAAAGATGTGCAAGTTTAGATGGGGTGGATGTCATATTACTTGGAGCTTTGACTATGAAAAACTTTATGGATTAAAAATTCAAATAAAATTTGGCTCAAATGCAAGAGAATTATAAGTTTGATGTCCTTTTCCAAATGAAGCAATATATCAAGTATTTGCAACAATACAAAGTCATTTTGTCTCCATATGCTGCATATGAAGAGTGAGTAGTGTCGCAACATACCCATGGATTCTATGAATTCGTAGGGAAAAGGAAATATCCTTATGTACTAGTGCTTTTTTTATTTTCCATGTTATTGCTAGCTCAATAGGAAGAATAAAGAAATCTAAATACAAAAAAGATGGTAAGAAAAGTAAACGTAGGGTGGGAAAAGGAGGAGAAGAGGATGCATATAAGCATGGAATGCTTTGAAGAAGGGGACCTCTACTAGAATTATTGTCATCTAAAGCTTTGCATGGAGAATAGACTATAGTTTGATGGAGAGGCTAACCATTTACAAGAAATTTAGTACTATTGTTATTGTATAGAAGGGATGAGTGCGGATCATGGAAGGCATTGCAAATGTTCATTAAAGCAGCCACGGAGACCAATGAAAAATAGGAGGGCAAGCTGATAATCAATAAGAGTTGTGATGAGTAAATTAAGGAGGCTATCTTTCAACTATTGCAATAGAGCCAAAGGAGTTGATAACAATGTTGCTATGGATATATGGTGGTGGTTCCATCAACCACAATTCAAGGATCATGACTAAGGAGCAAAAAACACATCAAATTGGACCATCCTAAAAAATAGACATGTAGAGGATAGTGAGGATCAACTTCTATGTTTTTTAAAAGCATCTACTTTTAAGTAGTGATTCAACCTTTCATGATTGTGTAGAAACATCAGTGGTCAATTGTTTACTACCTCATCTCTTTGTGCACCTAAAAGAATATGTGGATCTCCCTTAAGAGCCTTTGATTTTATGCTACACTTATGTGTTCATGATATTTTCCTATGTTGGTGATATGTTTATGAATGCAAGGGAGTTTGTAGTGTTAAAACAAAAAGTGTTTTTTTGGATGGCTGAAAGGTGCTCCTAGGATAGATGTCTCCAATTGCCTTGATAATGGCACCAAGTCATGAGAAAAATTGATGGATACTATTTTTGAAATATATAATTTTGATATCAATGGGAATCACAAGGTTGCAAGGAAATGAAGGTTTGCTACAGTTGGGTAAGCAATCACATGAATGAACAAGGTTCCACCTACGTCGACTTAAGCCGAGGTGAATATCTTTGTATCCAGGATTTACATTTTCACTACAATAGTAGTTAAAGTAATGATTAGTAATAAAATATTTAAGATAGCATTAAATAACTACTTGATTTCAATAATCCTTGTGGATATAACCTCGAATTTGATTCAAAAGAAGATTATTTAAAAGAACACTAGAATTAATACCCACTCTTTTCCTTAAGGCAAGTTAGTAGAACTGATAGTACATTATGAGTTCTCATAAGACCATTTTATGCTTAGAAGGAGACCTAAATTTAACAAGGCTAAATAGCCTTGATGTTATTTCGATAATCGTACTCAAAGAGATCCTATTCTTTGAAAGGGATTGACTAGTAGTGTATTATTTGAGTATTATTTCCTTTGCTAGGAAATATCCTCTCTTTGACTAGTAACATAATTCTCTTTTCTATAAGACTTAAGATGGAAGGGTTCAAGAAGGCCTCAAATCTACACACTTAGAGGACCTTTTTCCAAGACTCCTTACAAGGAAAGGCTTTCAATGAGCTATAATAGACCATTGAAATGACAACAAATTTAAATTATAGACTAAGGTTGAGAAAGGCTTAAGACTTGATGAGATATGAATTTAAACTTAGAAATGAATAAAGTTTACAAGGAAGTGTCTAAGCTACATTCCAAATGGCATAATGATCCAAAAGATTAATTTCCTTACAAAAAGTAGGTTGAGACCTATCTCAATCTTTGAAAATGCATCCTTGTCTTTATTGTTCAACATATGCTTTCTATCAATCCTTGGCAATTTGAATATCTTGTGTGATACTTGTTGATCCATTTCTTCTAGGATTTCTTAGATGCTTCTACCCATAGGGTAGGATTAGAAAAACTTAGTGGCATAAGACAACCTTGCCCATACAATGCCTGGAAAGGAGTCATTTGAATACTTTGATGATATGATGCATTGTAGGGAAATTCAACTAAGGGCAGGTATTGGATCCACCGCTTAGGTTCCCTATTGCAATAAGCTCTAAGTCTATCCTCAATAACTTGATTAGCATGCTTCGTCTAACCATTGGTTTGGGGATGCTAAGCAGTACTGAAGCATAGTTGGGTTCCTAGAGCTTCAAACAAACTCTTCCAAAAGTTTAATGTGAAAAGAGAATCACGATCATTTCTGATGATTCCTTAGGGTAATCCATGTAATCTAAATTTTCCTTAATGAAAAGTCTGGCGATATCGAAAGCCTTGTAATTGGTTCTTACAAGAATAAGGTATGTAACTTTTGTCAACATATCAATGACTACCATAATTGAGTTATATCCTCCTTGTACTAGGGATAACCCAACTATGAAGTCCATGCTGATATATTCGCATGTCATTTTAGGGATGTCAAGTGGTTGGATCTTGCTTGGCAACTTGACATGTTTAGCTTTAATCCGCTAGCATTTTAGGCATTTGGTAGCATACTTATGTTCATCACCCTCAAGTCTCTCTCAGTAGAAGCTTTTTTTACTACATTAAGAGTCTTAGCATATCTAGGATGACCCGAAAATAGAGAATCATGAGCTTCCCAAAGTATTTTCTTCTTGAGCTCCTAACTCGTAGGAATACATAGCCTTGTCTTGAAATAGTTAAGCTCCTCATATATGGAAAAATCCCGATACTTAGACTTGACTTTTGGATTTGTATTCTTAATGGGGATTTATCTTAGCATTCTTTGATAGCATGGATCCTTCACTACTTCTTCTTTGGCCATTTCTATGATAGCATTACTGGGCATTGAAATCATTGTGGCAAGAGTTATTGCCCTACAGGGTTCCTCTAGGTTTAGATTATTGAGAAATGATTCACAGCTTAAGGCATTCGTAACCATTATCCTTGCCTCGTCTATATTTGATTTCAAAATCGAATTCCTGCAAAATCTTGATCCACTAGCATTGCCTCATGTTGAGGTTTGGCTGAGTGAAAATCCACGTCAAGATTTTGTGATCAATGACTAAGAAAAACTTATTACCAAGCATATAATCTCTCCATAATTTGAAGGCATGAATTACAACAAGTAGTTCTAGATCATGTGTATCACAATTCCTTTCATGGGCCTTTCATTTTCTTAAAGCATAGGCTACTCAATGTCCTTCTTGCATAAGCACGCATCCCAATGTAAGAGAGCTTGCGTTAATTATGACTTTGAACTCCTTGCTTAGGTCAAGTAGCCTTAAAATAGAGGCGATTACCAAACTATACTTAAGCTTTTCAAAGCTAAATTGCTTGATAGACATCCATATAATGATGTCTTGCTTCTTGAGTAGGTCAATGAGAGGTGCAATGATCAAGGCATAGTCTATGATGAAGAGTATATACCAAACCATTAGTCCTAGAAAGCTTTGCACTTCTTTGGCTATTGTTGGAGGTGGCCAATCTTGTATGTCTTTGACCTTGGCTGGATCCACTAAAATGCTATCTACTAATACTATGAGCCCTAGATATTCAACCTGCTTCTTGAAGAAAGCACATTTCTTCTTTTTAGCATACAGCTTGTGAGTTCTCATTGTCTCAAGAACTATTCGCAACTATGGTTCATGGTCTTCTTCATCCTTGAAATATGTTAAGATATCATCGAAGAAGACAAGGATGAAATGATCAAGATAAGGTCTAAAAATGTATTGCATCAAGTTGTTGAAGGTGGCATGAACATTTGTTAATCCTAATGACATCACAATAAATTCATAATGACCATACCTTGTGTTAAAGGCAATTTTTAGGATGTCTTCCTCCTTGATTCTTATTTGATAGTAGCCTCATCTGAGGTCGATCTTTGAAAAGAACTTTGCTCCCTAGAGTGGATCAAGCAACTCATATATTCTTGGGATTGGATATTTATTTTCACTTGTCACCTAGTTCAACCCACGATAATCAATATAAAGGTTTTTAGTAATATTTTTAATCAAAAATAATTAATTGATTAGTAATTTTAGAGATTATACAAATTATAACATTGTATGTGTAATTATTGTATAGTAGTTTATTTAGTGCTTAGAAATAGTAATTAGTAATTGTAATTATAATAATTAATTCATTAGTAACTAATAATAGTGATTTAGTAGTTAATTTAGTAATTAGTAATAAATTTGTATTTAAAATTTTAATTTGGTATTGAGAAATAGTAACTGATTAAATAGTATTTAGTAATAGTCATTTACATCTAATCTAGTAACTCGTAATAGATTTTAATGAAAAAATAATAATTAATTAGTAATTAGAGAGATTATACATGCTATAGCATAGTGTATATAGTTAGTGTGTCTAAGTGTATTAATTAGTGTACTTACGTAATATAACTACTTGGTTCAAGTATTACTAAATGTATTAATTGAGTGTATTACTTAATCTACTTAATTATTTAGTTAGTATCAATTCAAATATTCAAGTAGTATTAATTTGATAAGTTCATTTATGGTTGTTAGTATATTAGTTCAATTAGTATTAATCCACTTAGTTCAATATTAATTAGTTAGTTAAGTGGCTTTTAGTATTCAATTACTTATTTGTGGTATATATGTTGGTTAATTAAATTATTTTAAATTATATTTAATCAATTAGTTGAAACCATTAATAGAGAGAGAGGAAGAGAGAAACAAGATATGAAGGAAGGGAGAGGAAGAGAGGAAGAGAGAGAGAAAAAAAGGGGGGAAGGTAACAAAGAGAGAGAGGAAGAGAGAAATGAGATATGAAGGGAGGAGGAGAGGAGAATGAGTGAGAGAAACAACGTGGGGAGAGAAACAAAGAGAGAGGCAACAAAGAAAGAGAAAGAGAGAAAGAAAGAGAGGGAGGAGAGAAAGAGAAACGGAGAGTGAAGGAAGAGGTGGAAGAAAAGAGTGGGTTAAGGAGAGAAAAGAGAGTGAAAAGAAAAGAGAGAGAGAAAGGGGGAGAAAAAGGAATGGATCTAGGGAGAAAAAGAGAGATAGAGAGAATAATAAATAGAGAGAAGACAAGAGAGGAAGAGAGAAAAATGGAAACACCAAGAGAATTAGAGAGAATGGAATCATAGTAAAATAAAGAGAGACACAAAGAGAAGTGGGGAGAGAGGGTCTTTCAATTTCCTTGTTTTATAAGTTCTCTATTTTCTATCTTTCATTTTAATTGTAACAAGATGCGTTGAGTGAGAGTGGAAAGGAAAAGAGATAAAGAAATAGAGAGAAAAGTGACCCACTTGATGGCACTTTCCATACCATGTATTAGACCGCATCACATCTCTTCCACCTCTTGTAGGACTAGATATGTTGGTTGTATTCACCTTCAGCATCTATAGCTATTCTATAATCACATCCATCAACTCCTTCTTAATGCTTATGACTAAATTGGACAAGTATTCCTTCAAATTTTCACCTCCTCGAGTGCTTGCAGTAGGGTCTTGGGAAGCCTCCGTAATCACTACATAAACTGGTTGGGTTGATCCACAAGGTCCTCTATTCTATTTCTAATTCAAAGCTCCTATTGAGATTGACGGTTGTTAATTCCAGTTGGGATGGTTCCACTATTGTTATTGAGTCGCCATTGGGGGAACCGTTTGAGGCCATTGTTGTTGTGGTTGAACTATCATTTGAGGTACTATCATATGTGACCACTATGGATTTGGTGCACTATATTGTGACACTATTTGCATCTGAGGGTAGGGGTAGGGAACTATCCCTAGGACTATATTTGGTGATTATAAAATTCCCGGCATGGAAGGAGGTAGGACTTCTCTTCCTGAGGTCATTGACAGCCTTGCTTCGACTTCATCATACAGTCTTGCACCTTCCACACTGCAGCTTGCAAGTTGACTGGTCTTCTCAATTCCACAAACTTACAAACTTGTGGTTGTAGGCCTCCAAGGAAAACTCCCTTTTGGATGCCTTCATCCAAATGATTGTTGGTCCATCTCTTCAGTATTGATTCCATTTTAGAGACATTTGGTTCCACTCATTCACCAAAGGACTGACTTAGATTCATGAACTCCTCTCACATCTGCTCTTCAAAACCTTCACGCCTAAATTTAATGAGGAAGGCCAGCATCCCATGTGCCAAAACTTCATGTTTCTTGTCTCTCATACCACTAAAATACTGCATCTTTTAAAGTGGTGGGGAATATCACCAACCAATGCTCAAGGGTTCTGACATTGTTAGCTATACATGCTACCATGAACTCTACTACATGAATATCAGGGTCTTCATTGTACTCTCCCTTAAAGACGGGCAACGGTACTACATTAGCTGGCTTGTCATCAATATTTCTAGGACAGATCAAACTAGGAAGGGGACCTTGAACCACCATGGGGACTTCTGTAAAGAGTGCTGCTAGGGCATCAAAGGAGGCTTTTGCTGCTAGCTTATTCTTAGCTTTGATTTTTGCCTTCTCTCTTCTCACGTAGGTCTAGACTCGTTCTAGTGCTTGCCTCTTGATCGCGTCATTCATTAAGAAGTTAGCTCTATCGAGCTTGTCTATACTCCACAAAATAGAATCAAAGGGACTTCGGTCTCTTGAGGACTCTCTTGCCAATGTTTCCTCTACTTCTTTCTTTTCAACATCTCTAAATTCAGCTTTCATTCCACTACAGAGGGGAAGATATTCGGTTCTAAAGATATCAAAACTCATTCTTCTAAGCATTGTTGTGGTACCCTGTTATGACTTCAATGGAAGTGGATCCATTACCTTTTTGCGATTCATATAACTTCAACACTACTTTGTTGGGTCCTCTACCTAGGATTAGGTTTCCTTTGAACCAATCCGTCCGCACCCTTGCTTCAAAAATCCATGGTCTTCCTAGTGATAGACGGTATGAGGTCCCATAGGAATTAGGTTTTACCAACAAATAGGTCAACTGATAATCTCTTTCTACGAGGGTTGTTTTCACATATAAGAGTGTGCACAAAGGTTTAATTCTACTTTAGTCTGCCACTCTAATAAGCCACTCATAGGCTGCATACCTTGTAGACCTAGATCCTTCATTGTCACATTTGTCATTATGTTCACTAATGAACCTCCATTAATCAATGCGTATACGATAAAGCATCCTTCAATCCATGCACCAATCTCTGGGGTGCCAAGATCCAGGAAGGCGTTAGCCACATCCACTTCTTTCACAAGCTCTAGGGCTTTATTGGGCTTAGTTGGCTGTTGAGGGAGCAATCCTTAGGCCTCTTCTTCTTGTGAGTATGCTTTTGAATTTCTTTTAACAACGAGGAGACAACATCAAAAAACTATCATAATGTCAGATTTGGTGTCTAGGTCTTTGACCAAGTCATATTCTTTGACAGGATCCACAAGCTTCTCCAATCGCCTAGGGAATAGGGCAACACTCACTTTTATCTTCTCTTTTTCTTCAGGAGAGGCAACATTTGCATTTCTTCTACTTCTCAAGATACTTTGACATCCTCTATCTCCTATACGTCTGGTCCTATCTTTGCAATTGTCTCTATGACACTCAGTGGGAATGCAGTACTCTCTATACTTCATTGTTCCACTTTGCACTATTGTATTTCTCCTTGAGAAGGTTGAACTTCATTGTTTTGGAAGAGGGAAATTTCTCTTTTGGAACTGTGGTTTTTCTTTTCTCTGCACGCATTATTGTAGAAACTTCCAATTCCACCAAATTGGAAGCAGGTTCTTGGGTCTTCTATTGAGTCTCGAGAGTAGCTTTTACAGGAGCTCAACTTGGACGGTCTTTTGCATTGTGGCCTTCTCCTTTGTAGCAACTACATAAGATTTTGTAGTCTACGGACCTTCTAGGGTTTGGACAGTTTGGTGAGATATGTCCCTTTTCTCCACATTTGTAACAGTCAACCTTTGATCTCTGGCCATCGCCAAACTGTCATCCTCCGTAACTTTGAGAGAGAAACCTCCTTGTGCCAAAATTAGGACCAAACTCCCTAGGCTTTGGTCCGATGTCTTGTGTTGTCATTTTTGGATTCCAACAAGTTGAATCTTGCTTCTTTGTCTTTCTTCCTCCTTTCATGCATCTCCTTCAGAGAGAAAATATCCCCTGTATGATTCTTCCTCAAACATATGAACAAAAAGCTCTAGGAATGGTTGGTTTTTGAGTACATTTAGTGGCTAAATGTCTCGCTTGATAGCACTTTCCACACCATGTATTAAACTGCATCACATCTCTTCCACCTCCTACAATATTGGATATGTTAGATGTATTCAACTTCATCATTTGTAGCTATTCTATAATCACATCCATCAACTCCTTTTTCATGCTTGTGAGACTCAATTGGACAAGTAGTCCTTCAAATTTTCACTTCCTGGAGTACTAGAAGTAAGGTTTTGGGAAGCCTCTGTAATCACTACATAAACTAGTTGGGTTGATCCACAGGGTCCTCTATTTTGATTCTAATTCAAAACTCTTGTTGAGACTTGGGGTTGTTGATTCCAATTGGGAGGGTTCCATTGTTATTGTTGAGTTGCCATTGGGGGAACTATTTGAGGCCATTGTTGTTGTGGTTGAACCATCATTTGAGGTACTGTCATCTACGGCCACTATGGATTCGCGGTGCACTATACTGTAGCACTATTTGCATCTAAGGGTAGGGGTAGGGAACTAACCCTGGGACTACATTTGGTGGGTATACCATTCCTATCATGGAAGGAGGTAGGACTCCTCTTCCTGAGGTCATTGACAGCCTTGCTTCGATTTTATCAGACAGTCTTGCACCTTCCACTATAGCTTGCAAGTTGACTGGTCTTCTCAATTCCATAAACTTATGAACTTCTGGTTGTAGGCCTCTAAGGAAAACTCCCTTTTGTATGCCTTCATCCAAATGATGGTTGGTCCATCTCTTCAGTGTGGATTCCATTTTAGAGACATATGCTTTCACTCGTTCACTAGAGGACTAACTTAGATTCATGAACTCCTCTTACATCTGCTCTTCAAAATCTTCATGCCTGAATTCAGTGAGGAAGACGTCCCACATGCCAAAACTTCCTACCGTTTGTCTCTCAAACCACTGAAACGTTGTGCCTTTGAAAGTGGCAAGGAATATCGCCAACCAATGCTCGAGGGTTTTGGCATTGTTAGCGCTACACATGCTACCATGAACTCTACTACATGAATATTAAGGTCTTCATTGTACTCTCCCTTAAAGATGGGCAACGCGACTACATTCATTGGCCTGTCATCAATATTTCCAAGACGGATCTCTAACTAGGAAGGGGACCTTGAGTCGCTATGGGGACTTCTGTAAAGAGTGTTGCTAGGGTGTAAAAGGAGGCTTCTATCGCTAGCTCATTAGGGGGAAGGGCAAGAAGCAAGCTTTTTGAGCGTGCATTTAAGCGAGCTTTTTTGGGCAACCTCCATTTCTTGTTCCACATGTGGGAGCTTTTGCTCAACCGCCAAGACCCACGGACCGCTTATTGTTCAAGCATTCCAAGCCGAGCACTAATGGCTACCTCTCACATAGCCGATGCACCATCCATATCTACGGGTGTAGTGAGCTTACCTCCATGCCGATTGAGTGACCTCCTCTCTCGGGAACTCCGGTAGCTCCACGATCCAAGTGCAAGCTTCAAGCAAGCTCCATCCCCAAGCTTCACGCTCTAAGCTCCATTGTCGCGAGCAAGACAAGAGAAGAGAAGAGAAGAGAAGAAGAGAGGAGAAGATGGAGAGCTTCTCCTCCCCGGTCCCTCACCCTCACACTCCCACACTCCCTCTCTCAAGCACAAGCTCAAGCAAGCAAGAACAAGAAGAAGAAGAAGAGGAGGAGGAGAGCTACTTTTGGCCACACACAGGAATGAGCTTCTCATTCACTTTTCAACTTTATATACAAAACCCTAAATCCCTTTTGGGCAGTCATCCCCTTTTCCCCTTTTTTACATGGCCAGCCGTAGCCTAGGCCCCTTTTTCACATTGTCCTTCTATCTTCCTAACTTCCTTTCCACCGCCCGTCTACATTTACAAATTGCACAAGTGAGAGCCCAGCGCTCCTTGAATTAAACTATGATGCGCTTGCGCTCTTTTACAAAAGTTTTGACTTGCACTTTTCCTTGTGCGCCTTTCTCCCTTATTTAGGACTCTTCTCCTTGTGCATCTTTGTCTTCTGTTTCTCTTTGCCTTGGCCTTTGTCTTTTTCTTCTGCTTTAGCTTTTTCGGATTTTCCACCTTCGTTCGTTTGAGGGTTAACATTACCCCCCTCCTAGATGAGTGCAAGGACATCTATGGTTGCCATGGCGGAGTGTTGGTAGTGGTAGGAAGGAAGGTCATTGGGGGCACATTGGTGGGTTGAGTGGTAGGTGGTAGGGCAATGGGAGTTGGTGGTAGGGCTGTTCTTTGGGGGGGTTGCACTGATGGAGTACAAGTGGTGGTTTATTGGGGATTCTATACATGATGTTGATTCTTGGCAGGCTTACAGGGTGATAAGGATAGGAATTCAGAGTTGAGTGTTGATGAAGAGCAAACGACACCTTCGTTGGAGTCTTCAATACTTGCAATTGAAAACCTCTCATGTGGTCTCTCCCTAAGGGGTAGTGCTAGTCTTTTTATCGTTCACAAGACATATTTTGATTAGTTTGGGAGATAGGTCAAACTCTAAGCAAGCTGAGAGTATTGTCCTACACTTGAGGACCCAAACTGTGTATATACTTCGGTGCAGATATTATGTGAGTGCTCATGCATACTTAGATATTACGTAGTTAGAAGACCACGTGCTAGTTTCTCGTAACAATGTGTTGATGAAGCAAAATTGTCCATGTTGAGAAGAAGTACACATGAAGGTATATGAGACATCCTTTGCATTGTGACTGCATGACATAGCATAATTGAATACAGGGACACCGCACTTTCAATAGAGCTGGAAGCTATTGGACTTGCTTGATGAGGACGGTGTACATTTCATGGCCAATCGTGCGATGCTTACCATAATTGATTGCAATGGTATTAAGGCAGAGTGCAAGAGGGAATTGTGCAAGTGGGTCAGGGTGACAAGTCTAACCATAGGCGAGACAAGCTCCCTAGGTATGTCATGCCCTTGATGTGCCCTGAACAATTGTGGGTCATGCTAAAGGGCTAGGGGACTAGGGACGGAGCAAGTCGATCAAGGTCATTGGACGTACCTAATTTGAGGACCCCTAGGTACTGTGCTGTGATTGTAGGTGCTTCTTTTCATTCATTTCTTTTCTCTTTCTTTTTTTTCTTTTTTCTCTTTTTTTCTTTATTTTCTGTTTTCTTTTTTGCTGCTTTTTCTTGTGCTTTTTTCTTTCTTTCTCTTCTCTTTTTTTTTTTTTGACTTGCCTGAGTACAACCATTGCAATATGTTGAGGCTATCAGCCTTTCAGTGGGTTGGAAAATGTCAAGCTTCGAAGGCTCAAGAAATGGATATTACAATGATGATTGTGCCCTAGCCTCGTTGTTAGAGAAGCAGTTGTTGAGATGGGGAGATACACTTGAGATATTGCAAACCTCCTTGCGACACATGCGATGTTGGTACAATTGAGGTAACGACTGATGTGAGCCAACTATAGAGCTTGACCCAGAAAGAGAGCGTAGCCCATGAATATGCTTTGGGCTATGCAATATGGGCGGTTGGCAAGGGTGGTTTTTGCTTTCAACAGCGTGGCTTTGTCGTGGCTCTTTGTGGGGTCGATGGCCTTGCGGTGATCGGGCATTGAACACTTTCGCACAAAGACCTGTATCATCCTGTATCCACTTGTCACTTCATGAGAGTACATGCATGGTATATGCCGCAACTATAATAAACCAGTGTAATGCAAGGAGACATCACTTATCTGAATTCTATGGTGTTGACTTAGATATTTATCACCTGCGCTTGATTAGTTTTTTCTTTTGCTAAAGACGTGAAATATATTAAACGCAGATATGAAAAGTTCGTACAATTCGGGAACATGTCAACACTGAACCATTTAAAGGCAAAAAGTCCTGGCCAGGTGGCATTTGATAAGCCTTTATTCAACATGGGGCTACTCCATTTGTACGAGGCAGGGCGAGTCTGGGTGGTCGGGTGACTGGGGCTCTGCTGGTGCGGGGCTCCCGTGGGGTTGGGCAAGGAACATGTCGGCCGGGACATGAATGGTGTAGTCCCGGGCCACCACCGTTTCCAAAATGCCTTTAAATAGTTCATTGAATTCTTCCCTATCCCGAGCTGCCCTTTCTGCCCTTGAGTATATGGTGCCCGAGCGTACATTAGGGGTTTGTGCCACTGGTGTTGCCACATTGTGTGCACCTCCTTGAGTGTCCGCTCCCTTGGCCCGCGGATTCTTCGGCCTTCGTACGGGGCGATGTCGCTTGGGGCCGCGTTTCTTGGCATACCTTTTAAGAGTGGGCACGTAGTGCACCGACGGAGGGGCGTGTGCTGCATGTTCCCGTCGGCTGCGGAGAGCATCCTTGCAAGCTAGCTGCCCTTGGTTCTCCATGTTTTCCTCGCAAGGGGCCTGTAAGATGCGAATCAAGGATTAGGATTTGTTACATGATAAGACCATTCATATGTAAGGGATTATAGTGCAGGTTATCAAGCGCATAGGACGAGAAGGGGAGGGGTGGGGCATGGAGTGCTTGTTGTAGAGAGATGGCCCCCGTGATGTATATTTAGCCTCCTGCCATTAGCAGATCTTGGCTCATGCCGAGTTACGTTGGCTGGTGGTCATGAATTTAGGTAGGGCTCAACCCTAGAAGGATAGATCGGACAGGGAAGAAGGTGTATAGAAAAGGGGTTGCACCCTGTCTACACCATCAGAGTTGTTGGTCAAGGCTTCCTATGGCGGTAATGTGGATTGCATGCCCTTCACTTGGAGGTGGGGATGGTCACACGGCTTTTAAATGCGTGATGAGAGGAGGACTTGAGGAGCTTAGCCTCTCAGACCCAACTCTTCTCCCTGTACTTGACTATCATTGCTTGTGTGTGTTGATATTGTTTATACATGGTGACACAAAAATCAGTGTTTATTTATATATATATTTATGAATCCATGTCACTTCACGAGGATAAGAACCAATTGTAGAACTCGGGGTTGTACTAGAGCGTGGCACACGCATCCAGCACTCGTGGCCGCTTACTTAGTACCGATAGATATTTTGCCACATTGAGCAGCATGGACCCTTGTCCGAGTCTACTGGCAACATGTAACTCCTCTTCAGTGAGAACCTTATCAAACAGAGAGTTTTCTTGGCTAGGTTCAGCCAAGTTCGTACCCGGAATGGCAGTCAGCACACTCGAAAGGAAGTTGGTGCCACATAGGTTGGGTCTCTTTGAGACCCACCATTTGGCCAATCACTCCTCAGATACTATCATGATCTGAGCTCCTAATTCGGCCATTGCAATGCGGTTTTCACACCAACGTTGTTTAAATCGACTCTGGCCTACTGACAATAGCTTTAGTTGCTCAATGTTTACGAGATTCGGTTGGCAGAGCATTTCATTAAATGTCACGGTTAAGCGTAGTTCGTCAGCCTCCTCGTCAAAGATGAGTCACATGCATTCATGTAAGAGCTTTTTATAGTGCTCGTCAAGATGTTCCTACTCTTCCCAGGATAAAGGGAAGGGCAAGTATTCTCCAAGCTGCTCTTTAGGGAATACGTGCATGTCTACCAGGACATAGACACGAGCAAACACCTTGAGCTTAGCACCCAACTCAGTTAAGCATTCTGTGACACTTCTATGTTCGACGAGGGCTTGCTCGGTTTCTATCTCATGCAAGGTTCTAGGAGTTTGCCTAGGCTCTAGCATAGCTAGGGGTTCAGATTGGTTAACGCTAGGATTGCTCATGCTCTTGGGGTTTCCATGTTTCTCTTGAGGCTTCATTATTGCATCATGGTTCTCCTTGGGTGTGACTGGTGCGAATTCGTCACCCCGTCGTGACAGTATTATATCCACTCTTGATTTGTCAATGCGAGTTCTATTGTTAGTGGATAGAGTGTTGCAAGCAGTCATTGATGGTAACGACTGCTTTGATTTGTCGGAGCACACGGATGTGTCTAAGGTTTCACCGCTATTAGGAGAGGCATCAGTGGGCACATTGGTGGATGGACTCAATGCTTTATTCATCAGCTCTCCAGTACTCTTCATCCCAATGTCCTTGGGGTGTGCAACCACCTGCAACTGTTGTTGTTTTCGTTGTTTTCTCCTCTTTTTCCTGGTCAGTGTAGGTGTATCTCTCGATGACTCAGGGCCCTCGACCAGGTCAACCGTTGATGTGCTGGGGCCGCAGCATTATCTTTCTCTAGCATGTCCTTATGGGACATAGCCGTGGCCTGCTGAATAGCCTCTCTAGGGGATGAGGGTACAACTGCCTCCCTTTTTGGAGAGTCTAGCTCTTCCCTTCTGTTTAACTCCTCCATCCTAGACTTTAGGTGCTTGGGGAGTGCTAGAGTTGTCAATGAAGCTGGTTGCGACACCTCCTCCACAGGTAAACCACTAAGGACACATTGCGCAAGGGGCATTGTCATGGCCAAGGGCTGTGACTACTATGGTCCCTGACTGGAAGTAGTAGTGGCTAGTTCAGTGGACTGGCTACCATTGGTAGACTGCGGTGTCAAGTCCTTAAGCAGATCAAAAGTGGTCGTGCCTTTTGTTGCCCTTTGCACATTCACTTGTGTAGGTTGAGCAATGGCACGAGGCTGCTACTGGCATGCTTCCCGTGTCCATTTAGGTGAAGAGGATGTAAGAGATTTGGGACTCCTACGTAGACTTGGCACTGACTAGAAAATTTGCTCGTGATTGTTAGACGATTCTGTCATTAGCTTTGTTGAGAAATTAGCCTCATCTTGAGCAATGTTGTGCTTGTGGTGCTCATTATCCTCTTGGGAAATCAAAGGCTCCCTGGGCACTAGTGGACCTTGTGCACGCTCGACAGTTACCTCTGCTATCTGCTTGCTAAGTACGCCAGGCTGGGGATCTACTTTTTGATAGGCCATGTTCGGTTTCTTGATTTCAATAACGAGGGGCTCAATCACTCCAATATTTTTGGTTCGAGACTTGGATTTTTGCTTTGGACATAATTTGGGCTTCTGACAGAGGTGGCTTAGCAGGGAGTTTTGGTACCCAAATCCATTGATTGCATGCATAATACCCTTGAGCACGAAGCAACGCCTTGGATATCCATCGTGGTGTTGTGCTAGCTCTCTATCGATGCCTTCGTCTATAAGGCTTGGGCTTCTTTTCATGATTTTCTATGATATTCGTAAGTCCAAACCCCATCCTTGGCCTTGTCTCCTAACCTTTTTGTTTCAAGCATGGCCTCACTCACTGGTTCTCGTTGCTCGACCTGTGCTTGTATCAACTCTTCCAACAAGTCCTTGCCCTCGTTACTTAATAGGCTTGACTATTACGTCAGCACCTTCCTTGCCTTTCCCTCAAGGTTCGTTGAGGTCACCCTTGCTAAAGGTTGTGACTATCCTCACACCCGGTAGTGTCAGGTGTATCCTCTGTGCTACATAGTCGGCCTCACACTTGGTCGCCCTTTTGAAGGGTCTTCCTGGGAGGGTTTCTTTCCCGTAGCTAGCACTATTTGGAGGAACATGAAATACGATAGGCAAGCTTTCCGTTTCAATTGTCGCAAGGATTTTGCACTTCCCTACGAGTGCTCATGGGTGTCCCCCATAAGGGCTAAGAGTTGCACTAGTCGGTGTGAGCTCTGGTTGGCCTAGTAGAGTCTATGATTCATAGGTCAAGATGTTAAAATCTGCTCCTTCATCAATCAGAGCATCGATAGTATGCTCTCTTTTCGCGGTGAGTTTGACCCTAAGATAAGCAGGTGGTACTATATCTTCATCTTACGGGTCTTGGCTTGTAAATTTAAGCCTTCTGACAGATGCCTTTGAGTCCCTAATTGCACAGTCAGACATGGATTCTCTACTAAGGTCTTGGGTCGTTTGTGCAACGCTGCTCAAGGTACATCTATCGTCAGGACTGTCATGTCTAGTCATCCTCGCATTGATAGCTTGATGATGTTGCATTCTGCTTCAACTAGACGTAGTTTGAACACAATGTACATGTGTTCTTGTGGTGTGGCCTTTTTGCCCCCCACCTTCACCTTATATGACCCCCCTCCCAAACTTGAAGGGGGGGCATTGTCTAGGCCTGCCGCCAAAAATGACTTTACAATATTGAAATTAGAAGACCAATTTAGAAGAGAAAAAGAGTTTTTAATGCATATTGTATAAAAGAACTTTATACATGATAATTTCTCAAAACTTACTTTTGTATAAATGCAAACAAAATTTCATAGAAAATAAGTCAAACATGGTTTTATTCAAGGAATATAATATTTCAAAAGAGCATGAGAGATTAAAACATTTCATTTTTTGTTAAAGGAAAAAAGTTGAACTTACTTTTCTTTGAAAACCTTAATACTTAAAAAGAACAGGAGACAGTAAAATAGTTCATTTCTTGAAAATATATGATTAAAAAAGAATAAATAAAATTTGATGATATTGCACCAAAAATATTATGCAAATATAATATGAGAAAAAAAACATTACAATTATGATAGAAAGTTCAAATAACTTTTTATGGTAGAAATAATTTAAACACAATGTTCTCATATAGTAAAACAAACATAGGTTTAACTCCACATAAAATCATAAATATCTATCCATACATGAGAGATATGATTAAAACGTTAAAGTATTAAATCAGAGAAAATAAGTCAAACTTGCTTTTCATCGACGAAGAACTCACTACTGAAAAAGAGCATAAGAAAGTACAACACTACATTTTATAGATATGTGAACAAAGAAGAAAGAAAGGCTTTGATTGTATTGAAATAAAAATATTATGCAAATATAATATGAGAGAACAAAGATTACACTTTTGAAAAAACAGAGGTTACAATACTTTCTGTAAAACTTCTTTATATACAATATTGATGGTACCATTTACCATGTCCTCTTTCTCATCAATCAAGACTTTACTCTTGAGAAAGCAACATAGAGTTGACCATGAGTAAAGACGGGGGTTTTTAGATATATCCCCAAACATGATAATGTTTGGCCTTGAGATTTGTTGATTGTCATTGCAAATGCCAAATGGACTGGGAATTGCAAGCGTTTCATTGAGAAAGGGAGTTCCAATGTAGTTGGGATGAAAGTTATCCTCGGGATAAAAACTCTGTCACCAATATTGGTCCCTGTAATTATCTCTGCATCAATGAACTTGTTATTGAAAGCCTTGCATACCATCCTAGTACCATTGCATAAAGCTTTAGAATTATTCAAGTTCCTAAGCAATATTATTGGAGCATTTACTTTGAGCAGCAAGATATGAGGAGGAATACCTCCATCGAGGTCAAGGGAATTTAGATATTCCACAGAATAGAGGAATGAGTTCTCCTCGGTTCTATCCACAGAATCAGCACTGTAGTATTGTTTAACCTCTCCCGGCATCAGCTGCAATGCATGATTGTTTATCATTTCCACATCATTGTTTCGAGGTGCAAGAATGGCACGTCCACTAAAGAACATTTTGTAATCAATTACACAATTCATTTCACAATAGACAAAATTGATCAAGTCTTGCATAGATCCTCCCTTTAACAACAATGTAGGTGGAATTTGCAATATATTATTAGTATGTGTCAAATCTTTTCCATCTCCAATGTCTTGCAACCATGCAACAAACTGATCCTAATCTGATGCGACCCGCATATTCTGTGTAAGTTTCAAAACATTGAAATATTTCCACAAATTGGAACAACATATAGCAGCACCGACAATATCCTCACGGGTACCCTTTGGTACAACAGGTAATATTTGCCTAAAATCTCCACCTAGTAGAATAACTTTACCACCAAATGGCATATCACACTAGATTATATCCTTTAAAGTTCTGTCCAGTGCCTCAAAGGTATTACGATGCAACATAGGAGCTTCATCCCACAAAATAAGACTTGCCTCTTTTGACAGTGCTACAAGGTGACTTTGAACATGTATATTGCATGTAGAATTATTATCTGCTTGCAATGGAACTTTGAACTTTGAATGGGCAGTACGACCATGTGGCAAAGGAAATGCAGCAATACCAGAGGATGTTGTAGCTATTGCAATGCGACCTTAACTGCGAAGCTTTGCAAGCAAACATTTATATAGGAATGTTTTTCCAGAACTGCCTGGGCCATCTAAGAAAAATGGTTTACCCAAACCACTATCAATAGCATTCATTATTGCCATAAAACAATTTCTTTGTCCATCATTCAACATAGCTTGCATTGTTAAGAAGGTATTCTCTTGTTCTACCTTATCATATAGTTGTTCATCAAGGATCAAAGGATTTGTGTACTCTTGCATTGTCACCTCAGGCAATCCATAATACTCTGCCAAATTGTGTCCATGTTGATCTAAAAGTTTTTGAATATGCATCAGCGCATGATTATTGGCCTCATCTTGCATATCAACATTTCGCCTATTTTGCAAGGAGAGTCGATGTTTTATATCCTCTGTCAAGCGGAACTAAGAACTCTTCCCATAGAGCCCCAGGTCGGGCAGGCGAACAAAATACCAAGATAGATGCAAACAATTTTTTTAATTGAGCACCGGTTTGCATCAATGCAGCTTCATGCAAACACATTTGCCATTCATCATCGATTTCCAACATTCCTTTTGCAATGCAAGCCTCCTTAAAAGTTGAATATACCACATTATCAACTGTACGCAACACCTCAAAGGATGTGCACCCTTTGCATACAATGAGTAGTAGGCGCAAATAGTATTTTTCTCCACACGTAGGTGAAACAAAGTATATTCGACCACATGTGTTTCCATGCTTTCTCTTTGTCCACATTTTTATGTGTGCATTCCAAACCTAAAACATTGGAAAGTCTTGATAGAGAACTGTGTTAGCGTCAGGGTGCAAACGATTGCATGTAAACCATTCTGTGAGTTGTTTTTTGAGCATTTTCATTTTGCACCACATCACAAATGTTATCAGAGTCACGAAAGGAAGCAATATTCTCTCCAGGTAAATATATTTGCAATCGTTGAATATCAGGTTTCTCATCGTGAAGTTTGAATTCAAATATTCACCAACATGCTTCAAAAGCTGAAATATATCGTGCATCTAAGTACCTCTCAATCTCATCAATATTTTGTGCATCAATATTTTCTATATTAATATCATTGGATCCGGAACCACGCATACTTGTAAACCGAATGGTTGCTCGATCATGGCCCTTATATACATATTTATACAAATATTTGACAACTGCAATTGTCGAGCAAACCTCAACATTTATGTGAGCACTATACTTGGAACTCAAATAAGGATTGTAAGGCACTATCCATCGGTTATCCAAGAGGTTACCATTAGCATTATGAGTCCTTCCATCCTCTCGATGTCTGTATAAAGAATAACCAGTTTTATCAACTGTAGTTGTATGTATAAACTTTTTTGGATAATCCTTTATACACTTTCCGTCCACCATGCAAGCACTTTTTGGATTGAACTCACCACACGAACCATGTATGTTACATTTAGTAATAATTCAATACAAATCCGAAAACCTTTCATCAGGTAGCTCAGCGCACACCAGTCTATCATAATGGCATGCTTCTAGTGGCTTAAAGCGTGGTTCTAATATCAAGAGCATATGTGAATGAGGCAAGCCTCTCTTTTGGAATTCTATGATAGACACATATCCAGCAACTTTACCAAACAACTCCTTTTTCACTATCGACTGCATCATGTCCTTATGTTTCAAATGAAAAACTCTAGCAGTTAAATCTGGTCGATCATGTGCAGTTTGACCAGGAAACAAAGCATCTATAATTTCAGATCACTTAGGATTGCATGTCATGGTGATAAACAAATCAGGTTTGCCTTTGCTACGCACAATTGCCATAGCATCTTGATATAATTGGTACATGAATCTTGGTCCACCTGTAAAGCTAGATGGCAATACTATTTTCCTGCCCATACCAATCCCAGCGATATCAGTATCAACTGCATCTGAACCATTGACCATATCAGCCAATCCCTTATACATTTCAACTCGCAATGTTGCTTGATTACAACGACACCAAGCCAATCTACATTGTTCAATGCTACAATAAGCATCGACATCCCTTCTCTATAGCAATGCTTTCCAATCGAAGTTGTACGCATTGTTTTAGTTTCATCGTGCCACAACTTAGCCATGAAATGGTGACAAACCTTGCAAAGGGTACCAATTGCATGCAAATTTGGTTTTTGGAAGAGCAAAATTGTTATTGATGGATGAACATCCAAATTAGGTGGCAGGTCATGGAGAATCGAACAAAATCCACCATTTTGAGGTAGAAATATAGGAGCTTGAATCCTGAACTGGTCATGTACCATCTCAATACTTGCACCTGCATTATGGATAGCTTCATTCTCTTCTTGAATAATGCGAGGCAATTGAACATCTAAGGACAGTAATGCTGCACCAGGCATTTGAGCACTTATATCAATTGTATTTGTTGTAGTGCGATGCAATTGTTGTAATTGCATTCTTGCTCTTGCCATGTGTCTACGTTCAGCTTTAGTAGCATCAAGCATTTGCCTACAATTGCATAATCCACCATCTGGATTATTTGTGTTTCCATTTCTTTGTCGACTTGTGCTATGTACCCTCACTCCAAAGGGTAGCAATTCATGGTTATCCAACATCTCAACATCTATATTGTGGATAGTTGCATTATCTCCTTGACGAATAGGAGGTGGTTGAACTTCCAACGGCAACAATGGTGCAACTGGCATTTGGACACTTATAGCTTGGATGCCATTGTATCTATCTCTATCTATGCTAGCATGATGCAGTTGTTGTAATTCTGTTATAACTCTTGCCATGTGCATACGTTCAGCTCTCGTAACATTAAGCATTTGCCTATGCACACTCAAGCCACCATTAGGATTGTATTGTCGAGTTGTGGTAGACATCTGAGCCTGAAAGGATACCAAATCATGAGCAGCAGATATAGCTGATTTGGGATTTGAACATCCATATTGTTTCCATTTGCATAATGTTGTTCATACATATCTCTTGCATGGTCACGAACATGTAATTCGGTCCTAACTCTTGCAACGTGCCTACGTTTATGTCTAGTAATTTTGAGCATTTCCCTACGTGCACGTAATACACGATCTCTAGGCACAGAATGTGTTGGAAGTACCATTGTGGAGAAAAACCTGAGATAAAAAGAAAAATGTACTTTGATATTAGTATTTACAAATGTGAAGTTTTTGAAACGTTATTATAGTCTATACTATGATAAAGATTATAATTTCACATAGGGAACAATGTAATCTCACATAGGCAAGAATATAAATTGAAATAGCATATTACGTCATTGTCGTGAGGGATACATAAGTCCAAATCACATGAAATTTCTCAAACCCAGCAATAGAATGACATATCTATTGGAGGATTTCTCCAAAAGTCTTAAAGGAATTAGATATGTTAAGAGAACTATGCATTGGACGATGAACTCGTATGACGATTCACACCAAAGTTCTGGCAGAAGGAGATTGAAGCTCTTTGAAGTTTGATTAAACTCTTCATTTGCTTCTTAACTGTATCCAACCGATACATGAGCTTTAGGGATATAACACAATTGTTGTGACATTTGACATGTTTGAGGGCACATCAAACTAACTTCGTCCTTGCCATGCCT